>NC_054378.1:116385688-116754388 GCF_017654675.1 Xenopus laevis | reverse complement strand
TATATATATATATATATATATATATATATATATATATATATATATATATAGAAGCATAGAAATATTGGCACTCACGAAAAACAAAAATGTCCAAAAAATGCCTGGGTGCTCGTTTCAAAAAATCAAAATAGTACATATATATATATATATATATATATATATATATATATATATATATATATATATATATATATATATATATATATATATATATATATATTATTATGTTCGCACACAAACCCATCATGCAAATATATAGCAATATAAAAAGGTGAGTCTTAGCAGGGCACCATATGGGAGTATTACTGGCTGGTTACCTGCCACAGGCTTGGCCTACGTTTGTATTTCTTTAATAAGACCCTGTGACCTACATAAAAAGGCAAAGAGCAATCAGCACAGCTCCCCCCCCCCCTTTCTATCCATCGTCTCAGTCTTAGAGAGAATCACACGCTCTAAAACTGGAAATCAACTGCAGAGAGAGAAAGAGGAGGAGAGAACTGTGCTATTTGTTGTAGGGACTAAGCAGGCGACGTGAGCTGAGTGCAAGGCGGTGATTGGGCAGTCAGGTAGAGCAGATAATGGAATATACATCTACCACAATATAGGGCCCTTCATTACACATGAATTTGCATAATCCCTAAGTAAAAAGGGATGCACTGTGACATCAGATAAAAGAACAGTAAGAGTACACTAGGGGTGAATGCTTATTTGCCAGCCTATTCTGTTGACTGTCTGCACCAAAGCATGCTGGTAAACAGAACTGGCAGTTTTAATCCTACCTTATGCAATCAGGGGAAAACCTCTGAGGCCTACGTTTGGCAAACCGGAACCATTTACATCATTTACCATTATTATACATTTCTGCTTTTTATATAGTAAGAGCATACCTCCCAACTGTCCCTTTTTCATAGGGACAGTCCCTCTTTTGACAGCTCAACCCGCAGTCCCTCATTTTTACTGGAAAGTCCCTCTTTTCTCTGCACTGAACAGCCAGAAAAAGAAACAAAGTTTCTCACTTAATTGGCTTTTAGCAGAGAGCCCAGAACAACTAACAGGTGCAAATAAGATACTTTGTAACAATTTTGAGACACAAAAACACAGTTTAGATAAGGAGAAATGTTTTCAAACTTTCATAACCTGCCAAATTTTGTAAAACAAACATGGTAATTAGGGGGTGTGGCCACAGAAAGGGGTGTGGTCAAAAAATTGCTACGCTTCGTGCGGGAAGATTTTTTTGTCCCTCTTTTTACTTTCAAAATGTTGGGAGGTATGAGTAAGAGGATAATTGGGACAAAGGTGCTGACCTGCTTCTTTGCTGATTGACTGAAACACTGAAAATGTATGGGGAGTCATCGTCCTTTTCATTGGTCACTGTCTTAGTAGCAACCACAATCAAATTTTTTTAACCATGCACACAAAGTAGGGTTATTATCCCAAACCTGAGAGAAATCTTATTTACATATACAGGTATGGCACCTGTTATCCAGAATGGTCATGACCGGGGGTTTTCCAGATAGTTGACCTTTCTGTAATTTGGATCTTTATACCTTTAAGGCAGAGACACACGCTCAGATTCAGGGATATTTAGTCGGCATTGCTTCTTCTTCGGGGGCGACTAATCTCTCTGAACTGCCTCCCGCCGAGTAGAATCTAAATCGCCGGCGGGATGGCACTTGGAGCTCTTCTTTTCTGAAGTCGCCCAAAGTTTCCTCGTGAGGCTACTTTGGAAAACGAAGCGTACTGATTGCCATCCCGTCAGCGATTTATTCTTGCCGACGGGAGGCAGTTTCTGGGAGATAAGTCACCCTAAAGAAGAGGAGATTTGTCCCGGGCGACTAATTTCCCCTGAATCTGAGTGGGTTTCTCTGCCCTTAGACTACTGGAAAATCATGTAAACATTAAATAAACCCAATAGGCTGGTTTTGCCTCCAATAAGGATTAATTTTATATTAGTCAGGCCAAGAATTACAAACGGGGTCTGCTCATCTCCCCCTCTCCGCATCTCTCTCCCCTCCGCATCTCCCTACCCTTCCCCCCCGCGTCTCTCTCCCCTCCCATCCGCCTCCCCTTCTGCTTCTCCCACGGCATCTCTCTCCCCTCCCGTCCGCCTCCCCTTCCTCCTCAGTGTCGCTCTTCCCTCCCCGTCCTGCTCCTCTTCTGATTCCCCCTCACCTTCTGTTTCCCCCTTCCGCGTCTCTCTTTCGTCCGCTTCCCGCTCCCTTTGTGTGGCAGTGTGCGCGCATATATGCATAGCTTGAATATGCAAAGTTGCGCATGCTCAATTGACTTTAATTCGGCTGGGTGGCATGCCGCCCCTGAATGTCTGCCGTCCTAGGCACAGGCCTATGTGGCCTTGCCACAAACCCTGGCCTGATCTTAGTTTGGATCAAGTACAAGCTACTGTTTTATTATTACAGATAACATTTGGATAAAATGGGGTCTATGGGAGACGGCTTTTCCGTAATTCAGAGCTTTCTGGATAACGGGTTTCCCGGATAATGGATCCCATACCTGTACATAGAAATTCCTCCAAGACAGTGGTCTGGTCAGAACTGAGGAGTAGCGAGGCTGTACAATATGATAGATCATGTGGTAAGATAGCACCTTGGGAATAGCATCTGCTGAAAGGATGGGGGGTTGGGATATTTACTGACAAGAATAATCAAGATGACAGAATAATATCAAGCACAATAACCCGTAACCCTGCAGCTGCTGTTGACGTCCATCTCTCAGCAGCCGCCTACACTCTAAGGCCTGCGGATGTTACTGTAAGGTGAATAGAATGAGATTAAACCCTGGCTCTCAGTCAGTGATTGGGAGGCTATTTCACATTTCTTCACTGGCAGGCAAATCACTCCTACCAGCTTCTTTACCAAAGCCCTTCCCCCACTCCTTGTGCTTATACAGACACATAATACTGAGCAGCCTCACAGTCTCTCACATGGAGCAGATGTCAATTACCATCTTCAGAAGGCCATGTCCCCAAATCAGAAGTGTTATTAACAGATGGGTTTCAAGACATTGTGTTATAGCTGTAGGCTTTAATGTGCACCTGACTTTCAGACCGTTCCATTTCAATCCCAGCAGACAAGATGGCTGCCGCCAGGGATAAGTCTGAGGTGCCTTATGAAATGCAGCCTCGATGTAGAAAAATGTGTTGCTGTAGCTCCCCAGGCAGTTTTACTTGTCAGCAGGGAACATGCTGGTGTGTGGTTTCACTGTGTCTGATAGTAGGGTTGCCATCTGGCAGGTATTTTACTGGCCTGGACGGTGAAAATAATTGTTGATCCCAATGTTATTAATAGGGGAAAAAGAAGAATATATATATGTATATGAAGGCCGGTAATTTTTTTTCCAGAAAAGGTGGCAACCCTATCTGCTAGCGGAATACATTATTATGAAGTAAAAATAGATTTTGTCCTCTAAAAGTGAAGCAGAAGCATGGTTGAAAGGGGGTGGGCTTCATCTATCCACAGCCATCTTTAGTGGTGACAAGGGTATATGCCAAGGAGACTTTGTGGGATCTCATTATTTATATAGTGGGGTTTTTTCACCCCAATATGCCCCTTGTTCCTACTACTACTAAACACATCTTGCTACCTGCTATCCCACACCAGGTCCGGACTGAGAATTAAAATAGGCCCTGCCATTTCAGGTACACAGAGGCCCAAACAGCCCCCACCAGCCCACTAAATAGTGACTTTCTATGGGACCTTATAGCAGCCCCTCTGGTATTTGCCAGAACCCACAGATTGCCAGTCCGGGCCTGTCCCACACTCCCTTCCCAGAGACAATTATCCCACTGTTACTATAGACACCATCTCACCGTACTGTACCTGCTATCCCACAGTCACACTCCCTTCCCAGAGACTATTATCCACTGTTACTATAGGCACCATCTCTCCCTACTATACCTGCTATCCCACAGTCAAACTCCCTTCCCAGAGACTATTATCCACTGTTACTATAGGCACCATCTCTCCCTACTATACCTGCTATCCCACAGTCACACTCCCTTCCCAGAGACTATTATCCCACTGTTACTATAGGCACCATCTCTCCCTACTATACCTGCTATCCCACAGCCACACTCCCTTCCCAGAGACTATTATCCCACTGTTACTATAGGCACCATCTCTCCCTACTATACCTGCTATCCCACAGTCACACTCCCTTCCCAGAGACTATTATCCCACTGTTACTATAGGCACCATCTCTCCCTACTTACCTGCTATCCCACAGTCACACTCCCTTCCCAGAGACTATTATCCACTGTTACTATAGCACCATCTCTCCCTACTATACCTGCTATCCCACAGCCACACTCCCTTCCCAGAGACTATTATCCACTGTTACTAAGGCACCATCTCTCCCTACTATACCTGCTATCCCACAGTCACACTCCCTTCCCAGAGACTATTATCCACTGTTACTATAGGGCACCATCTCTCCCTACTATACCTGCTATCCCACAGTCAAACTCCCTTCCCAGAGACTATTATCCACTGTTACTATAGGCACCATCTCTCCCTACTATACCTGCTATCCCACAGTCACACTCCCTTCCCAGAGACTATTATCCCACTGTTACTATAGGCACCATCTCTCCCTACTATACCTGCTATCCCACAGCCACACTCCCTTCCCAGAGACTATTATCCACTGTTACTATAGGCACCATCTCTCCCTACTATACCTGCTATCCCACAGTCACACTCCCTTCCCAGAGACTATTATCCCACTGTTACTATAGGCACCATCTCTCCCTACTATACCTGCTATCCCACAGTCACACTCCCTTCCCAGAGACTATTATCCCACTGTTACTATAGGCACCATCTCTCCCTACTATACCTGCTATCCCACAGCCACACTCCCTTCCCAGAGACTATTATCCACTGTTACTATAGGCACCATCTCTCCCTACTATACCTGCTATCCCACAGTCACACTCCCTTCCCAGAGACTATTATCCCACTGTTACTATAGGCACCATCTCTCCCTACTATACCTGCTATCCCACAGCCACACACCCTTCCCAGAGACTATTATCCTCACTGTTACTATAGGCACCATCTCTCCCTACTATACCTGCTATCCCACAGTCACACTCCCTTCCCAGAGACTATTATCCACTGTTACTATAGGCACCATCTCTCCCTACTATACCTGCTATCCCACAGTCACACTTCCCTTCCCAGAGACTATTATTCCACTGTTACTATAGGCACCATCTCTCCCTACTATACCTGCTATCCCACAGTCACACTCCCTTCCCAGAGACTATTATCCCACTGTTACTATATGCACCATCTCTCTCTACTATACCTGCTATCCCACAGTCACACTCCCTTCCCAGAGACTATTATCCCACTGTTACTATAGGCACCATCTCTCCCTACTATACCTGCTATCCCACAGTCACACTCCCTTCCCAGGGACTATTATCCCACTGTTACTATAGGCACCATCTCTCCCTACTATACCTGCTATCCCACAGTCACACTCCCTTCCCAGAGACTATTACCCCACTGCTACTATAGGCACCATCTCTCCCTACTATACCTGCTATCCCACAGTCACACTCCCTTCCCAGAGACTATTATCCACTGTTACTATAGGCACCATCTCTCCCTACTATACCTGCTATCCCACAGTCACACTCCCTTCCCAGAGACTATTATCCACTGTTACTATAGGCACCATCTCTCCCTACTATACCTGCTATCCCACAGTCACACTCCCTTCCCAGAGACTATTATCCCACTGTTACTATAGACACCATCTCTCCCTACTATACCTGCTATCCCACAGTCACACTCCCTTCCCAGAGACTATTACCCCACTGCTACTATAGGCACCATCTCTCCCTACTATACCTGCTATCCCACAGTCACACTCCCTTCCCAGAGACTATTACCCCACTGCTACTATAGGCACCATCTCTCCCTACTATACCTGCTATCCCACAGTCACACTCCCTTCCCAGAGACTATTATCCACTGTTACTATAGCACCATCTCTCCCTACTATACCTGCTATCCCACAGTCACACTCCCTTCCCAGAGACTATTATCCACTGTTACTATAGGCACCATCTCTCCCTACTATACCTGCTATCCCACAGTCACACTCCTTCCCAGGGACTATTATCCACTGTTACTATAGGCACCATCTCTCCCTACTATACCTGCTATCCCACAGTCACACTCCCTTCCCAGAGACTATTATCCCACTGTTACTTTAGACACCATCTCTCCCTACTATACCTGCTATCCCACAGTCACACTCCCTTCCCAGAGACTATTATCCCACTGTTACTTTAGACACCATCTCTCCCTACTATACCTGCTATCCCACAGTCACACTCCCTTCCCAGAGACTATTATCCCACTGTTACTTTAGACACCATCTCTCCCTACTATACCTGCTATCCCACAGTCACACTCCCTTCCCAGAGACTATTATCCCACTGTTACTATAGACACCATCTCTCCCTACTATACCTGCTATTCCACAGCCACACTTCCTTCCCATAGACTATTGTTCCACTGCTACTATAGGCACCATCTATTTTTACAATACCTACTATAGTCTCAGTTATAGGGAGGAGATTGTCCCTTTACCCCTAACCTTTTAAAATAAATTCAAAAGTGGGCTGGGTTAAGTCCATAAGCAGGATACATTACAGAGGGGAAAGCAGAACAATAATGGTACTTTAGCCTGTGTCATTTATAAAACCTTATGGAAATAATGCGAAATTTATCTTTTATTCCCCTTTTAATTCAAGTTCACCTTATCATGTTCTTCTGATTAAACACAGGTCTATGTTTTAGTGCAGATAAAATTTGTTTTTTTGTTTAAATTTATTATTTGTTTAGTTATTTTTATTATTTTCCTCACTTCATTCCTCACCTTCATTCCCTTTGACAGATTCAACTTTGGCTAGTGGCTTTTGTAGTCAGAGAACTGTGTTTGTGGAAGAGAATATTGTAACACTCCTCCATGACATTATGTCAGAATAAGTAGTTGGTGTTCTGATACAAAGCGATAATCCATATTAAATTTAAAAAGGACAGTGAAGATGAAAGAACAATATTACAGAGGTTATGTTGTACCCAAAGGATTGTGGGGAAAAAGACGCATCTGGAGGGGTATTGCCTCTAATAATTTTCCTGTTGTGTTCTCTTTTCCATACAGGCGTATTTCTGATCCCTTATCTGCTAATCGTTTTTGTGGGTGGAATACCAGTGTTCTTTCTGGAGATTGCTTTGGGGCAGTTTATGAAACAAGGTGGAATTGCGGCATGGAACATTGCTCCGCTATTTAAAGGTAACCTGGGGTTCTATAGACAATCATTAATGTTTAGGAATGCTGGGGCACATTTATCTTGGAGGGCGCAGTTAAGAATGAGTGTAGATATTACTGCCCACATTAACCTCTACATAATTCTAGAGGGAGCTGTCATATCTAGGGATGAATGCATTGGCACAGTGACCGTAAAGAACCTCTGCCCATGGGACAGTTCTGGTAACACCACTGTCCATTGATAAACATACAGTGCATATTGGACTACAGTAGGATAAATTGATGGTGCTGTTGGTGTTTTTGTCAGTGGAAGATTTGTAGCTTCACCTAAGCCCAGACCAGTGTTACGGCAGCTTGCAGTTTCAAAGTGTGTAGAGAGGCTTCAACATCCAAAACTAGTAGGGCAAAGACTTCAAGTCTAGTGAATACCCACCTTTATTCACTAAATGTGGATGGATCATTTAAGGGGTTTGGTGGATAAAAATTCACTCTACAATGGAACTCTACCTGCTGGCCTGTTTTTTTTCTTGGTCTTCCTGTATTTCGCCTTTACAGCACCACCATTAGCTGCAACAGAACCTTGGGGGAAATTTTATAAATGAGGCACCAACATATACTGTAAGTTTGCTTTTGATGAATAAGAGATCAAAGCATTATCAGTTGTCAAGAGGATACTTTAGCAACAACTTGGAGTATAAGTACTTCCACAGCATGTGAAGGGCTGCAGACTGAGCAACACTTTGGTGCAACTATCAGTTCCTGCACTCCCCTGTGGCTGAACATATTTAAACCGACGGCTGTGGAACGCAAGAAGAAATGCTCACAAGGAAAACCTCTAAAAGTGGCCATAGACTTAACAATTACGATCTTTCCAAGAAAGGTCGTTAATTTCAATACACAGGTGTAGAGCTGAATCGTTCGATATTTAGTGAATAAAGTACCCCCTATTGTAAAATATAAGGATATTATAAATTAACGAGGAGTTTCATGACCATTTTTTTATACAGGTCATGGAACTCTGGGGTAACTTCTAATATCCTCATATTTTACAACTGGGAGTACTTTATTTATTATAATACACAAATTTCAATGAGTCATGTGACTGAAATGACATCAGAACTCACTATTTATAACTGATGACATCCGAACTCACCGTTTATAAGGATATAATTTACAAGATATTCATGGCTTTTGTGTATTATACAGGTATAAACAATAGAATTCTACCTCTATCTGACGATTCAGCACTAAGAGTGGCCGATGTTTAGGTGCCTTCAAAGACACCTGATCAAAATTTTCCGTCCAGCCTGACAAGCCAACTGATTTCCAAGTCTTCTGCCGATATCGGTCAAATCTTTTCCCACCATACAGGCACTGAATATCATATGAAAATTTGTTTTGTACGATATTATCTGTGCGTCTATGGCCACCTTTAGACTCATTCATGATTGCAACTGCAAGTGTGGTTTACTAAAATGAAAGCAAAGTTGTGCAGAAATCAAGCACTTCACACAAGGTTCTTGCTCCCAACCATGCTTCTTGCACTTATTTCTACTTTCAAAAGTGTCAGTGCACCCGATTGGCCCTCTTTAAGGAAGAAATTAATGCCACCCTGAACATAATCATTGTTCCCCTGGCATTAATGCTAATGGTGTTATTAATGAAGTGAGCATTAGCACCCAAAAAGTGACATCTTCCCGACTCTACAGTTGTACTTATTGTGGGGAATATATGGTAATTGACATTTGAAAAGTGCACTTATCACCCTACGTTATGGTCATAAATGAGTCTTACTATCTCTGTTTGCTGTAGCATTACTCTACTGTCACCATCTTGTACCTTATGTAGCCTGAGTCTTGCAGAACTGCAGGGTCTCACTGTGTGGAATTCAAGGCAGTTAATCTTAAAGACAGCACCTTCCTTACATGAAAATACATAAGGTAAATCCTAATTATAATAGGCACAAATCCGTCATATAGCGTAGTTTACGTTGCAATAGAAAGAGCTTAGCCATTCATGGAGGACCCAGCCTCCAATTCCTAAGATTTACCAGTGCTATTTAAGAGCTTTAATTGTCCATATGCTAAGGGTAAATTATCATAATGCATTGAAATCCTATTACATTCTTAGCCACGGCACAAAAGCAGGCCTGTGCTGCAGCTTATGATAAATATAAATAGATGTTAATGTTTTAATAAATACTTGTCAGCATGGGACAGTCCTCTCATTCTAGGATATTCTCCCTCCAACACTGCCCTCTGGCTGCAAAGTGCAGGATGCCTTGTTCAGCAAAGGATAATATAGTGCCAAAACAAAAGCTAGAAGACAAAAGCGCTCATTAACTAAATGAGCGAAAATGCATGCATTTAATCCAGTCTGCAGTGTTTAACCACAATGCACCTTTCCTTCCCAGATTTCCAGAAAAACGGTACGTGTGGCACCAGTGCAAAATGCGGTTGTGCTAAATACTGCTGGCACAAAAATTTAGGGGAGTAGAGGTTGCAATTGAGGCAAGGGGCACAATTCAGGCTGGACATTCCGTTCAAGTTGGTGCAACCTCCAAAGCTTAGTTTTAGAATGTTCTGTATACACAAAAAGCAAGTGGTTGCCAAATTGTAGAGTTAGCACCTTCAAAAAGAGTGCAGATGTTGGGAAAATAGAAGCCAGGCCAGGTAGGGTTAGACTTTTTATGCTTAATTTCTAAATTCTCCTGGAAGTTTTACTCAAGGGGTACAGTTACAGTAAGATTTACCATCCTGGATAATCTTGAAACTAAATAACCTTGTTATGAACTAAAGCTGACCCTGAACAATTATTGGAATTCAGAGGGACGGGGGGGCGGAGAGATTTGAACACAAAAAAACATAACAAGTACTGCAATAATCTGTGTACAATGAAGCCCCCCATTATGTACCTGCTCGTGACCCAGCAATACCTCCTATGGTTCTCCAGTGTTTGTCTTGGAACAGTTCCTGGTTGACAGTAAATCTGCCTGCTGAGTTCCCATATTGGAATAATATTAATATTCATTATTCAGCTATAATTTTTAGGAGGAATGTTAAAAATATTTTTTCAAAAAACAAGCTTTTTCACCAAAACACAGTATCAATAGGTTACCGGAGTTTAGCGAAACAGACTTTTTCATTTAAGCGCTCTGTGGTGGAGATGAATCTTCCAGTGTCAACTCCCTGAGCACAATTTCCTTTATCAGATTAGACAAAGGCAAGAATGTGCCAAGCTTCTCCCATTATGTCTTTAACCTTTCCCCTTCTTTTAATAAAAATAAAACATTCATCAGTTTTCAGACATGAAGTCTAGCACTCAGACCTTGCTCTATTTAAGGGCACATAAACAGAAGACAGAGCTCCCACACACGCTTATAAATAGGATATATTTTCCTCTAGTTTATAGGTATATATTCTTTTTATTACAGAACCTAGGAGTCCTATATTTTTGGTTCTTGAAGGATATACAACTGAGGCATACAGATTCTGAAATTAGAATTGTTAAAAGGTATTATGAGATGGTAGGAAAATTACAGTCCACGTTTCCACTAGGGCAATTGATGAAGAAAATGCTAGCCAAGAAGATTGTGGTAGACCTAGGAAATATTGGTGAATAGAAAGGGGCCATCTTGATCATTGGTCCTCATCTCTTCTCATTACCTAGACCTCATATGTTCAACACTCAGGTCCTACCAAGTTGAAATGCAGTGATCCCCATGAAAAAGTTCCAGGGGTGCCATATAAAAGCTTTGATTAGCTATTTGGTAGCCTCTTTGTGGACTGGAAGCCAACAGTTTTTTATGCTTCCAAAATTTCCTCCAAGACAGAATTCAAAAGTAAGCACCTGCTTTTAGGCCACTGAGAGCAGCATTCAAGGGGTTGTTGAACAATATGTTGCTCATGAGCCACTGGTTGGGGATCACTGCTCTAGGCGATGATTTGTTGAGTTTGTAAATGTAAATCATGAAGGTTTTTATGCTTTTGGGGTTCATGTCCCTATATTGTCCAGGCTCTTAGTTTATATAAAAGTTATAGATATATTAAACCATGGTTGTTACTTTACTATGATTCCATGCTATCCATGTTAGCAAATAAGTATTCACCTCCAAATCTTGGACTATAATTCCCTTGATAAAAAACAAGTATGGAGAGTTTGGAGACGGCTTGAGGAATTCTTCAGGGAGTATCGATAACACTTTGTATATTGTTTACTTAAGCTATTTGTGCAAGTGTTCTCACTATTTAATTATCAGCCTGCATGGGGGTGTCCACATACACCACTATAACTACACAAAATATCAGAATGGGACTTATCCCCATAGGCCCAAATTATACAGAATTATCACATGACCATGTTGTAATTAAGGATAAAATGCAATTTTTATTAACTACCATGCCACATACTTATTAAAACCACTTAAAACATAGAAATAGCGCTGCGCTGGGTGTAGGGATCCCTGTACCCTAAAACCAATTTCTGAGGAGCTCCTATATATAGCTATGATGGATATTCACTTATATGATGTGGCTAAACAGCCAAAATTCCACTTCAATATGTAAATGTAGGTACTTCAACTCCAATTGGTCACAGGGAAAGGAGGTAAGCCATTTGTAATCCACACCGTCCAAATCAATTACAATGTTTCACCACGATATATTGCAACTTGCTCGTTGCTATTAAACAGTTCCCATGCATCGGGTGTGGTAAGGGTCAATGCTCCATATATTGGGAGCGGAGTAAATTGGGGAGAGGTTTCTGGATGGCTCTACTTGTGGCCGAATTAGCCGTGTAGTGCTGTATGGTCTCGATAGTAATGGCCGCCCGCCGTTACCAGCGGTCGCAATGCGGCCACGGCCCAAGGTGATGCAAATTGTGACAATCACCTTGCGTGTTAGCCCAATAAGTCCTGCCAATCCCAGCCTCTTATTGCCCAAATAGGTTTATACAGACCGTTGTGATCACGTCTGCACCGTGCGTAACTCAACGCTCCCTTGTAGGTATGCTTTGCTGGAGAACCCTACGGCGCCTTCCAAGTCCCTGGTCGGGAGAGGGATCCCGTCTTACTCAGCTAGCAACGCGAAACCCCGACAGCTGTTTCGCCACCAAACGTGGCTTTGTCAAGAGGCCGAGAGCCGGACGTGACGTCGTTTTATACTTGTCGTCACATGACCAGAGTGAATTATCTTCCATGTCGTTACTTTGTTGCAAGTCCCAAAGAACCCGGCTTGTCAGGCAGAGTTGCAAATGTTCCTTTCATTTTCTGCCATGATATTTCTTGTATCCTTTAGAATGTGTCCTAGATAAAATGTATCTTATGGACACTTCAATCAATAGGGCGAATAGTTTGTTCAAAATAAACATCCTCAAAATCACTCTGTTACATCTAGACTACGTATGTGGCAAGGTTCAATAGAATTGAAAAGTGTATGAGATTTTTCTTCTTATGTTCATAATAATATGCATATATAATTAATCAAGTTATATGAACTTAGACCAATTTTGAATGTATTAGTATAATCAGCACACAACGAAAACAGCAAAAAATTATAAAAAATGACAGAATTATACCTCAACAGAAAATTAAAAAGGAGAAAAAAAAAAGGGAAAAAAAGAAAAGAGAAAAAGGGGATGAAAAGAAACGTTGTTTCAATGGAACCGTAGGAGACCGTTCCTGTATATCTTCATTTGTTTATAAATGCCTGAAAATTCAATTGGCCATTGAGTCCATATTCTGACTTGTATGTATTGAGCTTAAAGATCCAACTAGTTTCCATTTGGAGTAACTTATTATCCAGGTCACCGCCCCTTATGTCACCATGCAGGCGGTCAATACCCTGGAAATAAGACCCCCTATGTTCACCATTGTGTATGCAGTAGATATGTTTGGCAATTGATGACAATAAATTACAATTATTTATGTCACGCATATGTTCGTAAATGCGTCTTTTCAGAGGTCTCTTCGTTTTGCCCACATATTTACTGCCACAATGGCATGTGAACAAATAAATAACATGGGTCGTGGTGCAGCTTGTATAATGATACATGTTGTACTTAGCATTCCTATTGCCAAATTCCCTCGATATTTTAATGTATTGGCATTGATCACAGGCTCCACATCTGTAGCTCCCTGGTGTTTTACAACAAGATGCTCCTGAATACTTTTGAAAGTGGCTACGAGTCAACAGGTCCCCTATACTATTGTTCCTTCTATAACCAAATAAGGGGCGGGTAGTAACCCATTTCCCTATATTCGGGTCGTTAGACAAAATATGCCAATGTTTTTGGATCACGGCACGGACTTCCTGATCTTTCATACCATATGTTAGGATGAATCTAGTCCTATCTTCATCCTTTCGCCGCACATGTAAGGTGTCACATTGTTGGTGTTTATATAACACCTCGTCCCTGCTGCGAGACAAGGCAAATTGGTAGGCTCTACGTAAACTACGTGTTTTATATCCCCGTGCTTTAAATCTTAAATACAGTTGGTAAGCCTCCCGTTTAAAATCCTCCTCTGTGGAGCAGATTCTCCGTAGTCTGAGGTACTGTCCCTTGGGGATGCCCTCTATGCATTTGGGTGGATGCATCGATTCCGCATGTAAAAGGCTATTCCCTGCTGTCTTTTTGCGGAAGAGATTGGTAGAAAGCTGGCCCCTTTCATCCTTTTTTATTTCTATATCCAGGAATTCCAATCGTCCCCGGACGCCGACATTCTATGCCCTCCCGAAGGTCCATAAGTCCATTCATGAACCTCCGGGGAGGCCTATAGTGTCGGGTTGCGGGTCCCTCACTGAGCCAATTAGCGGCTACATTGATATGGTCTTACAGCCATTAGTGACACAATTAGACTCGTTTGTTCTAGATACCTCTCACTTGTTGAGAGAAATAAATGGACTGACACTGGGCTCTGACTGCATTTTGGTAGGCCTGGACGTTGAAGCGTTGTATATGAGCATTCCACATTCATTGGGCATAGAGACTATAAAAAACGTTTTTGAACGTATACACCAACCACTCTCTGAGGAACATTCAGTCATATTGAAAGCACTAAGTTTTGTGTTACACCATAATGTGTTCATCTTCAATGGTGTGTATTATTTACAGCGACAGGGCGTGGCTATGGGCGCCAAATGCGCACCGAGCTACGCAAACTTATTTCTGGGAGAGTGGGAGTGCCATGTTTTTTCGGCGGAAGAATACGACGAGTATCTGTGTCACATTTTACGGTGGCACAGATACATCGACGATATTATGATCATCTGGCAGGGCCCTGAACGAAAATTAAAAGAATTTGTGGTCAAACTGAACAGAAACAGCTTTAATTTAACTTTTACCATGAATTACCACTATAGCAGATTGGAATTCCTGGATATAGAAATAAAAAAGGATGAAAGGGGCCAGCTTTCTACCAATCTCTTCCGCAAAAAGACAGCAGGGAATAGCCTTTTACATGCGGAATCGATGCATCCACCCAAATGCATAGAGGGCATCCCCAAGGGACAGTACCTCAGACTACGGAGAATCTGCTCCACAGAGGAGGATTTTAAACGGGAGGCTTACCAACTGTATTTAAGATTTAAAGCACGGGGATATAAAACACGTAGTTTACGTAGAGCCTACCAATTTGCCTTGTCTCGCAGCAGGGACGAGGTGTTATATAAACACCAACAATGTGACACCTTACATGTGCGGCGAAAGGATGAAGATAGGACTAGATTCATCCTAACATATGGTATGAAAGATCAGGAAGTCCGTGCCGTGATCCAAAAACATTGGCATATTTTGTCTAACGACCCGAATATAGGGAAATGGGTTACTACCCGCCCCTTATTTGGTTATAGAAGGAACAATAGTATAGGGGACCTGTTGACTCGTAGCCACTTTCAAAAGTATTCAGGAGCATCTTGTTGTAAAACACCAGGGAGCTACAGATGTGGAGCCTGTGATCAATGCCAATACATTAAAATATCGAGGGAATTTGGCAATAGGAATGCTAAGTACAACATGTATCACTATACAAGCTGCACCACGACCCATGTTATTTATTTGTTCACATGCCATTGTGGCAGTAAATATGTGGGCAAAACGAAGAGACCTCTGAAAAGACGCATTTACGAACATATGCGTGACATAAATAATTGTAATTTATTGTCATCAATTGCCAAACATATCTACTGCATACACAATGGTGAACATAGGGGGTCTTATTTCCAGGGTATTGACCGCCTGCATGGTGACATAAGGGGCGGTGACCTGGATAATAAGTTACTCCAAATGGAAACTAGTTGGATCTTTAAGCTCAATACATACAAGTCAGAATATGGACTCAATGGCCAATTGAATTTTCAGGCATTTATAAACAAATGAAGATATACAGGAACGGTCTCCTACGGTTCCATTGAAACAACGTTTCTTTTCATCCCCTTTTTCTCTTTTTCTTTTTTTCCCTTTTTTTTTTTCTCCTTTTTAATTTTCTGTTGAGGTATAATTCTGTCATTTTTTATAATTTTTTGCTGTTTTCGTTGTGTGCTGATTATACTAATACATTCAAAATTGGTCTAAGTTCATATAACTTGATTAATTATATATGCATATTATTATGAACATAAGAAGAAAAATCTCATACACTTTTCAATTCTATTGAACCTTGCCACATACGTAGTCTAGATGTAACAGAGTGATTTTGAGGATGTTTATTTTGAACAAACTATTCGCCCTATTGATTGAAGTGTCCATAAGATACATTTTATCTAGGACACATTCTAAAGGATACAAGAAATATCATGGCAGAAAATGAAAGGAACATTTGCAACTCTGCCTGACAAGCCGGGTTCTTTGGGACTTGCAACAAAGTAACGACATGGAAGATAATTCACTCTGGTCATGTGACGACAAGTATAAAACGACGTCACGTCCGGCTCTCGGCCTCTTGACAAAGCCACGTTTGGTGGCGAAACAGCTGTCGGGGTTTCGCGTTGCTAGCTGAGTAAGACGGGATCCCTCTCCCGACCAGGGACTTGGAAGGCGCCGTAGGGTTCTCCAGCAAAGCATACCTACAAGGGAGCGTTGAGTTACGCACGGTGCAGACGTGATCACAACGGTCTGTATAAACCTATTTGGGCAATAAGAGGCTGGGATTGGCAGGACTTATTGGGCTAACACGCAAGGTGATTGTCACAATTTGCATCACCTTGGGCCGTGGCCGCATTGCGACCGCTGGTAACGGCGGGCGGCCATTACTATCGAGACCATACAGCACTACACGGCTAATTCGGCCACAAGTAGAGCCATCCAGAAACCTCTCCCCAATTTACTCCGCTCCCAATATATGGAGCATTGACCCTTACCACACCCGATGCATGGGAACTGTTTAATAGCAACGAGCAAGTTGCAATATATCGTGGTGAAACATTGTAATTGATTTGGACGGTGTGGATTACAAATGGCTTACCTCCTTTCCCTGTGACCAATTGGAGTTGAAGTACCTACATTTACATATTGAAGTGGAATTTTGGCTGTTTAGCCACATCATATAAGTGAATATCCATCATAGCTATATATAGGAGCTCCTCAGAAATTGGTTTTAGGGTACAGGGATCCCTACACCCAGCGCAGCGCTATTTCTATGTTTTAAGTGGTTTTAATAAGTATGTGGCATGGTAGTTAATAAAAATTGCATTTTATCCTTAATTACAACATGGTCATGTGATAATTCTGTATAATTTGGGCCTATGGGGATAAGTCCCATTCTGATATTTTGTGTAGTAACACTTTGTATATGTTGGCAGAGGACTATCTAGTCCACCCTATAGTGATTATTTTTATGTATATCAATGGGGGGGGGGGGCAATCACTCTCTTGCATGCCTGAAAATATCCTGCAGTTAAGATACTAGAAATAATTTTGAAGGGAAACAAAGATAATACTTTCCATAGTGATAGCTGAAGGCTCTAATGTTTTATAGCCAGCAAACACTGTACTGTATAAATAAATCCGATTCATGGATTGAATGATATAAAAAAAAAATTTTCTTTCACTAGGAAAAGTCCCTACAGCAGTGGGAATATTCTGGAGAACAATTATATTTTCAGTGTTACTACATAAAATTGGCAACCCCATAATGGACAAACATACTCCCCCTGAATGCTTATGTGCGCAGTGTAAGATAATTATCCTTTATTTATTTAGTTACAGAGACTTATTTTTCTATGGCTGGTATTCTGTAGGTCTTGGCTTTGCCTCAATGGTTATCGTGTTCTTCTGTAACACCTACTACATCATGATCCTGGTCTGGGGCCTCTATTACCTGGTGCACTCCTTCACCAACACCCTGCCCTGGGCCACCTGTGGAAATCCTTGGAACAGTAAAGAGTGCACCGAAGTCTTCCTTGTAGACCAGTGCACCAATATGAGTTCAGTCAACGCTACAGTTTCCGGCACACTGGTCAACATTAGCTGTGATGCTCTAGTGAATAAGCGCTCACCTGTCATTGAGTTTTGGGAGTAAGTAATAATCGCATCATTAAAATTCTATATTATAAACAAATATCATTAATAACCCTTTAAATATATCCTTCTTAATAAAACATGTCATTATTTACAAGGTCATACATGGCCAGTCTAAATTTAGCAGTTAATTTCACTAGTCATAATTTGGATTAATGTTAATGATATACCTCATAGTGATCTTGTGGTGTTCTACACAGCTAATGTCTTCTCCTAAGAGCCCAAACCCTCTTCTGAAATACAAAACTAGATGCTACAAAATGTATTTAACTTTAAAAAGTTCTGGCAAACACAGAAGTCTCATTTTTCCTTATGGTCACATGTTTTTCATTAGAATGAAGGCTTCATTGAATTAATCTCATGTCCTGACTAGTTAAAGGAGAACTAAAACTTAACTAAAGAAGTAGGTAGAAATGTTGTACATTATGTTTTGGGCTTCTGTACCAGCCCAAGGCAACCATAGCCCTTAAGTAGTAAAGATCTGTATCTCCAAAGATGCCCCAGTAGCTCCCCATCTTCTTTTATGCTGATGCACTGCACATGCTCTGTGCTGCTGTCACTTACTGAGCTTAGGGTCTGATACCCAACATATTGAATATATATATAATATAAATGTCACAATATAAGTCCTATTAGTAAATAATTCAGTAATGGTTGGTACAGCACAGAAACCAGCACAATTAACATTTGAATATAATCATCAGCCCTGTAGCATCAGCTTAAATAACAAACAAACCTAATTTTCTTCTTGATGATTTGCAATGACCCCTAAGCTTTGCTTCTCAACAGCTGCTCAGAGCCCATTGAACATGTGCACTCCTAACAAAATCCAAGATTGGAAACTCCTGCGACAACTTTAAACTATACTACTATAGAGATGTTGAACCTTTAGGCTCGTGCAATAAGTTCAGTATATGATGGCATTTTCAGCCATATTCATTTTTAGGGTTAAATTTTCATTTAAAGGGAATACAAACTTTGATATTCATTATTAATTTTCTCAACAATCTTCTTTCTCACTACAGGAGAAAGGTATTACAGATCTCTGGAGGTTTGGATGAGCCTGGGCAGCTGAACTGGCAGATGATCCTCTGCCTACTGGCAACATGGGTTATTGTGTATTTCTGCATCTGGAAAGGAGTGAAATCAACAGGAAAGGTAATACAGGGAATTATACAAATCACGGTTCATTTATCAACACTGGGCAAAGTTACACTTGGGCAATAACCCAAGGCAAGCAACCAATTTGATACCGTTGTTCTCCCTGCAGTTGGCTAAAAAATCTTCTTCTTGGTTGCCATGCAGTTGGCTAAAAAATCAGTTCTTGGTTGCCATGGTCTACTGCCTAAGACAAATGTGCCTAGTGTTGGTCCTTACAGGCAAATCTACATAATTTCTGCAGTGGATATTTGTATTTTCTTAGAGGTGTTCACCTTTGAATTATCTTTTAGTATGTTATAGAGTGATTAAATCTAAGCTACATTTCAAATGGTCTTCATTAACTTTTTTTTTTTTATCGTTTTTTATGATTTGTCTTCTTCGCCTGACACTTTCCAATTTTCTTTCTATTCAGGCCTCTCCTATTAGATAGGGAGATTCCAGCCCCTTCAAATCAATACATGGTTGCTAGGGTGATTTGGACACTAGCAACGAGAATGTAGAAATTGCCAACTGGAGAGCTGCTGAATAAAAAGCGAAATAACTCAAAAACCACAAATAATAGAAAACAAAAAACCTATTGCAAATTGTCTCAGAATATCACTCTACATCATACTAAAAGTTAATTTAAAGGTGATCAACCTCTTTAAACAAGACAGAATGTTCCTGTAATTTCCATTTTAGCTGGATATGTACTTTCACTGGCTTATTTATGAAGTACTGGGGAAAAACAATACATACTGATCCATCCTCGATACATCCTGTAACTTAACATTCTCCGCTGATTAAAAAGAGAAAGGTACAACTGAAGCTGCTCACTAAATATCATGTATATGGTATCTTTATTTACATTTATTGCCAGAGAAATTATGACAGTAAAGGGGTGCAGTGATCATAATAAAAAGCAATACTTGATGAGTCATATTATGTAATGTAGGTTTAGGGAGAAAACAATATTTCTGAAGTTAAAGGGGCTTTTTAAGCTTTAGTGATGATAAATAAAACGTTTCACCTATAGGAAATTGATTCACCTTCACAGTCACCCACTGGAACAGAGGACACTTATTATTTATATTTCCTTGGCTAATGACTTTATCCTAGGAAGGGTGTGAAGGCGACAAAGGAAGGACGGAAATCACAGATATCTGAATTCATTTTTAAAGGCTCTAAAAATAATGAAATGACTGTAGTGAATGACCATACCCAGCGCATGGTGTGAGTGAGCAGATAGTTGCACATGATCAGTAATACATCAAGCACCTCTTTAAGAATATTACCTTTTCTCTTAAAATGACAAATACTTACGTCATTGCTTATTATTCCATCTCCTATATGTCTAAATATCAATATATAATAATAGATGCCACGTTAAGCCACTAGGTGAAACATGGAGTTGAAGTAAACTCTTTTATAATCCTTGAAAACTGCCATTGCTGCAAAGACTCCAGACTTCACTGACATCATTCTGCTCTAAATAACTATAATTACTAACTATAAAACCACAATCCAGGGCATATCCTTAGACTTTAGTAGGCTGGTGAAGGGAAGCTAGCAGCAATATATTAGCAATCGCTGAGGGGTCAGAGGCTGGACATCTTGAATTGCACAATTTTCCTCTTACCATTCCTGAAATACCCAATGTATTTCTTATGGGTATTATGTATATCTATATAATACACAAAAGCCATGAATATCTTGTAAATGATATCCTTATAAATGGTGACTAGTGATGTCATCAGTTATAAATGGTAAGTAGTGATGTCATTTCTGTCACATGTCTCACTAAAACTTGTGTATTATAATAAATAAAGTACCCCTTGTTGGAAAATATGAGGATATTAGAAGTAACCTCGGAGTTTCATGACTTGTATAAAGGTCTCGTGCTTTTATATGGTCATGGAACTCCTTGGTGACTTATAATATCCTTATAATTTACAAAAGGGGGTACTTAATTCACTATATATTTATCTTTATATATAATAAAATTGAAGCACTCACGGGACTTCTAAATAAGTGAAATTATTAATTGGTGGTTATCAACATTTTCCGAAGACTTTTTGGATATATATATCTATTTATTTGTATTAGACCTATTATCCAGAATGCATCGGTCCTGGGTTTTCCATAATTTGGATCACCATATCTTCCACTAAATTACTAAAAAATAATTATACATTATTTAAACCCAGTAGAATTGTTTTGCCCCTAATAAGGATTAATTAATTTTAGCTGTGATTAAGTACAAGGTACTGTTTTAAAATTACAGAGAACAAAGAAGGTTTTTTTTTAATTTGAATTATTTGATTAAAATGGGATGTCCTTCCCCTAATTTGGAACTTTCTGGATAACAGGTTTCCATATAACAGATCCCATACCTGTACTTTCTTTTGTTTTTTTCAGGTTGTCTATTTCACAGCGCTGTTCCCATACGTGGTCCTGATAGTCCTTCTGGCCCATGGGGTGACGCTCCCTGGAGCACTGGATGGCATTGTGTACTATCTGAAACCTAATTGGTCCAAACTTGCTGAAGCTCAGGTAAGATACTGATACTTCACCAAAATGAGTCTTTACTAATATAGGGACTAACTGAGACATGTGTGGCAGTTCATAAACCTAAAATAAATATCAGGCATTTTTTATTCTTGAAAGTTTGTATTTAGTAACCGTTTGTGTGGTGTTTTGTCAGTTCCCTTTGACATGTCTGTTTTTTGTAGGTTCTAAGTAATTTAGTAACATGGTTTAATTTGTTCTGTAGGCAATGATAGTAAGCCTAGAAACTTTGGCCAGTCTAGTACAGTTGGAGACTCGAGCGATAAAAAGCAAATGTCTGGTTGATTATTATGGAATAAAACGCTTGGATAAAGTTTGCCTATGTAACTATATGGTCAATATAAATGGGAATCACTTGTGTTTAGTCTTCTGACTGGTCCGCTCATTTCGATGTTTAAATGATCTTTACTTGCAATCAGGGCCGCCATTAGAAATCACGCGGCCCCATACAACAAAATTTTAGGGGCCCCCTGGGCCCTGCCCACACTGGTGCCCAAGCTCCATCCCAGATCCCGCCCACTCCATCCCGCCCAAAGACCACACAGACATCAGCGCTAAAAAAGTAACCCCCCACACACACAAGTTATAAAAAGCTATTGATGGTCAGGGCCCCCTTATAAGTTAAAAAAAAAAAAACATTGGTGCCAGGGCCTCCCTTACAAGTTAAAAAAAATTGGGGCCCAAAAACAGTTTTTTTTTAAAAAAGCATTAGTGCCAGGGCTCTCATTGCAAGTTAAAAAAATTGGGGCACCCCAAAATTTTTTTTTTAAAAAAAAACATTGGTGGTAGGGGCCTATAGAATATTAAAATAATACATTGGTGGCCAGGGGATTAAAAAAAAACACACACATTGGTGTTCAGTAGAATTGAACTCGTGGCTTCAGGACTTCAACTTCGACTCCTTTCGTGACTTCGGGTCTTTTCGCCGCTTCAGGACTTCGGCTGTTTTCGTGACTTTGGGTCTTTTCGCCAATTCGGGACTTCGGCTGTTTTCGTGACTTTGGGTCTTTTCGCCGCTTCGGGACTCCGGCTGTTTTCGTGACTTTGGGTCTTTTCGCCGCTTCGGGACTTCGGCTTCAGCTGTTTTTGTGACTTTGGGTCTTTTTGCCGATTCGGGACTTCGGCTTCAGCTGTTTTCAGCTGTGTAGCCATGGGGGCAGCCATTCAAGCACAGGATACACAGTAGATAACAGATAAGTACTACTATAGTTTATATAAAGAATCTGCTGTGTAGCCATGGGGGCAGCCATTCAAGCACAGGATACACAGTAGATAACAGATAAGTACTACTATAGTTTATATAAACAAGCTGCTGTGTAGCCATGGGGGCAGCCATTCAAAGGAGTATAGGCTCAGGTTACACAGTAGATAGCAGATAAGCTCTGTAGAACATAATGGTGTTATCTGTTATCCACTATTTAACCTGTGCCATATAGCCTTTTTTAAATTTCCACCATTGCTACACAGCAGCTGATTTATATAAACAATAGTAGAGTTTCTGAAGCAAACACATCAGTTGTACCAGTGCAGGGCAACAGTACATTATATTTTCATTACTTTAAAACATTTTATTTTTTTGGTGTTCCTTTAATATAATACCCAAAACTCCCACTCTCTCTTAACTCTGGGTGGTGCTTTCTATCCAAGTTCTTCCCAACTTCACGCATATGATGGAGGTTTAAGCTCACAACACTGAGGGACACTCCCACATACCCTTCCTTTTATTATCACAGTATACACAGTATTACAGACACCTCTCCTTTGCTTCCTAGGTCTGGATTGATGCTGGTACACAGATCTTCTTTTCTTATGCTATAGGGCTTGGTGCTTTGACAGCACTGGGCAGTTACAACAGATTTCACAATAACTGTTATAGGTGAGTCCACAGCACCATGTTCATGTTTTGGATTAATAATCGCTATTATTTTATTTATAGTATTGAAAAGTAAAATTATGTTCTACCACCTCTTCTATGTATTCTCCATAACATTGCCTTAAAGGGGTTGCTCATCTTTGAGTTAGATTTTAGTACGATGTAGAGAGTAATATTATGAGACAACTTGCAATTGGTTTTAATTTTTTCTTATTTGTGGGTTTTTAACTATTTCACTTTTTGTTCAGCAGCAATTAGCACCTTAGTCCATCTATGAATCAGTCACTAGGAATAAACCTTTTGGAGCACCCATCTGTGGATCTGGGGATAATTCTAACCTACTCCAGACTTATAAAAGGAAGGAGGTCTCATATAGCGCAGTGAAAAATTTGGCAGGATTGGAGAACATAGCAGATCCATTGCTAACAGGTCTTATAATATGAAACTTTACTAAGTTTATGCAAAACTAGCTCAATAAAAGATTTCTGTATGCCAGTAAAACGCAGCAGTAGTGAAGAGAAATAAGAAAAGAGTTACTAAGAGTAGGCCATTCTATAACATTCTAAAAGTCAACATAAAGGTGAATATATCCTTTAACTTCTCAGTGAGTAATGTTTATGTAGTTTCATTTATGTGCCTCAAAGAGTTTTTATATATTTAATACCAACCCTTTCCTCTCCTCCTTCCCACAGGGATGCCTATATACTGGCTGCTATTAACAGCACTACAAGCTTCTTTGCTGGATTTGTTGTCTTCTCGGTTTTGGGATTCATGGCATCGGAGCAGGGTGTTCACATATCAAAGGTTGCAGAGTCTGGCAAGTGTCCATTACAGAGCTACCCACCCTCTGAACCACGACCTCTCTTGAACCCAGGAAATAATTTATTTACTGTAGCAAGAATATCCAGTGATTTTCCATGCAGCACAGTTAGAGAATATAGGGGACCTGGGTTGGGCACACAACAGTCCCATCACTATGGTTACATTGGCCAAAGCCAGTTTTATTCATTTATTTTATATATTTAAGGCTTTCATCTGCAGAACTCCTTGACCAGTGTTTCCACCAACCAGGCTCTCTTTTTTTCTTCTTGAAAGCAATTATTATGAGCAGACAATAATGTTAAATTACACAGACAACACATACCTGCCATTATTTCCCAATGAACTTTATTACATACTGCCGAACCACCAAACCTACAAAATCAAAAACAAGTCAAGCTAGACATGAAAGCCACCAATAGGCCCATTTGTGTCATGATATCTGTGACTGGTTTGGGAAAAATCTCATGCCCTTAATAGATACTTGCATTCTTTGCCTTCTTTGCCTTGTGTGATGACCAATGCATTGACATCACTCTTAAGGAGTATGAACTTTTCATCTAAAGTTGCCTCTAGCTCATGATATCTTTCCTCAGATTTCCATGCTAATGTTTCCTTAGCCAATGCTCCTCTAGAAACATTTTTGATCCTGTGAAATATAAATAAACCTCCACTGGTTTCAAAGTCTCAGGGCTCCCCTACTCTAGTCAATGTAGTAAACACATATATGGCAACAAAACCTAAGCCTAACTGGATCTAATTGAGTCTGGTAAGTGTAGAAGTATATCCATCACATGGTTCACACCCTAAGACTCAATGTCTCTCTAGAACTCAGGAGGTAATATATTTTGGTAGGTAGAACATCAAGTGGTCTTCCATGCAGCACAGTTAAAGATTATAGGAGACCAGGGTTGGGCACACAACAGGTCCATTACTAGCATTACACTGACCAAAGCCAGTTTGATGCATTTATTTTATTTGTTTTCATAATTTTTACTGCCCATGTGCAGTAATAGGGTTATGGTTTCTATCAGCAGAACCCCCTGACCACTATTTCCACCAACAGGCTCCATTTTTCTCCTTGAATGCAAGAGTTTTATGAGACAAAAATGTTGCATTATACAAACAATGCATACCTGCCATTATTTCCTAATGCAATTCAGGGCATGCTGCCTAACCACCAAAACCATCAACAGGCCAAGATAGATCACAACAAAAGCCACCCATAGTACCATTTTTGTACTGATATCTCTGACTGTTTGTGGTAAACTCTCATGCCCTAAATACCTACTTGAATCCTTTGCCTCCTTTGCCTTGTGTGATGAACCAATGCATAGACATCACTCTTAAAGAGTATGCACTTTTCATCTAAAGTTGCTCTTAGATCATGAGATCTTGTCAAACATAAATTAACCACCACTGGTGTCAGTCTCAGAGTTTCATTTCTCAGCACTCACTTGCTGCAGTCAATAAAATCAAATATAAGTCAACAGAGCCTAATTGCTTCTTCCCTACTTCAATAAGTCAGGACATGTAAAAACATAAAAACACCTGTCTACAATATACTTCATGCCCTTCAATTTACCTTCAGTTGAATAGATACCGTCATTTGGTTATATGGCCACGTTTGTTATATAAATTCCTGGAGGCGGATTGTTATCTGGCTGACAAGGAGATAGCAAAACCTCTGCAGAGGCAGGTATTATAAGCAACCAATATCAATGTGCTGATGCCTTGTCCTTTTGATTCACCCCATTAGATGCATATTTGCAATATTTTGTCTTTTTTAATTGGATATAGGAAAATAAAAGTTCATAGATAGTAGCTTAATTAGTACTATAGCTTAATTAGTACTATTAGTACTAACAGTGTAAGGAGATTCAATACTGCTTTGAAAAGATAAACAGGTATCTTGAGTAAAAAATCAGGGCATGTATTTATTCATTATTAGCTTATATTATTATAAGGAACTAGTCAGTAAATAAAGTGGGCTATATCTGTGCATGGATGTTATTTTGTTTTTACATGTTTCCTTTTCTTTCTAGGTCCTGGTCTGGCCTTCATTGCATACCCAAAAGCTGTGACTCTAATGCCATTTGCACCAATCTGGGCTGCTCTGTTTTTCTTTATGCTCTTGATTCTAGGTCTTGACAGCCAGGTAATTCCTACCTAAATGTGATTAGCAACTTTGATAATTTCGTGAATGGGCTTGTTAGCTGTTGCTTTGATAGTATGTGACCTATATTATACAAAGAGGTGTTTTATGGCTAAAAGCGAAGTACTTTATAAAATGCCGATACAGTATATATGATTTGAATGTTTCCTTGAAGGATTGCTATCATCTAAAATTACATTTTATTTGCAGTACACCTTGAAACTATTTAATTTTGTTAATTAGATTAGTGTTAAAATATTATTTATTTAAATAAAGACAAATTATCCAGGGTCGGACTAGCTGTCCTAGGTTCAATCAGAGTATCTGACATCCAGGTCCCACTTTCAAAGGTGTTATGTGGAACTGTAGTGGAAATAAGAAAGGGTTGGTGGGGAATAGTTCTTGGCTGGTGCCCACTAGGGCTTGGGCCCACCATTTGATCTCTGCAGGCCAGTTCAAGCAGTATCCATATCTCTTATATTCTCTTCTGTTTCTGGCTGCATCTCCCCTAAGACTTCACACTCACAAGTCAGTAAAACTGCAGTTTCCACAACTTCATTTAAGATCAGTATAAGACTTGGTTTCCAAGGGTCCACTCAAGGATCTGAAACATTGGGTCCAGTCTCACTGCAATTATCTATACTACGTAGATAATGTCAGATTGTATAGGTTTATGTACTGTATGGGCAGAGACACACGCTCAGATTCGGGGAGATTTAGTCGCCTCTTCTTCGGGTGACTAATCTCCCTGAACTGCCTTTCCGCCGGCTAGAATGTAAATTGCCTGTGGGATGGAACTAGAAACTATTCGTTTTCTGAAGTCGCCCAAGTTTCCTCGTTAGGCAACTTCGGACGACTTTGGAAAATTAATTTACATTCACAGTTCGGGTAGATTAGTTGCCCGAAGAAGAGGAGATTTGTCGCTGGGCAACTAAAATCTCCGAATCTGAGCGTTTGTCTCTGCCCTATAGGACCATGGTAGAAGTCAGGATGGTCCTCTAAGGCCTGGGCCCACTGGGAGATCCTCTGGTATTTTGGTAGGCCAGTCCGGCCCTGTTTAAGGCAATATAGTTCATTGTACATATTCTCAATAGAATTTTAGCCATCTGTACAGCAGGATATTAAGTAAAGATCAGTGGTCCTTATCTAATTTAAATCAAAATATTTAAAGCATGGGAAGATAAGATAAAATAAAGGGATATTATAATATCATGCTTTTGTTTATTCTCTTATCTCCCCCACTTTTCTTGTGTAAAAAATCATTAGGATGCTCTGTTGTGATAAGAGAACAAAGTGATTTCGGACCACTGACTCTAGAATTACAGCACTGGAAGAAAGCAGGTAGGATAGTGTGTACCAGGAAAAGTCAAAGCACAGAAGTGGCTATAATATTTGTCAACATTAATATTGAATATTTTTCAGTGCCACTCTCTTTCACTTAATCCTTTAAGCTCCTGCCCTTTGTGTGATGGTTCTAAATGCTGAGTGGGACGTGGCCTTCACTTCCATCAGGAATTGTTGCCTCCTCTCTGCCTTCCTCTTATCTTGTGTGGGCCTCAGATACAGAAGAGGTTGGGTGCTTAAACCATCATGGGCCAGAGGTGGGGGTAACAAGAGAACCAAGTGGAAGTTCCTGTGTAATGGAGAGCAGGGTGTGGGCCAGTAAAATCAGGTGAACCAAGTACCTTTAAGGAGATTCCCCGGGCCTCTCCTGCTCAACAACTGATTTACTTCTCTTCTATCTCTGAACAGTTTGTGGGGGTCGAGGGATTCTTAACCGGCATAATGGATTTATTTCCTCAACCTATTAATGGCTTTGTGCGCAGGGAGGTCACCGCTGCACTTTGCTGCCTTGTGTGCTTCGTCATTGATCTTTCAATGGTTACAGAGGTGAGCAACTGAATTGTACAACTCTACAATGTGTAGGACATAGATGTGCATCACAGAATTCTGACCACCCTAAACATTTCCTGGGGTAAATGTTAATGCTTTGTGCTTTTTGGGCTGCTGTAGGGGCCACAACTGATTGGCTGGGCAGGAGATTTTATTCAACCCATCACAGGGAATATTTATTAATATCTGCACATGCATTCATGGGAACCAGAACTTACAACTGAAAATCCTGAACCACAATAAATTCATTTTCAGCTAGGAAAGCTACATTTAGTCGAATAGATGTAAAAATGGATAAGATTTGTTTATGTTTTTTATTGCAAAATATTTTAATTCCATCCATGGTTAAAGGTTAAGTTGCCTTGAAATGCACACACGTATAATTTCATAGAAGTGGCAAGCAGAGATCTCAAGAATTTTTCCTTATATCAAATAATGAATGCATCCTTAATATAAGGTTCGGGTTTTGGAATAATAATAAATATTGGAAAAAGTCTTATACTTAAAAAGACTGAATCATGCACTCCTTTGTAAAAGGACTTACAAATACTTGTAACCCTGAGACACGAGGTGAAGACTTTCACATAAACAGTTCCAGTTTATTGTCATAGCAGGTAAATGGCGGCACAATCCTTTCACCTCAACTTTCCCTGACATAGACTACTGTCCCTTCCTCTACTACTGCCAGAATGGCCACCGTATTTCCTGTTTCTGTTTTCTTTAGTCACTTTTCAATCCCAACTACTTTATATTTCACAGTGCAACCTAGGACCCACTGGAAAAAAATTAGAAACCTTTTAAATCTTTCCTAAGCAGACGAACATCAGAGCAGCCTCTCCGGACAACTTCCTTGACTACTTGGTGGTCGGAATTTTGTTGCAGTTGCAGGGGTTTTTATTGCAGTTTTATGATGGAAATGAGGAATTTTACCCTGAATCCATACCTGGCGAAAAAATTCACTAATGATGAGTGTTGAGACGTTATGCTAAAAGGGGATTTAGAAAAGGAGAGCGAAATAGATAAAGAATGGACATAAAGAAAAACTTTAGAAAAGGAGAGAAACGAGAAAAATGAAGAAGATAAAGAAACAATATCAGAACCAAAATAGGTATTTATAAAAAGATGAAAAAAAAGAAAAAGGTGAAAGAAGAAAGGAGAAGACATAGTGGAGAAGAGAACAGACTCATGAAATGTTTATGCAAATAATACTCACAGGGTTTCCCCTAATTTGAAGCACAGTTGGAGACCTTTCTATAGAAATCATCATGATTAGACATAATACCCATCAATATGTTTATGTAAGCATTCTACATTATGTCCTTGAGGTCCAACACCAACTCATCACCTATATTTATATACTTGCAGGGTGGCATGTACGTCTTCCAACTCTTTGACTATTATTCTGCGAGTGGCATCACTTTGTTGTGGCAGGCGTTCTGGGAGTGTGTGGTTGTCGCATGGGTCTATGGTAAGAATTCCACTGAGCAGAAGTATTAATTAATGGAATATGCATGTTGACAGCGGATACAAAATCTAAATACACCCAGCTGATTCCCAAAGGGGGGTAACTACTTACTGATCTAGTCGTTGATTGTCCAGCACAGGATGTACATTTAAATATAGGTGTGGGACCTGTTATCTTGGGACCTGGGGCTGGGGGTTTCTTGATAACGGATCTTTCTGTTCCATAATGTAAGTCTACTAGAAAATCATGTAAACATTAAATAAACCCAACAGTCTGGTTTTGCTTTCAATAAGGATTAATACTATTTTAGTTTGAATCAAGTACAAGCTACTGTTTTAATATTACAGAGAAAAAGGAAATCATTTTTAAAAATGTGGATTATTTGGATAAAATGGAAGTCTATGGGAGATGGCCTTTCCATAATTCTGAGCTGTCTGGATAATGGGTTTCCGGATAATGGATCCCATATCTGTAGCAAATCTCATCCTCACTGGCCTTCAGGCTGGACAATCTGACATTGCTAAAAAACCAAATAGGCATTTACTTACACACCAGCTGGCCTTCAGACTGAACCCCCTTATCAACTGTTATGGGTCCTCCATGGGAGGATATGACTTGATCTTAAGCTTCAAACTGGTTTGCAGTCAATAAATTTATATTTAATACTATTCATTGTTTTGGATTTATTAAAATTCATTAAAAACAAACCAATGCAACTTCAGAATTCATTTATGCTTTTCCAAAGTGTTTTAGTGGAATATTTAGAAGACAATGAGCTTGCCCTTATGCAGATGTGGGAATGTTGTGCCTACCCATCGCTGGCTTTATCAATAAAATAATGTTTCTGGATTGGTAAAGTCCTCAGATGTAATGTAAAGCAAGTAAAAACCTCACCACAAAGAATGTATTTTTCAGCTACTGCTATTAAATAAATAAACCATCTGTTCTAGTGTTGAAGGTTCGTGGTCCATTGAGGGGGCCATAGCTTGTCTCCAACAACAAATTTTTCTAATAGTTTTGGGTGAAATTCAACTTTACAGAGGACCTATAGGTGGATATATTTTTTTTTAATTTTTAGACATGGGTTATAATAAACATTACTGTTAATATATATATTTATTTATATATATATATATATATATATATATATATATATATATATATATATATATATATATATATATATATATATAATATATATATTAACAGTAATGTTAATTATATATGTATATACATATAATACACTAAAGCCATAAATATCCTGTAAATTACCTTACAAACGGCTCTTAGTGATGTCATCAGTTACGGAGCTTTGTGATGTCATTTTTGTATTTTTGCCACATGATTCACTAAAACCTGTGTATTAATAAATAAAGTACCCCTTGTCGGAAAATATGTGGATGTTCAAAGTCACCTCGGCGTTACATGACCTGTATTTATATGGTCATGGAACTCCTTGGTGATTTATAATATCCTTATATGTTACAAAAGGGGTACTTTATTCACTATATATTATATACTTAGTGAATAAAGTACCCCCTATTGTTAAATAAAAGGATATTATAAGTCACAGAGGAGTTGAGGCCGAAGGCCGAGTGCTTTTATACAGGTCATGGAACTCCGAGGTTACTTATAATATCCTCATATTTTCCAACAAGGGATACTTTATATTGTTTCAATACAAACGTTTTTTGAGTCATGTGACAATCACTACTCACCGTTTATAACTGATGACATCACTAGTCACCATTTATAAGGCTATAATTTACAGGATATTCATGGCTTTTGTGTATCTGTCTAATGTCACATTATAATGACACCCTATTATATCATAATATAATAGGGTACCCCTCCCAATGCATTACACTGACACGTTTGCCTAGAGTGCCTAGGCACATTGCTGCTGGAGATCAGTCACTGGCATTACCAAGTTTTACACCAGAAGAAAAGACTTTCACTGGCAGACAGGATTTTTAGCTGCAGGGCAAGCCCTTGCAATTTTTTAATGCAGTGCAGGTGCAACATTTCGGGGTCACGCCCCTTTGTCAAGCATTGACCCCGAAACGTTGCACCTGCACTGCATTAAAAAATTGCAAGGGCTTGCCCTGCAGCTAAAAATCCTGTGTGCCAGTGAAAGTCTTTTCTATGGAATTTTGAGGTGGCCGAAGCCTCTATCGTTGTGAACCAGGTGACAAGTACAGGAAGGGTGGTGTTGGTGTGCGGTTAACCGAAATTTCTTGGCTACAAGTTTTACACCAACCACAGTTTGTTTTAAAGACTATAAAGCTTGGCTGCAAGAGATCCCAGTTACACATATGCAAACTGGAACTTACAGATCACTTCTGTCCCTGCAGGTGCTGACAGGTTTATGGATGACATAGCCCGAATGATAGGGTACCGGCCTCTCCCTTACATGAAATGGTGCTGGTCTGTGATCACTCCCTTGGTCTGTGTGGTAAGTAACTTCAATTATTCGCTCAGCATCTTCCCATGGAAAATTCAAATGTCATGGCTGGAGTTAGGGAACCCTAGCAGGTACATGTGGATAACTCCCTGGGGACCTTAGAAGGTACATGTTGAAATTCAGGGGAGGACCTTAGAAGGTGCGTGATGGACACCAGGAGGGACCCTAGCAAGTACATGTGGGATATTGGGGGACCTAGGAAGGTGCATGTGGGACACTAGCGATCCTGGCCCCTCCACCGCCTGAGGCAGCAGCAGTTGCCGCCGCCCCCCTCCTTCATGCGCTTACCTTTTTGGTGGGGTCCAGGGGGGTCCACGAGGGCGGAAGAGAGGGCCAGTACGCTAGCGCAGAGAGCCTAACTGCGCTCTCCCTGGTAGAAGAGCTGGAAATTCGGCTCTTAAAGTACCAGGAGCGGCATTTTTGCTGCCCCTGGTACCTAGTGGGGTGCTGCCGCCTGAGACGACAGCCTCAACTCGCCTCATTGGCGAAGCGCCCCTAGACACCAGGGTGGACCCTAGCAGGAACATGTGGGATATCAAGATGGACTCTAGCATTGCCGTTGATACTCTGTGCATATCTGAAGGACTTTCTGAGATTTGGTCAGGCCACTTTTAAAATCTCCAGCCTGGAAACCTGAAGGGTAGGGTCTGATGGCATAGTGTGGTGTTCTGTAGTCAAATCTATTTGAGTTTTGCCAGCCACCTGCTACCTGGCAGTCCCTGCAGGGATGCCCGCAGCCCTCCATTTCTTCTTTTTGATGCGCACGTCCTTTTATATTCTGTGTGACACATCTAATAGTTGCAGGTGTAGAGTTTATATGGGGTTACTGAGAATATTACTGTACCTTGAGTGATCATTCTTGAATACACAAAATCAGTTTATTTTAGGTTTATTCATGGCAGGTCCCTTGTGTCCTACTTGCTCAAAAGCATGCTGACACATATCAATGTAACAATGGAGTCATGTGTGAAGACACATACTTTTTGCTTGTTGGTCTCATTTTTATATGTCTTGGTATGTTCCCAGGGCATCTTCGTGTTTCATGTAGTCAACTACAAGCCACTGACATACAATAAAACGTATGTCTATCCATGGTGGGGAGAGGCGATTGGCTGGAGTCTGGCTTTGGCTTCAATGCTGTGCATACCCCTGACCGTGGTTTATAAGATGCTTCGTTCTAAGGGGTCTCTGCTGGAGGTGAGTCCATCAAGTGTCTGCTAATAGAACTCACAGTTAACAGTCCTCCCAATTTCCTTAGCATCATAATTAGGTTTTGTAGAACATTCTGTGTGTGTTGCTTAGAATACAGAAGATAACCCTTTAACCTTGCACACAAACTTCAAGTTCATGCATCTTCAGCTAATGATGGGCGAATATGTCAGCTGGCTGAAAATAGCAACGAATGTTGGGTATGCTCATTGTACCCTCTAAGCTGTGCTGTTTTTGTGTAATTGTTGAATGTACAGAGAGAAGTTCACAAGTAAAAAACATAATTCAGCACTTGCTTGGAGTTGTGTTCAATAGATTCCATTTTATATAGACAGCCTGAAATACTTTAAAGGTAATGTTGGGTACATCTAAATTACCCTGGCAACCATGCATTGGCTTGAATAAGAGATTCGAATATGAATAGAAGAGGGGATATTTAGAAAGACGAGTAATAAACAGTAGCAACAATTTGCTACCTCCCATTTGAAAGCTGGAAAGAGTCAGAAGTAGAAGGCAAGTACTTTAAAAACTATACTAAAAAAATGAAGACCAATTTAAAAGTTGCTAAGAATTAGCCATTCTATAATATATTTAAATTTAAGTTAAAGGTGAACCACCCCTTTAAGCAACCCAGTTGTTTACAAAGCTCATACTTAGCTACTCATGGCTAAATAAATATGCTGGTTGGATTAAAGTTTGCTAAACTAGGTATTGTCAGGCTTGGGATGCTAAGCAACCAATTGGTTGTCTAAGAATAGTTTGGCAGTTAAGGTCTCTGAGCTACCTAGTGACTGGATAAAAATACTAAGTTTTCCACTGGTTTACTACTGATGCTAAGCTTTCCACTGGCTAGGGATGCTAAGTTATCCATGTATTGACTGACAGAGGATTCCTAGTTACCCAATGGAAGTCTAAGGATTCTGAGCTAACCATTGGCTGACTACAAATTCTAAGCTGGTCCACTGACCAGCTGCAACCTCTGAGCCACCCATTGGCCAGCTACAGCTTCTGAGCTAACTGTTGGCTACTGACTGGCTCTGGATGCTAGGCAACCCTTGGCTAAGGAAGCTGAGCTGCTCATGTCTGGGTAACAGTGCAGGGCTTATTATTGTCTCAAAGCCTTGTTGATCTCAACTAGTCACTGGACATCCCATTCTCATAGGAACTGCTGAATTTACTGCTTCTATCTTTGCTGACATGTCTCTGATTTTTCTAGAGATGGCACCTACTGACGACTCCTGTTTGGGGCCACCACCACCTGGAATATCTAACCCCCGAGGCTGAGACCAAATTGCTACCACCAGACACCTTGGTCACATCCAACAAGGAGAAAGCCACCTTATTTGAGACAGTTATCTGAGTCTCATATGCACTAGCTTCTTGCAAGTCCTGCTTTACTGTAACCCTTTGTGCCAATCTATTTCTCTTGTCTCTGTGCAGCTCTTTAAAAAGACAGCAAAGTAACACTATGTAAAGGAAAGTAACGACTGGAGAATTTCCATCAAAGGTTCTCAGACCATTCAAGTGCCACAGAAAAAGTTAAAAAACAAGTTATTGTGTTGGTGCTGCCATTGATGTTAAAAATAGAATCTATGCACATAATTACTAGCTGGCTTGAAAAGGAGGTGTAGAGGTGCACAGAGTATAACTTTTCTGCATATTTGCCTAGATACATATGAGCATTTTAGTAGTTATATTGTTTGATTTGTATAGACGACCATAACAAAACGCCCTTGTGATCATAGCAGAGGTATACCTATTAAAATCAATGGCATAACCTCAGTAATAATATGAAAGATATTACCCATATGTTTAAAGATACTAGGCTCACTTACTAACACTTAGAAGATGTGAACTTGGGCAGTTACCCATAGCAACCACATGAAGTAGTTGTTCATTGTTCAGCCAACCACATGGACGAAATTGGATTGGTTGCTATGAGACACTGACCTATGCAAAGTAAACAAGCCCAGCTAAAATAGAAAAGCTATGATTAGTGCAGAGAACAAGAGTGCCCTGTCTAGTTCAAGAAAAGTATCTAATAATATCAGGGCTGGAACTAGTGGTAGGCAGAGAGGCACATGCCTAGGGCACAGAACTGAAGGAGCGCTGGGCATATACCTCCTGTTGGCCTACCCCTAGTCCAGAATCTTGTTCCTCACCTCTGCTCCAGGTAGTTGTCCGGCTCTGCTTAATATTTCCCCTTCATTAAAAATTAATTGATCAATTAATTAACACATAGGGCAATGGCTACATGCCAGGCTATCTTTTTAACAATTTCTATTATAAATAATATTGTACTCTAACGTGTACCATAAAGACCATCAGCTGCTACAGAATCATCAAGGAGGTAGAATTCCTATTCATTGTTCTTTTGTGCAGAGCTCGCATTGGCCCTCTTGTGCCATAAACTACCAGGGCAAAATGGCTGATTGTTAATGGCATTCCCAGCTTGCTAGCGGTAGCTAAAAAGTAATGATTGGCAATTCTTCTCATCCTTGATGTTCTCATTCAAGACCAAAAATGATCTAAACTTGCTGGCTCATCCTTATCAGTATTATGTTCTATGCTGTAGATACTTGGTACTAACAATGGTGGTTGACACAATATGATAAATACGCCCGTGTTCACAAAATGGGCTATTCTAAAGAACTCTTTAATCTCTAATATTAAAGCTCGTCACCATATCATCATGAGATGTGAGTCCGGTCTCTAATGATGTCAATGTTTCTGGGTAATTCTGAAAATGTGTTCTACAAACAGTTCATGGGACAATGTTTTTAACTAATGTGTTATACCAAAGACTCTTAACCATTTCATTAAACTCATGAGTATTTCATACTTCATTTCACTCATCATTTATCTTCCACCTAATGTACAATATAATATTATGAGTTGAACCTTAGTGACCTTAGAGATGCAAAATCACTCATCATCCATCTTTTGCCCTTTCAGAATTGTCTTATGCCAAAGTTTCCAAACACAAATAGGAAATGTTTTTGGTCCTTTTTGGGTTCAGGCTCTTGTTTGTCATTCAACATCTGTTCATAGTCCTATTAACCTGTAACTAGGTTACAGATAGCATAAATCATTGTTATATCAATCTCCAAAGAGTATATAGGATAGTTCATTCAAGTGTTTTCCCAAAACTGAACTCTTACTAACTTTCTGAGGAATGGCCTTGAGTTATATCCAGAAGAGGATATAAGCATTTTATGATTTATATATAATTGGTCTGAATCAGATACAAGTAGTAAAAGTAGCACATTAGGCCAAAGATGCCGGTGGGTCTGGTTTTCTATGTGACCCATTTATTCTTTGGGGGGTGAGAGGATAGAATAATTTTAGCAGCTTACTTTGAGAAGCAATTTGGGTGCTCTGTTGAGGCAGATATGAGCTTGCTTGGTGCCCATTAGTCTTCTCCCCTTCAGGGCCAGATTAACATAGCGGGTGCCCCTAGGTCCGCTGCCGTTAATTGCCCCTTAATTCGTGCAAATTTTCATCATCTGGACCAGAGCAATGGGGATTGGCACACTGGAAATTTAAAAAACGATGGCATCTCCTGCCTAGTGTTTCTGTGGTCCTGCCGCCCCCGGCATGTGCCTTGGTGGCCTTTCCCCAAATCTGGGCCTGCTCCTCTTTAATTTTGCCTCTCCTAGAATAGCTAGCCCATAGTTTGTGGCTCTATATCAATCTCTTGTTCAATATACTTGACTATGTGACTACAATCTGCAAAGCTTGTGTAGATATGTGAAACACCCCAAATAAATGCTTAGTCTGGTAGTAGCAATGCTATTTGAATGGAGGGCAGCCAGAGCTGCTCTTCATTCAATTGTGTAGCCTTCAAAACTAAGGATGCAAATTCAAATTTATTAAAAAAAGTCACCTACAGTGACCTCTGTGTGTGGCCTTCCGATGGGCTTCCCCGGTCGATATCTGGCCAAGAGTTGGCCAGATGTTGATCAGGCAGGGGTAAAAAAGTTGGATTGTGGACTGCATCTGTTTGTTGATATGGTCCCGCGATCCAATTGCCTGTATGATCCGATGATTGGGCCCTAGGGCCCATAATCAGATCAGCCTGATATCACCCACCTCAAGGTGGGCATATCATGGAGAGATTCGCTTGTTTGGCATAATCGCCAAACGAGCGAATTTCTGTGTGTATGGCCACATTTAGAGAAAGGTTATGACACCATCTCAGAGGAGAAGGTTCTTTTGTACAGTCCAACATAATGGGAAGCTTCTCCTGCTTATTAATTAAAAAGAAAAGTAAATAGGAAAAAGCTTACAATATACAATATTGATTGGAACTATGTAACAGGTTGTCAATAGAAAAAAAGATGTAATCTTCTGGGCAATTACATTTTTGTGCTCGTCTAGTGCCAAAAAAAACCAAACCAATATGGTCATGATTGTCACTTATTATGGGTAACAAAAAACTATGAGCAAAATGAATAGTCATTTCCAGTAGCCATTTGTGATGTTCTACTTTCAATCTTATGGGGTTTAGGCAAAATTCATGGGAAATCTGACATCAGTGACTCACTAAACTATGTACACTAGTGGTTTCCAAACTGGGACTGGCACCCTGGAGGAATGGCAGGGGTAGGTTCAGTCTGAAGGCTACTTAGGAGGAGAATTGGGGAGAAAGGCCCATCTTGAAGATTAGGTAGGGTGAGATTTAGGGGTGAATATATATTTACTCCCTTGGTGACTTATCAGCAATCCTGAGCAAAGGTTGGACCTACAACAGGCTCTGTGGCTAAAGGTTGTACTTCTCCACCTCCTCTCTAGGGCAAGTCTCAATGGACTCCAGTTTAAAGGGGACCTGTCACCCGGAAAAAATATTCCAAATCCTATTTTATCACATTAGTCAAGCCAAATAAACTTTAATTACACTATATAAATTATTTGAATCTTGTTTCAGTTGGTCTGGGAATTCATAATTATAACAAGCAGGCAGGAGCCATTTTGTGGACACTGTTATTAAGACAAGCCTTGTATCATCTCAGAATCTTGTTTGTGCACCAGAATGGGGGACCTACTGTCCATCCCCGTGCCCTGGTTACACAATTAAATGTTAAAGAGAATGGGGGGAATGTGGGGAGAGCAGGGACATCTAGGAAGTGCTGAATGGAAAGTGAAAGTAGTTGCCTGCCCCTATGCCTCAGGCAGGTCCGGACTGAGAATTAAAATAGGCCCTGGCATTTCAGGTACACAGAGGCCCAATCAGACCACACAGAGGCCCACCCAGTCCCCACCAGCCCACTAAATACTTTGTATGGGACCTTATAGCAGCCCCTCTGGCATTTGCCAGAACTCACAGACTGCCAGTCCGGGCCTGGCCTCAGGCATAGAGGAGGGGCAGACAATATTTGATTGACAGCTGAGATTTTTAAATGAGTTTACAACAGCTATGAATGCTTTAATAAAAATAAAGAATTTAAATTTCTTGTTTAATTTGAAAAGGACTTTTATTATACAGCTTTTAATGTCTGGATGACAGGTCCACTTTAAGTTGAGCCAATTATCTTTCTTGGGTGAATTTACTTACTAGTAAAAACTAGATTGTGCGGGGTTGGGTAGGCAATGTCTACATATTTTTTGGGGGGAGGTCAAGAGCTCCTCTGACATTGATGAGGCAATAAAAAAGAAACTTTACATTTTACCATATTTTATAAACAAGACCAATATTAATTTATTAAACCCTGGTTTTTCCTTCCAGTCGAACAAATGCCAATACCTGGCAGCCCATGGGGGGCACATACTGCGGAACCCCTTTATCTTCTTCAGAGAACGCTGAAGCAAATTTTGTGCAGGGCCTGACTATTTACCCATCATTCTATCCATCATTCTACCCATCATTCTATCCGAATCTGTCACATGATATAACTCAATTAGTGAAGGCAAAGAGAGAAAGCTCTTGTTACATGTTGTTACACTCCCTAGGGATGTAGCGAACTGTTCGCCGGCGAACTTCGACCGTTCGCGTCCGCCGAATGTTCGCGAGGTTCGCATTTTGAGTTCGCGTTCGATTCGAATACAAATCGTTCGACCATTCGACCATTCGAATTCCTTCGACCGCAAAAAATCGAACGATTTCCATTCGTTCGAACGATTGTAAGCATTCGATCGAATGAAAAGCATTCGATCGTTCGATTCGAATGAAAATCGTTCGATCGAACGATTAAAATCCTTCGATCGTTCGAATCGAACGATTTTAGCGGGTGTTCGAAGTTCGCGAACTGTTCGCGAACGTTCGCATTTTTTGCCGGTGTTCGCGAACGGCGTTCGCGAACACCAAATCGGCAGTTCGCTACGTCCCTACCACTCCCTTACCCATTATTGTCTTTGTATATATCACATGGTATAAGTGACCCAGTGAAGATAAAATATGCACCTAGTCATCCACCGCTCTGCATGAAAGTGACACATGTGTAAGTGAAACATCTCGTATAAACTACCTATGTTTGTATAACACTATATATATATAAGAGAATATTCATATATACGGTGTCATTTCGACTCTGTAGGTCCCTGAAATGGACCACAATGCACTGGGACTGCATCTCATGGTAATATGGCGACACAGGTGAATGGCAGGCGCCACCTTTCCTTGGATTGATACGGATGGTTTCATAGAAAGAATTGGAGCTGAAATGACCCTATATTTGTGCTGTCTGATATATCTGTAGTGAGCTATTTGTTATCTGTGTCTTGTACTAATGTGAATCTCTTACCCCCAAACCCCAGAGGTTTATCTTTCAGTTAAACTTATAGACAGAGAGAGAACTTTACTCTTTATTTTTGAACAGAATGGAAGAGTATTTTTATAGGCATAGATTTACAGATGGGCGATCTATACCTTAGACCGGCAGGGCCGGAGTTTAAGATAAAAAGTGGGGCCCCTGGCAATGCAGGATGGATGGGGCCCCTGATCTTTCTGGGAGTAGAATATGATTAAATACAGCACCTCAGCTTGCCAGTAGTTGTAGTACAGATTTCCCTGCCTTAGATACTTTATATATTATATTCATTCACCCCTGATACTGCTCTGTGTTCTCCCAATAATTGCTCTCAGGCCCTGCACCCTCTAATGCCCTGGGCTGTAGCAGCCTATCTTGGTATATTGTGCCGGGCACCTCTCTGTTCTTATCTCTACTCACTGGAACTGTAAATGTAACTTTAACATGATGTGTTATTTGTGAATTCTGCTGTCATTGCTTTTCTTGTATATCATGGCACAAGGAATATTCAGCCATCAAAGGGTTACAATTATAAACTAACTGAGAGTCTCAGGGGCAAATTCACTAAGATGCCACTTCGCCGCACTTCGCCAGGCGTAGTTTCGCCAGCGCTCCGCAAATTCAATAAAATCCGAAGTTGCGCTCAGGGGTAGCGTAAGGTTGCAGAGTTGCGCTAGCGTTGATTCGCTATGTAAAGCGAAGTTACGCTAGCGAAGGCTAATTTGCATACGGCGCCTAATTCAAATTTCAATGGAGGAATACGTATCAGCACTACAAATGCCAAGAAAACCTTCAAATCAGCAAATAAAAATTTTATTTTGCCCTACACATGTGCCCACTGTATAGGTAAGTTGACATGAGTCAGGAAATGTAGGGGGGAAGGAGGGGAGCCCCAAAAAATGTTTCGATCTTCTTCAGCCTATCGCCCATAATGTAGAAAACACGCCAGCGTTTTTTGGGACTTAGAAAAAATTTTGACTTTTTTTGAAACAATCCCTATCTACTCTATTGCGCTTCGCCAGGTCTGAGGTGGCGAAGGAAGTCTAGCGTAAAAGGTAGCGTTCAGTACACTGCGCAAGTTAGTGAATTTGCGTAGTTACGTCGCTAGCGATAATTCGCCTGGCGTAAGGGTGCGAAGTAACACTAGCGAAACTACGCCAGCGTTCGTTAGTGAATTTGCACAGTAACGAAAATGACAAACGCTAGCGAATTAACGCTAGCGTTCGGCGCTTAGTGAATTTGCCCCTCAGTGAATTTGCCCCTCAGTGTTCTTCCATCTAAATCAGATTACTCAGGTTCAGAGGGACACAAAGCAAATATATATTGAATTCCATCTGTGGACAATATCTGATCAGTACAGGTATGGGACCTGTTATCCAGAATGCTCGAGGACCTGGGGATTACTGGATAACGGACGTTTCTGTAATTTGGATCTTCATACCTTAAGTCTAATAGAAAATCATGTAAACATTAAACAAACCCAATAGGCTGGTTTTGCTTCCACGAAGGATTCATTATATCTAAGTTGGGATCAAGTACAAGGTACTAGTTTATTATTACAGAGAAAAAAGAAATTATGTTTTAAAAATGTACATTATTTAGAAAAAATGGAGTCTAAAAAATGGAGACAGCCTTTCCGTAATTCAGAGCTTTCTGGATAACGAATCCCATACCTGTATCTACAAACAATCACATTAAATGTACATTTCCCAGACCCAATGTATTATATAGTGCAGTGCTGGTCTCACTGTCAATTGCATATTAATTATGTGAGCTCTGTTATACATGATGCACCTATTTAGGCACATTACACAGAATCAGCATGTGTTACACCAGGAATCTCTCTGGCTAATCAGTAGAGACAGTGTGAGGCAGAGGACAGAGGGTGGCAGCAGAGAGCAGCCAATGTTTTTCTATGGTCCTGTGCGCTGGAGGGATGTGATGTGACAGCTGGTTAGAAAAATAGGGGTTTGCATAGGGTTGCCACCTTTTCTGGAAAAAAATACTGGCCTTCCTATGTTCTTGCCATTTTTCCCTATTAATAACATTGGCATCAAGCTTTATTTTTAATAAATAAAATACCGGCCAGGTGGCAACCCTAGGTGTGCATTGGCCTCTAGTAACCCCACATGGCAGTCATCTTCACCCTAACATTGCTCATTATTCTTATTACAAACATGAAATGCCAGAAGTTGCACTTTTCTTTGAAAACACCAGGCTGGCACAGTCACAACATAAATGATGCAATTTAAAAAAATATCCTAAAGCTTAAGCACTCAGTTCCCCTGCTCACAGCCTTAGGGCATATATGTGATATGTCCAGGGCCGGATTTACATAGCGGGCACCCCTAGAACCACTGCTGTTACTATAGGCACCATCTCTCCCTACTATACCTGCTATCCCACAGTCACACTCCCTTCCCAGAGACTATTATCCACTGTTACTATAGGCACCGTCTCTCCCTACTATACCTGCTATCCCACAGTCACACTCCCTTCCCAGAGACTATTATCCACTGTTACTATAGGCACCATCTCTCCCTACTATACCTGTTATCCCACAGTCACACTCCCTTCCCAGAGACTATTATCCACTGTTACTATAGGCACCATCTCTCCCTACTATACCTGCTATCCCACAGTCACACTCCCTTCCCAGAGACTATTATCCACTGTTACTATAGGCACCATCTCTCCCTACTATACCTGCTATCCCACAGTCACACTCCCTTCCCAGAGACTATTATCCACTGTTACTATAGGCACCATCTCTCCCTACTATACCTGCTATCCCACAGTCACACTCCCTTCCCAGAGACTATTATCCACTGTTACTATAGACACCATCTCTCCCTACTATACCTGCTATCCCACAGTCACACTACCTTCCCAGAGACTATTAACCCACTGTTACTATAGACACCATCTCTCCCTACTATACCTGCTATCCCACAGTCACACTCCCTTCCCAGAGACTATTATCCACTGTTACTATAGGCACCATCTCTCCCTACTATACCTGCTATCCCACAGTCACACTACCTTCCCAGAGACTATTATCCACTGTTACTATAGGCACCATCTCTCCCTACTATACCTGCTATCCCACAGTCACACTCCCTTCCCAGAGACTATTATCCACTGTTACTATAGGCACCATCTCTCCCTACTATACCTGCTATCCCACAGTCACACTCCCTTCCCAGAGACTATTATCCACTGTTACTATAGACACCATCTCTCCCTACTATACCTGCTATCCCACAGTCACACTACCTTCCCAGAGACTATTAACCCACTGTTACTATAGACACCATCTCTCCCTACTATACCTGCTATCCCACAGTCACACTACCTTCCCAGAGACTATTATCCACTGTTACTATAGACACCATCTCTCCCTACTATACCTGCTATCCCACAGTCACACTCCCTTCCCAGAGACTATTATCCACTGTTACTATAGGCACCATCTCTCCCTACTATACCTGCTATCCCACAGTCACACTACCTTCCCAGAGACTATTATCCACTGTTACTATAGACACCATCTCTCCCTACTATACCTGCTATCCCACAGTCACACTCCCTTCCCAGAGACTATTATCCACTGTTACTATAGACACCATCTCTCCCTACTATACCTGCTATCCCACAGTCACACTCCCTTCCCAGAGACTATTATCCACTGTTACTATAGGCACCATCTCTCCCTACTATACCTGCTATCCCACAGTCACACTACCTTCCCAGAGACTATTATCCACTGTTACTATAGACACCATCTCTCCCTACTATACCTGCTATCCCACAATCACACTCCCTTCCCAGAGACTATTATCCACTGTTACTATAGACACCATCTCTCCCTACTATACCAAACTAACATTGAAGCTACAGTAGGTCCCCTCTGACACTGCTTCAGACCCTCCAGGAGAGTCAGTTCCACATTTCTGGAGCCGGTGTCCTATGGTTTCATTTTAAACCTCTTCATGAGTTCTATGTTTCTGCCTGGTAATGGCCAGATAATACCGCCTCAAAAATGGACACATCATTGCTCCCATTTTGAATGACTCCTGCTCGTATCTGTACAAACACTGTGCATCAGTTTGATGTTTGTAACTACGTTGGTGTTTGTGGTACAAGGCACGGCTTACGCAGACACAAGGGAACCTTGAACATTACACCAGTCGTGACCATCACCCTTGTAATGATAAGTGCCAACATTTCCCCTGTGCAGTCTTGTGCCATATTACCTGCCTAGACCAGCCTGGCTTGTGTAGCGCACATGATACTGATGTTGGGTGGTACCGATGCCAATAATTAACAGCACCAATAGCAATGAATAAAAAGGCAAGACAATTTAAAAGTAAAGTCTCTTATCAATACATACATTGCAGCAGTAGTTGATTTGATATCTAAAGGTAGGATTAGATTTCATCTAAGTTAATGGTAACATATGGGGCCCTATAATGGGCACTGAAGTACTTTCATGTATAGAGATACAGCTACGGCACCTGTTATCCAGAATGCACGGGACCTGGGGTTTTCTGGATAATGGATCTGTCCGTAATTTGGATCATCGTGCCTTAATCATGTAAACATTAAATAAACCAAATAGGCTGGTTTTGCTTCCAATAAGGATTAATTATATCTTAGTTTGGATCAAGTACCAGATACTGATTTATTATTACAGAGATAAAGGAAATCACTTTAAAAAATCGGGATTATTTTATTATAATAGAGTCTATGGGAGACGGCCATTCCGTAATTCAGAGCTTTCTTGATATCATGTTTGCGTATAATGGATCCTATACCTGTACTGTTGTCTGAGTAAACTTAGGACATATTTTATGTGTAACCCTTTTCTGAATATTTGCCATTCATCTTACTGTTAAGGAAATGTTGCTGTCACCCTTAAAGAAACTGTGATGTAGAGAGGGATATTCTGAGACAATTTGCACTTGGTTTCCATTTTTTATAATTTGCAGTTTTTGAGTTATTTCGATTTTTATTCAGCAGCTCTCCAGTTTGCAATTTCAGCAATCTGGTTGCTAGGCTCCAAAAGACCCTAGCAACCATGCACTGATTTGAATAAGAGACTGGAATATGAATAGGAGAGGGGACTGAATAGGAAGATGAGTAAGAAAAAGTAGACTTACAGAGCATTTGTTTTTTAGATGGGGTCGGTGACCCCCATTTGAAAACTGGGAAGAGTCAGAAGAAAAAGGCAAATAATTAATAAAAAATATGAAAGAGAAAAAGTGAAGGACAATTGAAAAGCTGCTTGGAAATACGTTAAATTTAATTCTTTAAACCACAACACAGCATAATAACCCTTGGAATACTGAAAACAATAATTGTCTGTACCTTTCTCTTCTCTGATTCTGACTCTTGAAACAATACAGCAGAAGTCAGATCTCCTCCAGGTCATTCAATCAGCTGTCTCCTGCTGCACAGAATAGAAACAGCCAGACCCATTACTTCTATCAAGAATAATGACATTTTCAAATACCTTTTCCAAAATATAAAATAAAAACAATACAAAAAATATAGTATGTGAGCTACTTTTTCACCAAGCGAAGAAACGGTTTTTGGGTGAAGTTCCCCTTTAGATCTGAAAAATATAAAGGCAGCTGTGTAGTTCCTCCTACGACAAGATATGTTCAACGAGATTAATATTCCTAAAATAATCTCACCCAGAGCTTTGCAGTTGATACATTCAATTAGTTCATTGAGGCCTATTAATATGACTGAGCTGCAGAATGTTTTCTCGTTGGGGAAAAAAACCCTCTTAAGGCTCATGTATATAACATTAGGCGAGTGCTAGCCTCTCTTATTCAATTAAAGATCAACATGATATTAAAAGGTTTCCAGCATATGAAATAAAAGCAGACTATAGGAGATAATGAGAACCCGTATTGATAGCCCCTTCTGCGTTTCACCCAACGTGGGCACCATGAGATCCTCCCGCAGATTCCCTGACCTGATACAGAAAGATGAGAGAAGAAGGGAGCGCAGTAGGGTGAATGCTAATCTCACCGTGTGGGGAACAGAGACCCTTAAAGGATTGTTGGCGAATACTAATGTCATCATCAAACAGGCTGGCAGTGGAGAGGGGGAATGTTTTATGGATAGGGAGGATAAGATCAAGAGAACCAGGAAAAAATTACAGGACCAATATATATATTTATATATATATATATCATGTACAGGTATGGGATCCATTATCTGGAAACCCGTTATCCAGAATGATGCGAATTACAGAAAGGCCGCCTCCCATAGACTCCATTTTATCCAAATAATCCTAATTTTAGGCCTGAAGGCCAGTGAGGACAAGATTTGGTACAGGTATGGGATCCGTTATCCGGAAACAGTGTTGGACTGGTCCGCGGGAAACCGGAAAAAAACCTGGTGGGCCCCGGCCCTCTTTGGCCCCTGCCGGTCCAGAGCCGGTCCTAGATTGGCCCCCAAACCACTTGCCATTAGCACAGGCACGCGGTTGGCCGCTCGTTCGCGCATGCGCACTGTGGGCCTGTAGTTCGTGAATGCGTCCAGTACGTCTGCCACTCGCACATGCGCACGGCCCACCGGCTTTTTGCATATGCGTGCAGGACCCCCCGAGGTTCAGGCCCCGACTGCGGTTTTCTGACCCTGTCCGGAAACCCATTATCCAAATTATGGAAAGGGCGTCTCCCATAGACTCCATTTTATCCAATAATCCCGATTTTAAAAAATGATTTCTGTAATAATAAAACAGTAGCTTGTACTTGATCCCAACTAAGATATAATTAATCCTTATTGGAGGCAAACCCAGCCTATTGGGTTTATTTAATGTTTACATGATTTTCTAGTAGACTTAAGGTATGAAGATCCGAATTACGGAAAGATCCATTATCCAGAAAACCCCAGGTCCTGAGCATTCCGGATAACAGATCCCATACCTGTATAACACATAAATCCTAGGCAATGAAATTAAAGAATTGCCCGTAGACAAACCTATCATCACAGCTCAATTATATTCATTCCAGATAATTCCAATCCTTGGCCAAACAGCGTTGTTTTACAATATTGAGTATATTTATAAGTGTTTCATGTCTGGGGCACTTTGAGATGAACTGAAGGCAGCGGGGAAGCAGCCGGTTAAAATGAACTGGAGGCAGCGAGGAATTGCTGGGGTTTAAATACACTGGGGGCAGGTAAGGAGTAGAGTTGCCACCTTTTCTGGAAAAAAATTGTTTTGTGCTTCTGTAAGAGCCCAAGGCAACCACAGCCCTTTAGCAGTAAAGATCTGTGTCTCCAAAGATGCCCCAGTAGCTCCCCATCTTCTTTTCTGCTGATTCACTGCACATGCTCTGTGCTGCTGTCACTTACTGAGCTTAGAGACCCACTCACAATATACAGTACACATAGAATAGAAATGTCACAATATAAGGCTGATTAGTAATTAATACAGATAATTACTACATGGCAGCACAGAAACCAGTGCAATTAGCATCAGAATTTAATAATCAGCAAACCTGTAGCATCAGCTTATATTACAGAGGAAGCTCATTTTCTGCTGGATAATTAGTGACGAGCCCTAAGCTTAGCTTCTCAACAGCCAATCAGAGCCCACTGAGCATGTGAGTGTCACAGACACTTTCCAAGATGGTGACCCCCTGTGACAAGTTTGAAGTCCTGGATCATTGCTGGTATTGACAAGCTGAAACTTTAGGCTGGTGCAATAAGTTCAGTATATAAAATATGTCATTTTTAGCCACATTAATTTTTAGGGTTTAGTTCTCCTTTAATATGAATTTAAGTCAGGGTCGTTTGCATGAAAATTAAAAGGCTACTGGCACTGTCAGGGAAATTGACACCCATCTACTCATCTCTAATAATGGATTAAAGATGTTTCATAATTGGTTGGGGGGGGTAAAATGGCCACTTGGGGTGGTGAGTGTTATTTTGTGCTCTCTTAATAGGATCAGTGACAGTCAAAGAGGGGTGATTTGTCTGCTGCTGCTACTCTGATGGAAACATAAAATATCCCTTTCTTTCTGTCACTGATCCTACTAGCAGAGCACAAGGCTCTAAATCAAAAACAACCCTCCCTTAGTAGGTTCTGGCTCCCTTACTCCCAAGTCCTACAGCCAGAAGGCTTCACAAAAACTTGAGTCTATAGACTTCTCCTCATAGGCCAGAGGGTCCCTTTCCTTGGGTTCAGCCAAGGGTTCCCCAAGGTTTTGTAGCTGTTTGGGCAGAGCCGAAGCCCAAATCTCCCAACTGTCCCATTTGCAGCTCTATCCTGATTTTGACAACCCGTAGTCCCAGATTTTTATTAAAATATCCTGAGTTTCTCTTTGATCTCCTGCACTGGCACTAGAAAAAGATACAACGTTTTTGAAACTGAATTAAATAAGAAGCTTCTAGCAGAGAGCCCGGAATGCTCAGCAGCTGCACTTAGATACAATTGCACCTCATACAGTTACAGCCCATACATATTTAGGGTAATACTCTGTTATTCTAAATTGCCTTTAATATCCACAGACACAAATACAGAATAAAAATGAAATGGACCCTTTACTTCCCTCTAATCCGAGACTTAATAAGCCCTTAGCGTTTCCAACTGTGACGGGCTAATAAGTAAAAGAAACCCTTTAGTTCTAGTTATTGGAGCCAATTTGGTCCTGGCCATGTCAGCAAAGTGTTATATATATTCTACCAAGTGGAAAAATGTGTATTTTTAGGGGATAATGAGCTGAATTCATTAGGGAAGGATTAGCTACATCCAAGAAGAAGCATATGTGATGTCTTGAACAATAAAGGGCAAGTGAAGGCCAATACAAGGCTGGACTTGTCTTATTTGTCTTATAGAACAGGGTATTCCTGCAGCCCTATCCATTATCTGCCATAACCATGTCCTGTTACAATCACACACACCCCTGATTTACCTGAAACCATATCCCATTCCAGGTAGGCTTGGCCCATATGGGAAATTAGAAAATTTGGGACTGTCATCCTTAAATTAGGATATGTGTGGGGGGAGTAATCACCATAATTGGAGACAATGGAGATTCCAGTAAAGGGCCCCATAGCAGAGGGGGTGTAGGCCTTATAATGATGGGCGGGGTTTGTAAATAATGGGTGTGGAGAGGAGGGTTGAGGCGTGGTCAATTGTTTTTCCATTGGGGAAACATTAGGGTTGCCACCTATCTGGTTTTGAACCGGACAGTCAGTTTATTACACCCGCTGTCTGGTTGGAAATGTCTACCTGGTCTTCAAAAGTCTGAAAATTGGGCAAGCCTGTCCCCTGCTTCTGAAGCGATTTGGCCAATCATGAGCCACCGCACCACTGGCACGCCCCTCCGCATCACTAGTCCACCCCTCTACATCACCAGCCCACCCCCTTATGTCATCAACCTGACCTCTGACATCACTGGTGCCTCTCCCTGTCCAGATTCAAAGGAAGTAAAAGTTGGCAACCCTACACTACAGACCGAAGAAGAAGAAGAAGGCCAGTAATTCAAAGACTATAAAAAAAGAAAAAATGAAGACCAATGGAAAAATTGCTTAGAATTCGCAACTCTATAACATACTAACAATGAATGTGAACCATCTCTTCAACTGTTAACTAATAGTAAAGTGGGCCAGAAGTAGAAGCTGACACTATTGCCACTCTATTCCCTCTAGTCACGAGGCCGGCGTCGCCTGTAAGGATGAAATAAATAGAGAAATGTACAATTATTCCACTCTCCGCAGACAAGAAGAGAGAAATATCTATACAGCCACAAAAGAGGCATCTGCTATTATGACAGCCTTAGAAGTCTCTGCTGTGCTGCCGTCTGATTGCAAAACACAAGCATGAAAGATTGAAAGGCAACGAGGAGCCGATGGGAGACCCTCACCACTAACTGCCTGCAGCGAGGGAATGTTTCATTCAAAGGCACCTGCAAATGCCATCTTATTACACTTTGTATAATTAGGGATGTGGCTGCCAATTATTCTACATGGGCCTCAGCATATCTTAATGAACTGATACCACCGAGAATCTTATCAGTGTCTCTCCAGTCCATTCCCATTTGGATCTCCTGCTATTGTCTTCTTAGAGTTGACCACACGAGACACCCCAAGAAGCAGAATATAGAATTGCACATCTTGCCAGTCAGTAGAGGGCCCTGTATTGTATTTATTGTTTGCATACTCAGTAGGCCACTTCTTTGTAGCTTTTACCATAGTTATGTCATTGCAAATATGACGTTGAAACTATTTTGTGTTCACATTTACTACATTTAGTAGGCCAAAGTGGGTTAAAGTCCCAAGCACATTTCATCACATAACTTCTCAATTACTTATAATATCCTTATAATTTACAGTAGGGGGTACATTATTCCTAATACTCAGAGTTCTCTGTATAACTGCAAACCTGCAGCCTTGTGCCTTTATATGGTCACAGAACCCCTCAAATATAACTATAGAGCATACATTATCCCTTATAATACATGAGTGATATTCAGAGTTCCCTGTATAACTCAGCCTGCAGCCTTGTGCCTTTATATGGTCACAGAATAACCCCTCAGTGACTTCTAATATCCTTATCATTTACAGTAGGGGGTACATTATCCCTTATAATACATGAGTGATATTCAGAGTTCCCTGTATAACTCAGCCTGCAGCCTTGTGCCTTTATATGGTCACAGAACCCCTCAGTGACTTCTAATATCCTTATCATTTACAGTAGGGGGTACATTATCCCTTATAATACATGAGTGATACTCAGAGTTCCCTGTATAACTCAGCCTGCAGCCTTGTGCCTTTATATGGTCACAGAATCCCTCAGTGACTTCTAATATCCTTATCATTTACAGTAGGGGGTACATTATCCCTTATAATACATGAGTGATACTCAGAGTTCCCTGCATATCTCAGCCTGCAGCCTTTTGCCTTTATATGGTCACAGAACAAACCCTTTAGTTAATATGGCAGCTACTACTTACATGTAATTGTAATTCTGCAGGAATACATAAGAATGAATACCTTAGAAAAAAATACAAAAAAAGCCACTGAAGGCACCAAAGGATCATAGGGACTTGCCAGAACAGCTTATGTAATGTCACTTTATACAATGTCCAATAATTTATGATTCTCTATTCCATGTTACAGGGCCCTGTTCTCACAGCAGATGTACATAAGCCCCTTAGCACCTGCTCATTTATTATAAATGGCCTGTAATCCCTAACCTGAAACTGTAACATTGCGCTCTATGTGCGCTGCATACTGAGCATTTGGATATTCCCCAGAAGATATTTGCCAATTTTATCGTTTGACATATTCTCCTCCAGCATTTTCTCCCATGTGACGGCACCTATTAATCTTGACTCCTGCATCCAGTTATTTAATATGTGCCACTGTATTAAGGCCAGGTTTTACCCTACTCCATCTATCAGCAAAGTATAAATATATTTATTTGTCCAAGGGGGTGAATATATTTCTTTATGCTTTTCCCTATGACTATTATTCAGATCTGGTTGGGGGGTGGGGGAGGAAGAGGAGGGTCCGCAGTAACATATATATAAGGATAAATTAAAGGGGTTGTTCATTAACTTTTAAAGGGATACTGTCATCACAAAATATGTTTTTTTATATTCAATTTTGAAATCTGACATGGGGCTAGACATTTTGTCAATTTCCCAGCTGCCCCTGGTCATGTGACTTGTGCCTGCACTTTAGGAGAGAAATGCTTTCTGGCAGGCTGCTGTTTTTCCTTCTCAATGTAACTGAATGTGTCTCAGTGGGACATGGGATTTTACTATTGAGTGTTGTTCTTAGATCTACCAGGCAGCTGTTATCTTGTGTTAGGGAGCTGTTATCTGGTTATCTCCACCTTGACATGAATCGCCTCTTTCACGCCTCGTTCAAACCAGCGGTCTTCTTTATCCAAGATTTGGACCTTGCTGTCTTCAAAGGAGTGTCCCTTGTCTTTTAGGTGTAGAAAGACAGCTGAGTTTTGAACTTTAGCGTTCACCCTCCTATGCTGAGCCATTCGCTTGGAGAGCAGTTGTTTTGTCTCCCCAATGTATAGATCTGTGTACCCCTCGCTACACTGGACTCCGTATACCACATTGCTTTGTTTTTCTTTAGGTGTTGGATCCTTTGGGTGTACCAGTTTTTGTCTCAGTGTGTTGCTGGGTTTGAAAAACACAGGGACACTCCAGCTACATATGGGATGACTATGTTTCGCCTACTATGTGTCTCCGGGCGGTTATTTCTGTTGGTGTTCCTGTTGGGCTTGGTTGCTGCTGTTTTGACAAAGCTTCAACGATTAGGAATATGGAGCACACGGTGGTTTGGGAAAATTCACGCCTTCTTTATTGAAAAAGTAATAGTAAAATCATCCGTGCAGTACATATGTGGACATGACCTCCCCCACACTTTACGCGTTTCGTGGCATCTCGCCACTTCCTCAGACGTTTTATATGTTGTAGCACTGGTGGAATAGGACCCGTGGATTTAAGAGGGTGAGTGCATGCGGATTGAAATTCTCACTGTTTTGACAAAGGCCCAATCTGGGTAGCCACATACTTTCAAAGCTCCTCTAAGATGTTTTTGCTCTTTGTCTTTGGACTCTGTATCAGTTGCCACAACTTCCGCCGTGTGGTGCAGAGTTCTAATGACTCCCAGTTTGTGTTCCAGCGGATGGTGGGAATCAAACAACAGATATTGATCCGTATGAGTGGGTTTCCTGTTTACTTCCGTCTTCAAGTTACCCCCCTCTTGGATGCATATCAAACAGTCCAAAAAGGCAAGTTTGTTCTCGTGGACATCTTCCCCTGTGAACTTGATGTTATTGTCCACTGAGTTAATGTGTTCATTGGATCTGATCTTAACCCAAGTGTCCTCAAATGTCTTCATTGATTACTCAGCAAGTCCAGTTGTTTTTAGATTTTTTTTTTTTAGATTTAGCTCTACTAGATAAACCATGACCTGGATGAATGAAAATCTTCATGGTCATATTGGAAAGCGTCAGTAGCAGAAGGCAAATAATTCAAACTATAAAAAAAAAATGATTAAGACCAATTGAAAATTGCTTAGAATTAATCATTCTATAACATACTAAAAGTTAAATTGAAGGGGAACCACCTCTTTAAGTAAGAAACATGGTTATGGGGGTTTTCTTTGCAAATATTTCCTACATGCTATTTTACATTTGCCCACTAGAGGGCACTAGCTTCCCTTATTTTCCCCTGCACATAATCACTGAGTAGCTGCCCTTTAATTCAATCCTAGCACTAAACTATCTCCCCCACTCATCCATGAAACACCCCAAAACAGTAAATTACTAGGTGGAACTTCTTACTGGACTTAGCTGGATCATCGGTGTAATAATATATGAAATGACAAATGGGAATATTGCACAGAAAGGTGTTTTCATAAATACCCCTATACATAGAGAGAGGTGAGAGGCAGCAGAGATGTCTTGTTGGCATGTACAATATTGCCTTTCAGATCCCATTCTCTCTTTTTACCTCTTCTGCGGGAATATGTGGCCTTGTCAGGGCTGATTAGCAGATCCATCTCTTTTGTGTAAATAAACAAATTTTGTAATGTGTTACACAGCAGCCCTTATTGGCTATTCACCTTGTGATTATGTGTCAGTTTAACATCTTTATTGCTTGGGACCAGTAAGATATTGGCATGCTGTCCTGGGAGCAGGGAATGCAAGGGAAAATGAAATAGTTTCTTGCAATAACATAGATATATATTCTAGAGACCAGTCCTTAGATATATGTAGAGAGAGCAAAGAGGGCGTAAGCTCTTTTTCCTGTTTCTGTGGCTTCCACTGGGCAAGGTCAGGCCTTAACGAGCTCCAGCCTAAGGGGATTTATATTAACTATTCCCATTTCCACCATACACTTTTATAACGCCAATATTATTTATCTACAACTATTTCCGGGCCACATTTACTATATAGGCCCCCCGGGCCCGTGCCTACAACCATTGGTGGACAAAATAAATTGGTGGACAAAACAAATAAGGGCACCCAAGGCAAGTCCTCATTGTTAGTGATGTTAGTGATGAGTGAAAAGCATTGAAGTCAATGGGCATCAAAATTATTTTGACGCACGTCAATTTCGCCACGAGTGACAATTTGTATACGCGTGACGATTTGATCCAAATGCATTAAAGTCAATGGACATCCAAATAACTTTTTTTTGACGCAGTGGATTTTTCATTGATGAATTATTGCCACAGTTTCGCGAATTTATCGACTTGCGCCGAAATGCGGAAATTCATTGCAAATTAGTGTCTGGTGAACTTATTCGCCCATCACTACTCATTGTCATCCACCCCCACTGCTCACGAATTTTTCATTTACACTCTCTCCCACCCCTGCTCGGCAATTTTGCTTGCCACTTGGCCCCACTGTTCTCCCCTCCCCGGCTTCATTCTATCTGCCGCCTGAGCAGGGTCAGAATAAAAGACAGAAGGGGCACATGTCTAGGGTCTTAGTGCCCAGCCTTCCTGCCATTGTACCCTAAGCATGCATACCTCCCAACATTTTAGAAAAAGAAAGAAGGACAAAAATATTTGCCATGCGGAGCGCAATTAGATTTTTTTGACCATGCCAGTTTTAGTGGCCTCTAATTACCAAGTCCATTTTACAAAATTTGGCAGGTTGTGAAAGTTTAAACACATTTCTGTGGTTTTTATGTTATTATTTATGTGTTATTACAGTTTTGCTAACGAAGGTGAATTGCCCTTTAAGCTATGAGTCAAAGTTTTCCAGAGACCTGCTTATCTTAAACTGTTACAAAAGTATCTAAGTATCTATTCCAAGCTCTCTGCCTAAACTCAAAAAGGTTCGAAACTTTGTATCTTTTTCTGGCTGTTCAGTGCAGGAGATCAAAGAGAAAGTCAGGACATTTCAGTAACAAATCCGGGAATGCGGGTTGAGCTGTCAAAATCAGGACTGTCCTGGCAAAAAAACGGCACAGTTGGGAGGTATGTTGCATGTGACTCTTTTGCAGTGGCTTAAAAAAGACATCCAGTGTGCACAGGACCCCTGCTACTAAACCTAAGGCTTGGGCTGCCTGACCAGGCCCGGATTTGTGGAAAGGCCACCTAGGCCCGACCCATTGGTTCAGAAACACTGTGGATGTGCTGGAGATACAATCATTTTTAAATTTCCCATGCGCCAATCCCCATTGCTCTTGTCCAGATGATGAAAATTTGCACGAATAAAGGGGAGGGGACAGGGGCGACAAATGGCAGTGGGCCTAGGGGGCGACCACTATGTAAATCCAGCCCTGTGCCTGACCATTCCACCCAAGCCCAGATTTGTAGGGTAGCAAAGATTTAGGGTGCAGCATACCATCCTGTACCACATCTGAACTGCTGACTACCAGTGCTGGAGATCTGTGGCCTACACCAGCAGCAGCGGGGAGTGGGTAAGGAAGTCGGGGCACAAGTGGGGGAAGGGAGCCTAGCAGTGCCGAGCTGGCCCACCGGGATACCAGGAAAACTCCTGGTGGGCCCAGGTGTCAGTGGGCCCTCCAACTTCTAAAAATGTGTCTTATTTCATGGCCATTCCCTATTTCCATGAGAATAAAGAGGCTAAATAGATGGAACATAGATTATAGTTTGTAAAGAAAAGACAATAGGAGAGTAGAGGTTGAGTGAGGAGAGGAAGTGGGCCCCTGGTCTAAGGGTTTTTGGATGGGCCCGTGGTGTCCCAGTCCGACACTGGAGTCTAGGGGCACTTCAGGTTGAAATCTGGCCCTGGCTTTGCCTGCTCTGCATGCTCACTCCCACTCCACTCCACCTGCATAACAGTAAGTAGGAGTTTGGCTGGAAGGGGATTTCATAACAATTATAGAGGGAGCAGACCCCGCAGTCGAGGAGTTTCTTCCTCTATAGTTACACCAGTGCTCTTCTGCATACTCCTAGTTTTGGCCCTTGGTGGAGCTGAGGGAGAGGGGGGTACCATGTTCCATTGTGATTTGCGCATGCTCAGCAGTACAGGACAGTGTGTGTATATCCCAATAACAGACGGAAGGGGACAAGGTGAGGTCTGGTGCCGAGGGAAGCATTGGACCTAACTACAGCCTTGCTTTTGGGCCCTGGATCACTGTTGGACCTTAGGAGGCCCAGCACTGCCTCTGGGTTGTCTGGTTTCCTTCCACAGTCCAAGAACCCACAGGTATCTAGTGAAACTGGTCCTTTATTATGGGCTCCTGTATTAGGGAAGATACAAATAATCCCCACTGGGGTGGATGATTAAACATTCTCTTTGTAAAGTGGTGTTTAATATGTCAGGGCAATATAAATAATTAATATATCATAAATAATATTAATATTTAACTTTATACATCTAAAAGCCCCTAAAGTCTCATTTTCATATTGTTTTTTTGTTTTCAGAACACAGAGCATACAGTTTGCAGAATTTAGGGTTGAACCAAGGATTATAGGTGAGTAAAGGGCTGTTAGACCCAGAATTGAAGAAAAAAAAAAATAACTACAACCCGTGTAATAAAATCCGTAGAAAAAAACCCTGCCATTGACAGCTACTTTGTTTGAATTGGGAAGACAATGCCTGTGACAGATGATTTTGCCAGTAGATGGTTATCCCTCGAGAATGTTCATGTCAGGGGTCAGCAGGGGTCAGCAGGGGTCGGCAGTAATAACTGCTTCAGAACCCATTGATGGCCATAGATTGCATATTTCAATCCAATGGAAAAGCAACTGCCGGTGAGCACGGGGGGCATTGAGAAATTTGATTGGAAAGGTCCTTGCTGTCCCTATTGCTGTTTCCAGGTATTGTTCTGTCTCTTCATATCTTGCCGCTACCCCTATCTTTATATTCTTATTTTTACTAGCATTTTACCCCTGTCAGCACCAAGAATTTGCATATCTGTTCTGCCTAATTACCAGACTCTAATCCTCCATGGGACTTGTGCCTGGAGCTATAAGGGCAGAGACGCACGCTCAGATTCAGGGAGATTTAGTCGCCCGGCGATAAATCGCTTCTTCGCCGGACTGTCTCCCGCTGGCTAGAAGCACCAGCGTGATGGCACTTGGAGCGCTTTCGAGTTTCCTCGTGAGGCAACTTCGGGCGACTTCGGAAAATAAAGCGCACCAATTGCCATCCCACCGGTGATTTACATTATAGCCGGCAGGAGGCAGTGCAGGGAGATTATTCGTCCCGAAGAAGAGGAGATTGGTCACTGGGCGAATCTAAGCGTGTGTCTCTGCCCTAAAGAATCTCAGCAGAGCCTTATCATCAGCCACAGTATATAAACCACGGAACTGAGTCAAAGGATCCAATAAAAAGGGCACAGAAATAATCTTGAGTCTTTAGTGCAAACACTTAATGCCACTCACTGGGAGCAACAGGTTAATTCCCCCATCCTTTATTCATACGGCCTTTAACCCTCATTATAGGTTTGCTTGTGCAATAAGAGCACAAGCAAAATCAATGGTGTGATACATCTCTTTCCAGGATAATGGGCTAATCAGCCACCGTCCGTTTCATTCCTAGACAATATTAAAAGGCCACAAAACGTGCAAAACATATCTATTCAGGCTAGGGGCACATTTAGCAGGCTGTTCCTGCACAACTCTGTTTAGCACGGGGCAATGCCGAAACTCCTGTAGTTTGATGGTATCACTATCAATTCTAGATATTTTTCTTCCATGTTAAATTATGACATGCCCTTAAGCTGACTAGGAAGGGAATATTAAAATTAAACGGGCATAAAAGGTATACAGGTATGGGATCCGTTAACTGGAAACCTGTTATCCAGAAACCTCTGAATTACGGAATGGCCATCTCCCATAGACTCCATTTTATCTATATAATCATTAAAAATTATTTCCTTTTTCTCTGCAAAAAGAAAACAGTACCTTGAACCAAACTAAGATATCAATTATCCTTATTTGAGGCAAAACCAGCCTATTGGGTTTATTTAATGTTTATATGATTTTCTAGTAGATTTAAGGGATACTGTCATGGGAAAAATTTTTTTTTTCAAAAGGAATCAGTTAATAGTGCTGCTCCAGCAGAATTCTGCACTGAAATCCATTTCTCAAAAGAGCAAACAGATTTTTTTATATTCAATTTTGAAATCTGACATTTTGTCAATTTCCCAGCTGCCCCCAGTCATGTGACTTGTGCTCTGATAAACTTCAATCACTCTTTACTGCTGTACTGCAAGTTGGAGTGATATCACCCCCTCCCTTTTCCCCCCTGCAGCCAAAGAACAATGGGAAGGTAACCAGATAACCAGATAACAGCTCCCTAACACAAGATAACAGCTCCCTGGTAGATCTAAGAACATCACTCAATAGTAAAATCCCATGTCCTACTGAGACACATTCAGTTACATTGAGAAGGAAAAACAGCAGCCTGCCAGAAAGCATTTCTCTCCTAAAGTGCAGGCACAAGTCACATGACCAGGGGCAGCTGGGAAATTGACAAAATGTCTAGCCCCATGTCAGATTTCAAAATTGAATATAAAAAAATCTGTTTGCTCTTTTGAGAAATGGATTTCAGTGCAGAATTCTGCTGGAGTAGCACTATTAACTGATGTGTTTTGAAAAAAACATGTTTTCCGATGACAGGATCTCTTTAAGGTATGAAGATCCAAATTACAGAAAGATTCCTAATCCAGAAAAACCCAGGGTCCTGAGAATTCTAGATAACAGGTTCCATGAATGTAATATAACAAACAAACAAGCAAAATTATCATACAGGAATGGGACCTGTTATCCAAAATGCTCAGGACCTGGGATCTTCATAGATTAAGTCTACTAGAAAATCATGTAAACATGAAATAAACCCAATAGGATCAAGTACAAGGTATTGTTTTATTTTTACAGAGAAAAAGGAAATCATTCTTAAAAATTTGGATTATTTGGACAAAATGGAGTCTATGGGAGACCTTTCCATAATTTGGAGCTTTCTGGATAAAGGGTCTCTGGATAATGGATCCCATATCTGTATGAATATTTGCATTAGGACAGTGTTTTTTCCCCTAAATTTTTGGGTAAAGCCCCAGGACTGGTCAGGGTCCTTCTTACCTAATATGGGGTTGCAGGGAAAGTGAGTGTTTACCCGAAATGTCCCCCATATTGGCTTTCATGTTGAGCATTTAGGATGAACTAGAACAGTAAATAAACATGTACCGTATATACTCGTGTATAAGCCGACCCGTGTATAAGCCGAGGTACCTAATTTACCTAAGAAAACTGGAAAAATGTATTGACTCGTGTATAAGCCTAGGGGCCCCATGTCAGATTTCAAAATGTGTGTGTAAATGTGTAATCATGTTTTATGGCATAGAAATCTATCTAAAACTATTTAAAAGAGCCTCCCCATAATTCCATCAGCAGGAACATGACACTGCAAAAATATGCTTACCCTGAGAAGGATCAGTGTGGGCCAGGTTATAAATTGGCTGGAGAAATGTTCCCCTTTACACCCAGCACCCTGCGAGCCCTGCAGAGACAGAGGGAGCAACTGGAGAGCGAAGATCGAAGGAGAGCGTTGAGCATCGAACTCTTGTCCCGCAGAGCTTTGACTTCCAGCCCAGCAGTGCGACCCCCTGTGACCCGGCCCCAGCAGGACTGTCTGTGACTGACTGTCACGATCGCCGCCCGGAGCAGGTCCAGGAGCTCCGGGCGGCGCGTCCTTCCCTGCCGGCGTTCGCTCCCAAAATGGCGGCGCCCATGGCCGCCACGTGGGTAGCGGCCGGCGCCATGTAGCGGCCGGCCATGGGCGCCGCCATTTTGGGAGCGAACGCCGGCAGGGAAGGACGCGCCGCCCGGAGCAGGTCCAGGAGCTCCGGGCGGCGCGTCCTTCCCTGCCGGCGTTCGCTCCCAAAATGGCAGCGCCCATGGCCGCCACGTGGGTAGCGGCCGGCGCCGCTACCCACGTGGTGGCCATGGGCGCCGCCATTTTGGGAGCGAACGCCGGCAGGGAAGGACGCGCCGCCCGGAGCTCCTGGACCTGCTCCGGGCGGCGATCGTGACAGTCAGTCACAGACAGTCCTGCTGGGGCCGCGGAAGGAGCGTATCTACGGTATGACCCGCGTATAAGCCGAGGTTGAGTTTTTGGGTGCTGAAAAACTCGGCTTATACGCGAGTATATACGGTATCCAAAATCTCATTATTGGCTTTCAGGCTGATCAGGCTCCATCCACTGTGGGAAACTCTAAGGACAGCCATCTGAGGGAAAGAAAAAACAAACAACAAATTTCACAAGAATTTAAAGATTTTCCCACAATTTTTTTGTATGATTCTGAAAACTCGCTTTAATAAAGGTAATATCTCTGCATATGGTCTCAGTTACTGTTTCTGTAGATAAATGTATCTGACTAAATGTATCATTCTGCATGACGAGAGCATTTATTCGCGGCGAAATTCCACACTTCGCCACATACCGTATATACTCGCGTATAAGCCGAGTTTTTCAGCACCCAAAATGTGCTGAAAAACTCAACCTCGGCTTATACGCGGGTCATACCGTAGATACGCTCCTTCCGCGGCCCCAGCAGGACTGTCTGTGACTGACTGTCACGATCGCCGCCCGGAGCAGGTCCAGGAGCTCCGGGCGGCGCGTCCTTCCCTGCCGGCATTCGCTCCCAAAATGGCGGCGCCCATGGCCGCCACGTGGCTGTCACGATCGTGACAGTCAGTCACAGACAGTCCTGCTGGGGCCGGGTCACAGGGGGTCGCACTGCTGGGCTGGAAGTCAAAGCTCTGCGGGACAAGAGTTCGATGCTCAACGCTCTCCTTCGATCTTCGCTCTCCAGTTGCTCCCTCTGTCTCTGCAGGGCTCGCAGGGTGCTGGGTGTAAAGGGGAACATTTCTCCAGCCAATTTATAACCTGGCCCACACTGATCCTTCTCAGGGTAAGCATATTTTTGCAGTGTCATGTTCCTGCTGATGGAATTATGGGGAGGCTCTTTTAAATAGTTTTAGATAGATTTCTATGCCATAAAACATGATTACACATTTACACACACATTTTGAAATCTGACATGGGGCCCCTAGGCTTATACACGAGTCAATACATTTTTCCAGTTTTCTTAGGTAAATTAGGTACCTCGGCTTATACACGGGTCGGCTTATACACGAGTATATACGGTACAATTTTTTTTGTGAAACTGCAGAAAAAAAATTCACGTTACAGGTATAGGATCTGTTATCCAGAATGTTCGGGACCTGGGGCTTTTTCGGATAAGGGGTCTTTCCGTAATTTGGATCTTCGAGTCTTAAGTCTACTAAAAAATAATGTAAACATTAAATAAGCCCAATACATGGGCTATGCTTCCAATAAGGATTAATTATATCTTAGTTTGGATCAAGTACAAGCGACTGTTTTATTATTACAGAGAAAAAGGAAATCATTTTTAAAAAATTGGATTATTTCATTATACTGGAGTCTATGGGAGACGATCTTTTCGTAATTCGGAGCTTTCTGGATAACGGGTTTCCGGATAAGGGATCCCATACCTGCATATTAAATAAACCCAATAGGCTGGTTTTGCTTCCAATAAGGATTAATTATATCTTAGTTGGGATCAAGTACAAGCTACTGTTTTATTATTACAGAGAAAAAGGAAATCATTATAACAATTTGTATTATTTGGTTCTAATGGAGTCTATGGGAGAGTGCCATTCCGTAATTTGGAGCTTTCTGGGTAATGGGTTTCTGGATAATGGATCCCATACCTGTACTAGGATACAAAACAGTGTTGGTTGTTATTTGTGTGGCATGAAGTTTTTAAGGTATGATCCTCAGATCTCATCATCAACTGTTAGAGATGGGAGTGTGTCACTGAGCCCAGGGGCCTGGGAGAAAGCAAGGTCTTTATTCACAACCATTGGGTTAAACATGGAGTTTGCATGTATCAAAGCAGAATACATAAGTTGGCCACACAAAGGCTAACCATATGGATACCTGACTGTCTTTCAATCATTCACACATATAGTTCCAGCCCGTATTCACTCCTACTCAGGTATCCTGCTGGCCTGGTTTTCCCCTTTGACCAATCAAACTGAAATGTGATCACATATTGAGTGGGTCACATTTCTCTATGACAGTGGGAGCTGCGATATTGATTCCCTTTAATTTTGTGATTATCCTTAGACACTTAGAACAACAACACCATTTATTACTATAGTTGCACTAGATATCGCTTTTGCAAGGTGATTATAACACAATAGGAGAGCTATGGGCCAGGGGGTCTTTGTAGCTAAACCTGCAACCATGATATGCCTCTTTTTTACTCAAAACCTTTTAAAATATTGTAGTTATAATGCCTTTATTTCCCACGCTGAACCCCAACATAGCAAGTGAACGCTCCTCGTTAATAGCAGTTAATTAGGATCATGTGGGTCTGGAAGAGTCACAGCAGGAGAAAGCCAGTGGCATAAATGACACAAACATCTCCCATGCTGCCCGTGCCTCTGATCTATTGCTGAGAAATAGTGTTAAGCTGGCCATAGATGTTGAGATTTTTAAAAAATCAGATCCTGATCGTGAGACCACAATCTTCTCAGAACGATCGTACGATCATATGAATTTACCATCAACTAAAAAGACAAGGAAAACAAAGGGGAGCTGCCTGCTTGGCCCTGCAACCATTGATCTATTACACTGGGACCGACAAAGATTTTTTGACCTGGCCGATCAATTTCCGGACAGATGTCGGCCGAAAAATCGTAAAATGTACGATCGTCCGAAACCCACTAACCGCACGATAATTTCGAAGGATTGGTCGGGCTTCCCTAAAATCGGTCGTTCAGCAAGAAGAATCGTCGCGTCTATGGGGAGCTTTACCTACAGATTTTAATTGTCATAATATAATAAAGTGGATCTTGGGCAGGATCGATTCTCACGCACACACTCGTTGCCTTCGAACCATCCAGGATCAATAGTTGGAATCTGTAATTTATGTATAAGGATCCAGCATGTTGAACAGCTCTGAGCAAGGAGGGAGAAGGTCACACGTTCCTCTATGTGCACCAAAGCTGCTGCTGGTGGGCTGATTTCGGTTTGTCATTGCCACTGCTGTTGACGCTATCTATCAAGTTGGGAAGGGGCAGATTTATCAAAGGTCGAGGTGAATTTTCGAATGAAAAAAAATTAGAATTTCGCGTTATTTTTGCGTACCTCGACTAGGAAATAGTCCAAATTCAATTCGAATATGCAAAAAATTCAAAAATTTGAATGTCGAAATTTATCATGTACTGTCTCTTTAAAAATCAGAATTCAACCATTCCCCAACTAAAACCTGCCAAATTGCTGTTTTAGCCTATGGGGGACCTCCCAGAACCTACCTATTTTTGGTAAAAACTTTGAATCGAATTCGATTGAATGCGCTGTTAATTTGATTCGTATAATTCGAATTCGGCTGAATACGGACCTATTCGATCAAAAAATGACCTATTCGACCAAAAAAAAACTTAGACTTAATTTTGGTTGGTCTTTTTGAATTTGAATTTCAAAGTTTTTTCAATTTGAAATTCGACCCTTGATAAATACTATTGTCAGTGCTGTGTCAGGCTCTATTCACTGGTCACATTCCTTGTGATTTCTCAGCCCTCTTTGTGATAAACCCCTAATAGAGAATTGCAGTTTATGGATCATGTCATGTGATTAAATAGAAGTAAATGTAGGAACTAATTCCCTTCGCCTGTATACCAGACCCCACCAGAAGCCCACCTCTCTCTCCTGCTTCCATCACCTGCTAAAAGGCTAATGAATGCGTTTCCCAGCATCCCCTGGGATTTTGGCAGACAGGAACAATTCAGTTGCATGGATACAGAAAAGACTTCCCATTAACCCATCCCTACTGCATTCAATCCCTTTTCTAATTATTTTCAACTTCAAATTAGGTTTTTCTTCTAATCTAACATATTATTCAAAAGGGTGGCTAAAAGGAATGCTATTCTACTGATTCAGAGTGAAAGAATAAGAGATTACATCACACGGGTATTAAAACTCCTTTTTGTTATGGGAATTTCAACTGATGTTAGGCTACTTGCTTGTTTAATGCTACCTGCTGATTGGTTGCTATGGGTTACTAGACTTTTGCTATTCTTATTACACATCATCATTTAGGACCAACAGAGATTAGGGTCAATGCATTAACGGCAGATAAAGTATGACATAAATGAATACATAAGATTGATTAACCATGTGTCTTATGCTCTCAAATAAGAAGTGCTATCTTGTGATGGAAGCAGCAATAATATTTTAGTTAAAATTGGATTTTAAGAAAATTAGTTGATTGTGTACTGTCATCACCACAGCACAATGTTTTGCACTGTCCCACAAATTATTGCACACCTCTTGGCTTCCCAGAATTGATGTTACATTAGCATTAGGATTAGGGATTAACAATCTATTTGTGAATAAAATACAACACGATTTTCACGAAAAACCTTGGAATGTGAGTCCATATATCATGATGTATCATTAAGCTTTTGACCAACGCACCCACGTTTATTAAATCCGGTAAGAGTGCGTTCACCTATATGGACATTATATATATATATATATATATATATATATATATATATATATATATATATATATATATATATATATTTGTTTTTTTTTACTTTGCTATTTAATGCTGGGGACACTGTGCCATTTAATGCTGGGGACACTGTGCCATTTCATGCGGGGGTTACTGTGCTATTTAATGCTGGGGACACTGTGTCATTTAATGCTGGAGTTACTGTGCTATTTAATGCTGGAGTTACTGTGCTATTTAATGCTGGGGTTACTGTGCCATGTAATGCTGGGGACACTGTGCCATTTAATGCTGGGGTTACTGTGCCATGTAATGCTGGGGACACTGTGCCATTTAATGCTGGGGTTACTGTGCTATTTAATGCTGGAGATACTTTGCCATTTAATGTCGGGGTTACTGTGCCATTTAATGCTGGGGACACTGTGCCATTTAATGCTGGGGACACTGTGCCATTTAATTCTGGGGTTACTGTGCCATTTAATGATGTGGTTAATGTGCCATTTAACACTGGGGACACTGTGCCATTTAAAACTGAGGATACTTTGCCATTTAATACTATAATTACGGTGCCATTTAATGCTGGGTTCACTGTGCCATTTCATGCGGGGGTTACTGTGCTATTTAATGCTGGGGCACTGTGCCATTTAATGCTGGGGTTACTGTGCCATTTGATGTTGGGGACACTGTGCCATTTTATGCTGGGATTACTGTGCCACTTAATGATGTGGTTAATGTGCCATTTAACATTGGGGACACTGTGCCATTTGGGTTTGTGGTGCTATAAAATGCTGGGGACACTGTGCAAATTAATACTGGGACACACACACTTTGCACAAAATTTACAAATACTGTAGTTGCTAATCTTGCACCACATCAATCAAGGGGTGTTCCAATGACACTGCTATTCTGGTAAAAAAATGTTTGTGTAGTAGGTAAACACACAGAGAAATTGCCCTGCGTGGTTGTTAGCTCAACAACAACTAGAGCGCTGCAAGAAGAACATTCCACTGTGGTGTATCTTATTGGGAGGACCTTAAGGCCCTGGAGGGGCCTGCAACTAGAGTGAGCCATTTCTGATATATATACAATCACTCCCCTTCATATCGCCAGGGGCCCCATATGCTCTAATCCAAACTCTCCTAATATAAAATTAGAGGGTTTTTATATTGCTAAAAGTATATACTTTGCCTTGTTTTTTTTTTTTGCTATTTTACCATAATTTGCTCATAACTCAGATGTCATTGGAACTGTTTTATTCCTGGAAAGCTCAAGCTGTAACCAGAACCCGCCAATAATCAACCTTAATTTTGTATAGTGTTTGCCATTTCCCCCTGGAGCACACAACCAAATGCTGTGCATCCATCTTGATGATTTCAAATAAAAAAAATTGTATGATAAGCGATGGGAAGAGCAGCGCCGAAATGATGCAATAATATTCAGGTTTTGGTGAATATTTCCCTTATTTTTCAGTTTGCTATATACATTTGCACGAGGAGGGATGGATGTTCTTTTGCATGTGCCGTTTGATCCAGTCCAAATCTCTGCTACAGAACTGCCTTTTCCCCCCATGATTTATATTTTTATTTAGATATTTATTTATTTCAATTACATGGATATGTGAAACAAAAAAATTAACAAGAGTAGCTAAAAGAAAGCAGAAGCCAATAGAAGATAAATTAAATTACGTTACCAACAAGGTAGTGAGGTAGAGTCAACCCTTAAACCCCTTTTAAGTTAACCATAAGTATGTTATAGAATGGCTAATTCTACGCAACTTTTCAAATGGCCTTCGTTTTTTCTTTTTTATAGTTTTTGAATTATTTGCCTAACTCTATCAGCTTTCAACTGGGGGTCACAGACCCCATCTAAAAAAAACAAACAAATGTTCTGTAAGGTTATACATTTATTGTTGTTCCTACTCTTTATTATTCATCTTTTTATTAAGGCCCTCTCCTATTTACAGTATATTCCAGTCTCTTATTCAAATTAATGGTTGATAGGGTAATTTGGACCCCAACGAGGCATAGACCTGTAATTCCCATATAGACCATATGTCTAGATGTTGAGAGACCTTATTCGGTTATTATATTGTTGGATTTGGGGAGTTAGGGGTCTTCCATTTAGCTGCAATTACTATGGGTGCAGCTGTCAAAATCTGGTTAACGAATATTTGGCTGCATTTGTGTACATGGCTTCCCCAACAATAATGTAGGAATATTCATAGGGATATGGGTTTCCCAGGTTCTGATCTAAAAATTTTTTGGATTATTCAGGAATTACAAAAAAAAATATACAATATTGTGCCTGGTTAATGGTCTGGCAAAAACCTATGGAGACGGCCTGGGGTGTAGTACATCAATCTTACGCTGTCTGGCAACTGTCCACTGTTCCATTCATTCAGACCGGGTTTAAAATGTCACAAATGCATTAAATACCCCTGTGCCCAGATAAAGATGCTGAGGGCACAAAACATAATGGTCTGCAAGCAAAAGCATGTTATACTCCTTGAGGAAGAACCTTAAAAAGATCAGCCAAGAGAAAAGGAAAATAAAAATAAAAGTATGAGACCAATCAGAAGTCTAGGTTAAAACAGAAAGCCCTGCTCAACAGAGCTTTCCATCTAAAAACAGAAGGGGATCTGCTATTGTATGACATTATCAACATACAATAAAATAATAATTAGCAGCACATCTTCCCTTTGCCTTATCTATTCCCAATAATAACAGATTTGTGTGGGCTCCATGCGCACATACATGATTAGATTGCATGCCCCTATGCCTAGCAAATAAGGGGAGAGACATGAGAATCTCCTCCTACAGTGACATCTCCGTAGAGGAACAGGGGGGGGGATCCGGCAGTCTGTGAGTGATGCAGACTGGCAGTTAATGAGGATGACTTGACACAACTTGTTGAGTAATTGAAATTTCAAGTAATGGGCAGATAAGAGACGCAGAGTATTGATTTCTTTCAATTGTCCAAACACTTTAGTTCCATTTGGGCCTTGTATCTGGAGCTCAGTGAATGGCATGCTGGTATTCCCCCCCCCCCAACAATATTTTTTGTAGAGCTTGAGTGGCATAGACCTAGACATGAAAGAGAGGTAGTGATAAGTGAATTTATTCACCAGGCATGGATTCGCAGCGAATTTCCGCATTTTGACAGATGCTAATTTTTTTGCAGAAAAAAAAGTTGCATGTATAAAAATTGGCGCGGGTCAAAATAATTTTGACGCCCATTGACTTTAATGCATTCGGACAAAAGAGTTACGTGTGTAAAAATTGTTGCGCCCGTCAAAATTGTTGCGAGTCAAATAAATTTTGACACCCATTGACTTCAATGCATTTCATGACTTTTTCCGGGGTTTCACGATTTTTTCTGCGAAGCGAAACGAGGCAAATTTGCCCATCACTAAGCAGTGGTTAAAACACATGAAAGCTGGAACTTTTCTGGAATAAGGTGATGTATTCAGTGGTGATATTTTGCCATCTCATGGTGCCCCACTGCCTAGATTTTGATTGGACTGTAGACTGGGCATGGGCTCAGACTTTTACATTGTAGAAGGAAGCTCATACCATGGTCAGACTGATCACCATGGGCAACACCAGGTTTACTCACATGGGCGCTGGTCCAGAAAAAAAGTGGGAAAAAGGAGGTATTTACAAGCGAATGGGGAAATGAGGACATGTGGGAGCACCCAAAATATTATTGAAGGGTGATCCAATTGAAACCCTTGCCTTGACCTACATTTTCTTTCCATGGAACTGTTGTGAAGTTGGAGGCCCAGTGCCATTGCCAACGCTCTCCTACACTTCAGTGCCCACCACAACAAGAGAACATTTATTGGGCAAAGAAGAGACAGATGGGGTGCAGGAAAATATTTGTAGTGATGCACAAATAGGGTAGGAAAGCAGGTAATAAAAAATGACTTTGGGGAATATCCTGCTGACTCCCTGGTACCCCAGTTTTTTGACCCCAGCACATTGGCCTTGTTTGTGTTCCTGAGAATACACAGCTGAACTTAAGATGTGGTTCGTCTTCTCACCAAGACAGAGGATACAAGAAATCTTGCCCAATGCCCCAATACACCATGTGTTCATCTGGATATTTATTATATATCACTTGGGCTGTGTCGGAGAATTCCTCATTTACTTAATATCATGCTCTGTACTCAGTTTTATTGCTTTGTGTATATTCACATTCTCAGAGGGACAGCGCAGGTTTCACTGCTACATTTACTGGAGATTGATATGACTGATTTCATATTGTGTTATACGATTGTGGGTTTTATTCTCTTTAGCGCTGAATCCATATATAATTGGGTACATATGAGCTTATACTATATAAAAAACATGATATGAGAAAATGTATTGGGAATATGAGATTGTCCTGGTGTTTACTGGAGAGACTGCAACACTAGATTCTTAGTAGAAACTGGTATAACAGGTATGTGACACCCACATTAGTGTAGCACTATGGACATGGGGGTGCTGGAGCTCCTGCTGCTTTTAAGGTGGGGAGCACTGCTACATGCGACTCTCTTTCGGCTGGGCCCTAGCCAGTGTCGGACTAGGATGCCAGGGGCCCACCAGATAAACTTTGGCTGAGGGCCCACTTTCTAAACTATCATACCTCCACTCCTCATTCAACAACTTTATTCTCCTAGTTCATTTCTCTACATACTATACTCTATTCTTCCATTATTTAGCCTCTTTGTTCCTATAAAGAAATAGGGAATGGCCATGAAATAGGCCAAATGGTTACAAGCAAGAGGCCCACTGACACCTGGGCCCGCCGGGAGTTTTCCTGGTATCCCAGTGGGCCAGTCCGACACTGGCCCTAGCAGAATAATGGAAGGAAAAGGTCTCCAGGCTGAACTATAACTCTTGGGTGCCAAAGGTCCTCAAACAGAAACAATAAATGCAATTAAAATATAATAAATAAAACATGGGTAGAACACACAGTGCCGGTTGTCGGCCCCTCAGTGTACAAGTGTTGCCTATTAATCACAATTACCCTGGGCCCAGTCTGGTGGGATTTGCCTGGGGAACTACCCCACTCTGCATGTCCTTGTATATAATATATAGTGAATAAAGTGCCCCTCTTGTAAAATATAAGGATATTATAAGTTACCGAGGAGTTTCATGACCATATAAAAACACGAGGCTGAAGGCCGAGTGTTTTTATACAGGTCATGGGACTCCGAGGTTACTTCAATATCCTCATATTTTACAACTGGGGGTACTTTATTTATTATAATACACAAATTTCAGTGAGTCATGTGACAGAAATAACATCAGAACTCACCGTTTATAAGGATATAATTTACAGGATATTCATAGCTTTTGTGTATTATAATTATATTATGCCTCATAACCCTGCAGTGCAATAGCAGCCCTCATTCCAGGGGTCCCTCTCCCCTACTTTTACCAAGGTCCTGACTTCTACTTACTGAGGTCTTCTGCTTTAGATCCTCCAGAAACATCCAAAGAGGAAAGAATATGACTGCCTCGCCCCCATTTTATAGCAACGAGATCTGCTAACACCCTGGGCCTGTAGGAATACATCCTTCCCATAGGGCATAGGTTGAACTTTGCACAGTAGAGGAAATCATCTCTTTTGTGTTCCCCAGACTAGCACACTCCTTTACTAGAAGATATGAAATGAATTAGAGGCACTTGGTCTGGTTAGTTACACCCCAAAATATTACACTGGGTGACTGACTCAGTGACGGATTCCCATAAGGCATGGGGTCCATAATTCCCGTTGGGCCTAATGTAACTGGATGTGGGATTTGGGCATGATGTGGGATGAGCGAGAGCAGGACCAGGGTTGGCATGGGAAAGGGCAGGTTACAGGCATCTATTTCAAAAGAAGTCTCCTCTGATGCCCCAGGTTCCCAGTTCACGAAACAGATTCTGCTTTAACCCTCTGCCTTAACAAAAGCACAACAAATATATGTGAAGGCTGACCATGGGGATAATCTGAAGCTGCTTTATGAAGACCCCCGAAATGCTGCTAGGGGCAGAGGAGAACTTTAACTTTAACTTTCAGCATTATCACAAAACAATCCCAATAGGCAGCAATGCAGTGGCAAACTGGGGGCACTTTCTAGCACCTCTGTTATCTTAGATCAGGACCAAGGGCAGCAATAAATACAGTATATAAAACATAAAATAGGAGTATTCAAATAGCCAAACAAACAAATGCAAACAGACAGGATAATTTCCCCTTTAGAGAACAAATTGAAATACAGGGAAAAGAGTTGTAGAGGTGATTAATGGAATATAGAAACAAATCCATATGTGGAAAGAGAGAGATTCTCCCCTCCATTTACATTGCAGCTGCTTCCAGCAACCTACCAGGGTTCTGGGAGTTGTTTTGCAGCAGGAGGGCTGCAGGCTGGAAATCCCTGATATAAATACATTTCGGAAAAATGCAGCCACTGTTACACAATACTTTTTGTGTTTTGATATCAATGGACTCTGGGGGCCCAAGGGCAAATGCCTTATCTAGCCTACCCTGGCATTGCCCCCCCCCCAATCTGCAACTCTCCAGCTGCAAACAAATTACACAACTTGAAATATTGGAGTTATAGTTCAGCTGGGAAGCCACAGGTTGACACTATTTAGGTCTGGAGAAAAGGGGAGCTTAAGGGATAAAAAGCCTGGGCTCAGGGATGGGGTAGGGGGTAGAGCAGGTGGAAGGGGAGCAGAGTAGGGGTAGGGGGGCAGAGCAGGGGGAAGGGGGCAGAGCAGGGGGTAGGGGGCAGAGTAGGGGGTAGGGGGGCAGAGCATGGGGTAGGGGAGCAGAGTAGGGGAGCAGAGTAGGGGGGCAGAGTAGTGGAGCAAAGTAGGGGTAGAGGGGCAGAGTAGGGGTTGGGGGGCAGAGCAGGGGGAGGGGGGCAGAGCAGGGGGTAGGGAAGCAGAGTAGGGGGTAGGTGGCAGAGTAGGGGGTAGGGGGCAGAGCAGGGGGTAGGGGAGCAGAGTAGGGGGCAGAGTAGGGGGTAGGGGGCAGAGCAGGGGGTAGGAGAGCAGAGTAGGGGGTAGGGGCAGATTAGGGGGTAAGGGGGCAGAGCAGGGGGTAGGGGGGCAGAGTAGGGGGTAGGGAGCAGAGCAGGGGGGATGGGGCAGAGCAGGGTTAGGAGAGCATAGTAGGGGGTAGGGGGGCAGAGTAGGGGGTAGGGGAGCAGAATAGGGAGTAGAAGGGCAGGGTAGGGGGCAGAGTAGGGGGTAGAGGGGGACAGTAAGAAGGGCCAAGGGAATAGAATGGGAAGAGATGATCGTGGCAGATAGAGGCAGAGACAGGGAGGGAGGGCTGGAGTGGGGAGAACAGAGAGGAATAAGACAGAGAGAGAAGGAGGGATTGAGAGTAGTAGCTGCAGCAACAGCAGCACACAAACACACACACACCTGCAGCATTGGGGCAACAGCAGCAGCAGGAGAAGGAGTAATAAGGGGCTGACTCCAAGCAGGGGAGGGAAATTGGAAGCTTTCAGTGAGCAGCACATACACACACACACACACACACAGTGATCTGCATTCAGCAAGGACATCCGCAGACCCAGCAGCAGAATGTTGTCACCTGTCTCTATACAGGGGAGCCTGGCATAGCGGAGTCTCTACTTCCCCAGCACCCCCACCGGCACTGGGCCAAGTGGGTGCTGCACCCTCAGGGGGTAAGTCAATTAAGGGATGTTTGTTTGTGTTACTTGCTTTTCCATTGCATCATCAGGTGCTCTTGTGGTTTCCTACCTGGGAATGGAAAGGTGCTGGGAGGGAGGCGGATACAGTTGTACTGGAAAACTGCTCTTAACCTCACTGGGAAGGCTCAAGCAGGAACAGCACGACGGGTTAATTATGGTCACCTTGAAAGCCCCTTTGAATGGAATCCTTCCTGGCACTCATGGAGTTAACTAACATTGCTCTGCCTCAGCAGTGATCACTGGTCCCAATGATACACTTAACCCCTGCCTGACTAATTAGAGAACATCACGAGTGGGTGCTGCAAGGGTGGCATTTAATGATGCTGAATATTACAGGTGGGTCAGGTCAGTGGTTTTAGTTTGTTTGTATATGGGGGGGGGTATTTAATACGATCACCAAATATTGTCCTGCCTCTCCAGTGATTGGTCCATGTGAAGATTAACGCTTGCCTTGCTGATGAGGCAGTGCTGCAGTGTTGACATGGTTGAGGACTGGATATGACAAGTGGCACTTACTGAGGTGTAAGGGATAATCTTGCCCAGACTGGATATTTCATCGTTGACCCTCTTGATCTGTAAGGGCAGAGTATTGTCCTACCTCTCCAGTGGCCGCTGATCGATTCGATTGTAACCCCTGCCCTGTTGCTTGCAAGAACATAAAGGATTCAGTGGTGTCAGTAACTGATGTCTGAATGTGACAGGTACTCACTGCTCAGTGCTGCAGGGATCAGAATATTGGCATTAATAGACCCCTGCCCTCTTGAGTGGACGCTGTGTACCCCTGGGTAATATAGTGGTATCTTTAGCTATTGTCTCAATAGAGAATTAACCCTGCCCTGCTGATTAGAAGACACATGAGTGCTAGTCTTCCCTGTTAGATGGTGCAGTGGAGTCTTTAATGGTTGAATTTGGTTCAGGGCATCACCTCTCTAAAATGCGATCCTATATGTATTAACACCTCACTGGGTCCTGTGCACCCTTAGGTGCTGTAGTTCTTCCAGTCATTAATGGCAGGAGACAATGCATGAGGACTGGGGATCTCATCTCTCCAGCAGGTCAATGTGATCGCTGCAGTTGGTGTATGCAGGGGAATCAGCTTGCAGCCTGTCACTAGAGGCTGAGCATTTAAAGGCTTTGCTCCAGTATTTGATTATTCCAGTGAAATGAGTCGGGATAGCCGTGCAAGTGTGAGGAATTGTTCATTCTACCATTCTCTATTTTAAAATATTGCTTTGAAAATGACCAGGGTTGTGGGGTTACTTCCAGAAGTGATAACATAATGGCAAATGCAGGCAGCCCAATTGTTTCCTATAGAGAACTGGACTGGCATAACTAAGTGCATGTACCCCTATATCTCAGCCAAATCTTTCCCCCAACCTGTAGCCTCCCCATTGATACTGAGCAGGCTTTCAGGGGATCCTGGGAAATGTGACTGTAGTCATTTATCATTTATGAACTGTCAGCTTATTCAGTCTCTGACAATTAATGCCAGTAACCCTTTATCTTCTCATTTGCTACAAAGTGTGGAGGTTAAATGTTGAACCCACCTTTATTATAGGGCGAACCAATGTAACTACTTCAAGGAGAGAATCCCCCCCACCCCAGCTCTTATAATTGCATCCTTGCCCAAAGCAGGGTCTCAGTAAGGGGCAGAGAGGGCATGGGCCTTAAACCCCTAGCAATACAGGGGCTCATTGGGAGAACAATGATGATCAAAACATAAAGGACAAGTGTATAAATCTGAAATAGTCTATTGTTGGCCCTCCAGCTGTTGCTAAACTGCAGCTCTCCGTATACCATGGCATGTTTGGAATTTGGAGTTGACCAACAGTTGGAGGTCACCTGTTTTCTGATCTGTAACTCTTGCCCTAGGTTAAAAAGCTTACAATCACTCTGGGTAAGATATGCGCTCCTTGCATATAACCCGTATGTTGATGCAATGCTTTCAACTGGAGAGATTGCATTGTTTTGCCGGCCAGGGCAGCCAATCCATCAATGTGTGTAAGCACTTTATAAAGCTAATGCTTCCCCTATTGCAGAGCTATCTAGTGTACTGTATAGAGGTCACCACCTGGCCATGCACTGCTGCCTCCTCGCATTAACTCTTGTGCCGCCGTTGCAGTGTCAGGGAGAGTTTGCTGCCGGAATAGCAAATGCGATTAATCAATTAATTGTGGCTGATATACAATACAGATATAAGTAATTGCTGCCAATGTGTAAAATTGCAATTATTTTCAGCCAGCACTCCTTTGTAACATGGCCTGTTGGAGCCATTCTGAGCTATGCACGGACATGGGGCAAGGGCACCAAACTGGCACATTAACTGAATCATGTTGTAATGGGCTTGTCTGCTATATATTTTTATTCCAAGGGGGGACAGTTTCTTATGTGGTGTACCTGGGCAGATGCCCTCTGTTCCTGTCCTGCTTCACGCAGCTGATGCTTTAAATGCATTAAAGGCAACATTTCATTATATTATAAAGCTTTACTATGGTGAAAATAACTTGCCTACCCCTATTATGTGACAATATTATTATTATTATTATTGGGCAGTATTAGTAATGGGGTTATATGCACTGTACTGATTTCCGTAAAACGCAAGGATTCTGGTTTTATTCATTCCTGCAAAATAATAATCACTTTGTTGGTCCCTAAATTGCCATTATCCTCCCTATCTTTAGCCAAGTGGGTCTGTGATATGAGCTTCCAAGTGCACTTGTGTCTCTATGTAAAGAAATAAACCTCAAGTGACCTTGAAAGCTTGTCTGCTAATTATTGCATTATAAGAAACCACCAGTGCAGTTGCTTATTCTTATTTGGCACAGGTTATGGTGACAGCGACTGTGACCATCGGCCAAGTCAGTTTGGGGGGCAGTAACTGGAGGTTTCTCACACTGTACCCCTCCATGGTTCTAGTCACCCTGTCTCACCACCAGCTAAAAAGATGCCTGACCCCATTGGTTATTTCCAAATGCAAGTCGAAATGCACCCCAACCGCTGCATTAACTCAGGTACAATTTGCATTGCATGCTACTAGATGGTTACATGTTATTACCAAAACGTGGGGATCTATGTTCGTTTCTTTAGCTTTATCTTTGCACATCTTTTGTACTGTTATATATTTTTACTGATTATTCAAAAACATCCAAAGCTAATAGAAAAACCCTTTACATTTCACTAAGGTTCTTTCCATTGGCTTTCAGAGGTTGCTTTCCCTTGGAATGTTGTTATTTAGTTGTTTCCATTTACCTGCTCTAGGGTCTCTAAATAAAAAGTCTCCCCTGTTGAATATTTATTATTTTGCTCCACTGTCTTCTTCTTTCCTTTTTCTTTCTTCCCCTGTTAAAAGCAAAATAAAAACTTTTAATAAAAAGTCTCCACCCTGCCATCACAACATTACTGCCCCCCTCCATACAATGCCTTTAGGTTAATGAACTGTATAAAAAAAAAGTGATTTTAAAGTCAATGCCCTGTTTATAAATGATTCCTAAGAGGCATTGACTTGTTATAAAAGCGCCCCAGCCCTTAGCAATAGCATTGTGTTAGTGCCAAGTCCTGACGGGACATTCGGTGTTCATGACCTGCTTTCTCGCTAGCACTACCCCAGTTATTTCCTTACGTTACGTAAACCCCAAAGAAAAAACAAGTGAGTATTGTGCCTGTGTGTGTTATTTGGACTGAATACAGGGAGCTGGGAACAGACATGACCTTGGGGTATTCCAGGCAACAGATCAGCCACATTGACGGTGACTGTACTGATGTCTTCAAAGTATTTATATTTACACTTATGTTTCAGGGAAACCATCCTGCAGCCCTCCAGATATCTCTCAGTTAAAACTGCCACCTATACCACTGGCAGCCTTCCAGAGTCTTTCTTTTTCTAGAACAATGCTCACTTTTTTTTTTAGGGAGTCTTGCAAAAATGTTCAAGGTCACAGAGACGTTCACCTTCTAGAAACTTGAATCTGGGTCCATGGCTTCCCCCCAGCCATATAATATGTGGTGTGACAGGGGTATAACGGGCAATAATATAAGGCTTCTTACGCCCCCTGCAACACCTTGTTAAATGGCAGTGGCAGTAAATCCAAGAATATGCAAGGCAGTAAATAAAGGTTCACCATTAGATTTCACCTAATTGTCTTTCAGGTTCAGAAGTCCTGCTTTGGGTTCCCTTGGGGTGGGAGACAGTCCAGTGGTTTGGGAACCATGGTTTCTAGATAGAGCCTTGTCTGCAGGGAAATTTATGTCACATAGAGAAGCTTTTTCTGTGGTTCCATCGTGTGGATGCACCATAACTGCAAGGCAAATGCAAGGCTTTCAGGACAGGTGCAGGTAATGTGTATTACCTTGAGTCTTCCCACTCTAGGAAGATATGGGGTCTGAAAGAAGGTGCAATATCTGCAAAGAATAGTGACAGTTTTGGTTTGAGCCCCCCTCTCCACAATCACCCAGCAGCTGCTAAAGGGCTTGAATTATTAAGGGGGCCTGTAGAAATCCTGACTAATATGCAATGTAAATATATTGTGTTGAAAACATACCATGTTATACAAGGATTTGGAGGTGAGAACCAGGGCCCTTGTTGTATTAAACCTTTAACAACAGCGGCACAGTTATACGTTACTGGGCCCAACAGCAAATTTATTTTAGGGCCCCTAAAATATCCAGAGATTTGTTCTGTTTTACCAATATATATTGAAATTGCTCATTAATTAGGGCCTCATGGGGCCCACACTGGAAGATCCTCACACTGGAAGATCCTCTCATTTATTGAGGTCAACAAACAAACTGGTTTGGGCCACCACCTGGACAAAGATCTGAGTGGTACCATCAGATCACCTTGGGGTGCCTGTTCCAACATGGCTGGAGAAGGACGTGTTCTTGCCCAATGGAATTTTCCAACTGAACCTTGAATGATATTGCTCTGGAAGGCTATTGTGGCAATAGCATGATGTCTTGATCAGGAGTGGCCTACTTTGTGTGCGTTATTATAAAGATAGAGGAAAAGGAGTTGTAGTTTCCCTTTAGTTTCATTTGAATGCATGCGCAGTCGCCCCAGTGGCTCGGAACACTATCTTGCTTGACCTCCTCAGGGCTGCAATCCGGATCGATATTTCTGGTTTGACTATAGCTCACCCAGGAAAGTTAGTGCTTGGGAGCAGAAGGAGATAATTTGTTACTTCAACTCCTGGCACCTTCTGTTGGCTCTGCCTTTGGAATGCCAGACACACTTACTCTGTATGGCCATGTGAAGAGCTGAATAATATAGACAGACAGTATTAAAGGGGCAGCACACCTTCAGATTATCCTTTATTATGTTATATAATGGTCTGTTATTCCGTTAGCATTGTTTTTTAATTATTTGTATTGGTGATTTGCAATGTAAAATGCTTGTTTTGTTTTTAAGGGGCACTGACCCCGGCAGCCACAATGCCATTGATCTGTGAGGCTATAATTTTATTGTTATTGTTTGCTTTATTACTCATCTACTCTCCTGTGTATCTTCCTGTCTCTTATCCACACCGCTGGCTGGTTGCTAGCGTAAATTGGACCTTGGCAACTACAGAGCTGCTGAACAAAAAGCTACAACGGTACATTAATGTGAAATCATTATACATTTATGGATCTATTTACACCCAGAAGAAAATGCAGGCAGAGTGATCCTATAGGGGTGATGCTTTTTATTGTGTACGGTGAGGCCTAAGGCAAGGTAATTAACTCATTTTATGGCACGAGTGCAGCGTTTTATTGATATTGTTACAGGTAGTAACACAACAAACCAATCAAAAAATTCATAAAAATCTCCCGTAACGAGCCACCCGTGAAAAAGAAGCAAATGCTTATTATAGAGACACCAAGTTGGGACCTGCTAATCCCCTGTATCATTGTGGGACCCCTTTTTCCTGCAGGGAAGGTCAAAAAAGCCCCACTGGGTACTGAACAATTAATACTCTGGTTATGGATAACATCACGGCGTATCTATGAGTTTTCATACCGCAGCCGGTGAATGTTTTATTATGCAAAGCCGCTTGCAAAAGCCCAGGCACAATGGCAACATTCTCCATTCACACCAATGAATTAATCATAGCCAAAATGAGCTATAAGTGTGTGCGGCAATACACCGGGGGTACACTAATCCATTATTGTGTAAAAATGACACACAAAGAGCCATATTGGCACAGGCCCCCCTTCTGTGCGTTTCTTCCCATCACATTCAATAAGTGTTTTGAGGCCCCCGGTGATTGAGGTAAAGGGGTTACACATTCCATTAATGTAATAAATTGCATTACCAATGGGCTTTCCCCTAGGAGAGCTGATCTATATATATAAAGGAGAACTCAAATGGAAAATATCCCTTTAAACATCTGACTGCCAGCTCCATAGAGTCTTGCATAAGTAACGCATTTCCAGGAGATTCTACATTTTGGGTTCCATTATTTTCTTGTATTGTTTGTTAAAGGGGCGGGTTCATAGAAACATAAACAATATGGGGCAGATTTACTAAAGGGCGAAGTGGCCGTCGCTAGCAGAAATCCAATCCGCAGGGACATCGGCAATTTACTAACAGGCATAGAGGACAATTAGCTAACGAAAGAGACAGTCGCCGGTGCAGTTTCGAATTTTTGCTCTGGCGAATGATCGTTTTGGCACAAATGCACTACAGTTTGAATTTTATACAACACCGGGTTTTCCTGATGAAGGGACAACCTCCTCAGTCATCATATCCTGTATGCCGAAAAGTCATAAAAGTTGGAAAAAATACTGGCGTTTTTTTTAGATTTTAAAGCTGGATTGCCTTCAAAAGTCCTAAATATTAAAGATTTTTGTGTTAACAATGTAAAATGTAAAATCTATTGCCCTGCTACTTCTCTACCAGAGATATTGGGGTATATTTATCAAAAATTGAAGTTAGAGATCGCTACAGTGAAATACCACCTTTCTCCATCATTTCTATGGGATTTTTAAAGGTGTATTTATCAAAGGTAAAAGTTGACTCACTTACTAACAAGGAAGGGGACCCAGGTTGGGGTGGGACAAGGGTGGAGTCAGGTGGGTGGAGTCAGGGTGGGGTGTGGGCGAGGCAAGAGGATGGGGATCAAAGTACGCTGGGCCCCTCTGAACTTGTTTTTTTTGCGGGTGGGGCTTGGGGTACTCCAGTTACGCCACTGGAGGAGAGGAGGAAGAATAGATTGGATAATAGTTTTCTGGTGGCCCCAGTCATTGCAGCCAAACAGTCGTTGTCCATTTTATCCTTGTATTTTCTGGGAACAATAAACAATTAAAAGACCATTGTATTCGCATTTTTCTTTAGAAATGTCCGTAGGGCTAAACTCCATAGGGAACTTTGTAAGATGGTGTCGGATAGACAAAATGCATCCAATGCAGTCATATGGGTCAAAATATAATGGGACTGATACAAAAATATGATGCGTAATAGTGATGTGCAGGCCGGCCCTATACCTGCTGGACCGTGGGTCGGGCTGGTTCGGGCCGACCTCGCACTCCTCTTCGTGGGCGTATGCGGGTTGAGCTCTTCTCCTCTCTCCCCGTCCGCCATGTTACATTGCCGGCTTCCGACTTCCGGGTTCTTCTTTTATAGACGCTGCGCCAGCTAGCCCTGGTCCTTTTGTGACGTCATCGATGGGGCGGGCACAGTTCTATAAAAGAAACTACAATTCGGGCGCGGGTGGGCATGGGCTGAGGGAGGGCGGGTTAGGGTCGGGCGAAAAAACCCGACCCTCACATCACTAATGTAGTAGTAGATTTGCCTTCTGATATGCTATGCCTGTTGTATGGGAACGCTGCGTCTTTATCTAAGATAAAATCAGTGTCTGACTGACTTTTTTCCATTGAAATACATTTATGGACGTTGGATGTAGATTCATGAACAAATTCCACCATCCGACTTTATCTGATCCAACTTTACGTTTTAGCTACAGGGGGGGTCAGATTTCCTATCATCCTGCAAATCTCGTGCTATTGGATGGTGTTGCATGGCAAAATCCGATAAAATCTGACCCACATATTCTGATCAAAATCATCCATGTAGTTTTACCCTAAGCCCCGGGCTGGACTGACCTGCCAAAGGATCTCCAAGTGGGCCCCGGTCTGGAAAAATTCCCATCAGCCTTTTCTTATTTCCACCATAAGCCAAAATAAGCTGTATACCAGCTGCTAGTGTCTCCATTTAATTGCTGTGAGAGTGGGATGTCGCCTCTAGCCTGTAGCTAATGTAGTGGTTTAATAATACACAATAAGAGCTGACTTTGCTTCTTGTCACTGCTAAAGCTGCGACTATATAATTCCATTTTTTTTAGCTGATAGTGATTGGTCAGGCCTGCAGTGACATCAGCATGAGGAATATGACATAAGGAAAGCTGTGGCCGGCGACCTTAAAGGGATTCTGTCATGATTTTTATGATGTCGTTTTTATTTCTAAATTACTCTGCAAATAATTCACTCTACCATCTTAAAAGTCATTCCTAACCCAACAAGTACATTTTTTTAGTTGTAATATTGGTGTGTAGGTGCATCTCAGGTCATTTCGCCTGGTCATGTGATTTCAGAAAGAGCCAGCACTTTAGGATGGAACTGCTTTCTGGCAGGATGTTGTTTCTCCTACTCAATGTAACTGTCGCAGTGGGACCTGGATTTTACTATTGAGTGCTGTTCTTATTTACCAGGCAGCTGTTATCTTGTGTTAGGGAGCTGTTATCTGGTTGCCATCCCATTGTTCTGCTGTTACGCTGCTGAGGGGCAAAGAGAGGGTTAAATATCTCTCCAACTTGCAGTACAGCAGTAAAGAGTGACTGAAGTTTATCAGAGCACAAGTCACATGACTGGGGGCAGCTGGGAAACTGACCATATGTTTAGCCCCATGTCAGATTTCAAAATTGAATATAAAAAATCTGTTTGCTCTTTTGAGAAATGGATTTCAGTGCAGAATTCTGCCTTGGCAGCACTATTAACTGACGCATTTTGAAAAAAACATTTTTCTCATGACAGTATCCCTTTAAGGCAGTGGCATCTTAAGTGCAACCAAGTAAGCCGAGTCAGTACCATCTTTGCAGAAGCGAGAGGGAACAAATCGTTCTCTTTGGTGAATATTCTTGCATATGTAATGTTGTTTGGGACAACTTATTTAGAGAGCTAGGGGGCGGGGCGCAGTGGGACAGCTTCACAAGATGTATATTATTAGTTTAGGACATTAGTGGCCCAGTCTTGGGGTAAATTCATTCACTGACCAGGGAATATATTGCTTAGCTTTTACCAAAGATTTTGTTTCCACTGGGGAGCCTCAGCTTGGATCCCTCATGCCAACCAGTCAGTAAGAGTAATGGAAGAACAGCTTTGTTTCAATAGGTGACGCCCCTACCTGATCTTGAACCATTAGTAGGTTATTAGGCTTCCGGAGCCTTTATATTTCATTTGCTTCTAATTAGCTCTGAAATGATCATGTGTTTATGTAAACAGATGGCATCTTATCCCTTAGGCAGTAAATCTTACAAATAAGTGAATTTTGGAGAAAATAAACTAAGTGCCGACAGGAGGCACTCGCATACGCCTCCCAGTGGTTCCCATTTTCATGCGGCTGTTCTAAATGTGGGTGAGGTTTTGTTTGTCTGTGTGTGGCTGGGCCCATGGCCAAAATTGTGCTATTACATGTATGGGACCTGTTATCCAGAATGCTTCATTCCTTAAATCTACTAGAAAATCATGGAAACATTAAATAAAACCCAATAGGCTGTTTTTACTTTCAATAAGAATTAACTATATCTTAGTTTGGATCAAGTACAAGCTACTGTTTTATTATTACAGAAAAATAAGAACTAATTTCAAAAAATGATGGATTATTTAGATATAATGGAGTCTACAGGAGTATCAGGTATTGCTGGGATTCGAGCCGGGGACCTTTGGGTTTCTGGCTCGATACCTTAACCATTTGGCCAGGTGAGCAGCCTGTAGGGTTGCTCGCTATGTGTAACCTGGCCTCTGCAGTCCCAGCCCAGCTGCCGCCTGATTGGCCTCTCCAGCCCCAGCTCAGCTGCAGCCTGTTTGGCATCTACAGCCCCATCCCAGCTGCTGCCTAGCTTAATCAGCCAATCAGGGCTGACTCTTCCCTATTTAAGGGCAGCACTCAGACCACTCCTTGCCAGAGCATTGCATGGTATTCCTAGTACTGTGGCAGCGCCCCTAACTAGGTTGTTCTAGCTCTTTTCCCTTATTATTCTGCCTTGCCTTGTCCTGCTTTACCTTATCTTGTACCTTCCCAGCCTTGACCTTGATCCTGCCTTGCTTGTTCCTGATTTCTGCTTCCTGTTCCACCTTGTACCTTGCCCTGACTTCACCTTGTACTGACCTTGTCTTGCCTGTTCCTGACTCTTGCTATCTTGCTCCAGCCCTCTCTTGCTCCAGCCCTCTCTTGCTATCCCGCTCCAGCCCTCTCTTGCTATCCCGCTCCAGCCCTCTCTTGCTATCCCGCTCCAGCCCTCTCTTGCTATCCCGCTCCAGTCTTCCTCTGCACTCTATCCCCAGTTTGATCTACGCCCGCACCGTCCTGTCCCATCCAGTCTGTTCCTGTTCCACTCCAGTCCTGTCCAGTCTGTTCCTGTTGAGTCGTCGCCCTCTTCTTCCTGCCTAGTCCAGTCCTGATCTTCGCCCTCTCCGTCCTGTTCTGCACCAGATCCAGTCTGACTCTTCACCCTCATCAACCTGTTCCTGCTTTCCCTTCAAGTGTTCCCTAGGCACATACAGCTCCTGCCTCAAGGACTCACCCTTTCCCTTCAGTCTCCACAGCTCCCCCTACCTAATCCTTGACAAGGAGATATCCGTAATTCAGAGCTTTCTTGATAATGCGTTTCCGGATAACTAGTGATGCGCAAATCTGTCCCGTTTCGATACCCCGGAAAATTTGCAAAACGTCAAAAAAGATTTGAGAAACACATTGAAGTCAATTACAACAATTTTTATACGTGCGACTATTTCGTCCAAATGCATTAAAGTCAATGGGCGTCCAAATAATTTTGATGCGCGCCAATTTTATTTTGTCGTGGCAGATTTTTTGCCGGCGAATTTCTGTCGCAGTTTTGCGAATTTATTCGTGGGTGGCGAAATGCAGAAACACAAAGCAAATCCATGCCTGGCTCATTTATTCACCCATCAGTATCACCATCACCCATCCCATACCTGTATTTAAAAGTATAATGGTGGGAGGTAAGTGCTTGATCAGTACTAACAGTTCTTGCTATGTACATGAATGCTGTATTTAATGTTTCCTAGTCCTGGCAACTAGGTCCTCCCCCAGCGCATGATACTCATGGGAGGAGCCTGATTTAATTTCGTAGGGGGGCATGCTTGCCTATGGCTGAGGCATGGGCGGGTATTTAGAGCTATGGAACAGACAGTTTATGCACACCATACCCATTTTGCTGCTATTATATTTGGATTTATTTACACCAAACTGACTAAAGTGCTAGCTGCATGGTTAAAAGATGCATTTAGACCCTACTCTGTGGGTCCCCTGGGCAGTAGCCTCTGCTTGGACCCCACAATAATAGTATCAATAATGCAGTAGTTCTTTGTCCATTTTCATTGCCTTTATAGCAGGGGTGTCCAAACTTTTGGCTCGCAGGGCCACATTGGAAAAAGAAAAATTGTCTGGGGCCACACATGAAATACACAAAACACAGAAAATAACTACAATGCCAGTTGGATAACCAGATGGAGCTATACACTGGAATATGGGACACCTGGATATTAGATAGACTTATAATTATATTATTATTACTAGGGATGCACTGAATCCAGGATTCGGTTCGGCATTCTGCCAGGATTCGGCCTTTTTTAGCAGGATTCGGATTCGGCCGAATGCTTTTGCCTGGCCGAACCGAATCTGAATTTGCATATGCAAATTAGAGGTGGGGAGGGAAATCGCGTGACTTTGTCACAAAACAAGGAAGTAAAAGATGTTTTCCCCTTCCCACCCCTAATTTGCATATGCAAATTAGGATTCGGTTTGGCATTCGGGTGAATCTTTCGTGAAGGATTCGGGGGTTCGGCCGAATCCAAAATAGTGGATTCGGTGCATCCCTAATTATTACTAACTGGGCAATGGGGAGAGTCCCCCCTCCTCCTATATCCATTTCGACATGACGTTTCCTCGGGAACCAAGCTGGGCCGCATTCATATGCATCCTGGGCCGCATGTGGCCCTCGGGCCGCAGTTTGGACACCCCTGCTTTATAGGAACAGTGAAATAAAAACCTTAATTCCTCTAATACAACCTCCTTTTAATTGGGCCCAAGCAGCAGCAGCGCATTGCAGTCACACTAATCAGCAACAGAAAGGGTTAAACAGTGTTATTGATCAACCCAAATAGTTCCCAACGGGTCGGCTTTTAAAAAGAGAGTGCAGAGCTTTTTCCTTCCCTCTCCTATAAAGGGGATTAGCATTTTGGGTAATGTGTTCAGCATCCAAAGCTTTTGTTTGAGAGCAAATAGATTAAGAGTTGGGTAGACGGGGGAATCGCTGCAGCTAATGAGAGTGAAGGAGACGCAGAGCCTCGCTGCAAGGATTGCAGGGAGCTAATTGGGATTGCGGTACAATTAGGCAGAGACACTATAACATCATTACTCCCCGGCTTCCTCCGTCTATTCAGTGCATTAACTCTGCCTTATATGATTCTATAAAATATATCTTGTGTCATGCACATTTCACAATTGTATTTAATGAAGAACAATCCCAAAACATGCAGAATCACTGCCAGTCACATATAGGCAGGATAGTTGTACCCTGATAAAACTCACCATAGTCATTAGATTTAAGATCCCTGGGGCAGGGACTGATCTGAATGATTTATAATCTCTGTAAAGTGCTGGAGAATATGTCAGTGCTAAATAACTTGGGGGCACACTGGCTATGGCTGAATAGTGGAGAAACTGCCCCTATGTATTTAACATCACTTGGATTACAAGGCTACATGCCTCTTGGCTTTTACGAAGGGGATTGTAACACAACATATTCCCTTTAGATTGTAAACTCCTTCCCTTTAGATTGTGAGATCCTTCCCTTTAGATTGTTAACTCATTCCCTTTAGATTGTTAACTCATTCCCTTTAGATTGTAAGATCCTTCCCTTTAGATTGTGAGCTCCTTCCCTTTAGATTGTAAGCACCATCCGTTTAGATTGTGAGCTCCTTTCCTTTAGATTGTAAACTCCTTACCTTTAGATTGTAAACTCCTTCCCTTTAGATTGTAAAGCTGGCCATAGATGTTGAGATTTTTAAAAGATCCGATCCTCATCGTGAGACCACGATTTTCTCGGAATGATCATACGATCGTACGAATTGACCATCAACTAAATTTGCCAGGAAAACAAAGGGGAGCTGCCTGATTGGCCCTACAAACATAGATAGATTGCACTGGGAAGACAAAGATTTTTTAACCTGGCCGATCAATTTCCTGACAGATGTCGGCCGAAAGATCGTAAAATGTAGGATCACTCGAATCCCACTAACCGCACGATCGGTCGTTCGGCAAGAAGAATCATCACGTCTATGGGGAGCTTCAGATCCTTCCCTTTAGATTGTAAGATCCTTCCCTTTAGATTGTAAAATCCTTCCGTTTAGATTGTAAACCCATTCCCTTTAGATTGTAAACTCCTTCCCTTTAGATTGTAAATCCATTCCCTTTAGATTGTAAACTCATTCCCTTTAGATTGTAAACCCATTCCCTTTAGATTGTAAACTCCTTCCCTTTAGATTGTAAACTCATTCCCTTTAGATTGTAAACTCCTTCCCTTTAGATTGTAAAATCCTTCCTTTAGATTGTAAACTCATTCCCTTCAGATTGTAAACTCCTTCCCTTTAGATTGTAAAATCCTTCCTTTCGATTGTAAACTCCTTCCCTTTAGATTGTAAACTCATTCCCTTTAGATTGTAAACTCCTTCCCTTTAGATTGTAAAATCCTTCCCTTTACATTGTAAACTCCTTCCCTTTAGATTGTAAAATCCTTCCCTTTAGATTTTAAGATCCTTCCCTTTAGATTGTAAGCTCCTCCCCTTTAGATTGTGAGATCCTTCCCTTTAGATTGTAAAGCTGGCCATAGATGTTGAGATTTTTAAAAGATCCGATCCTCATCGTGAGACCTCGATTTTCTCTGAACGATTGTACGATCATACGAATTGGCCATCAACTAAATTTGCCAGGAAAACAAAGGGGAGCTGCCTGCTTGGCCCTGCAAACATAGATAGATTGCACTGGGACCGACAAAGATTTTTTAACCTGGCCGATCAATTTCCTGACAGATGTCGGCCGAAAAAACGTAAGATGTACGATTGTTCGAATCCCACTAACTGCACGATAATTGCGAAGGATTGGTCGGACTTCCCTAAAATCGGTCGTTCGGCAAGAAGAATCGTCGCGTCTATGGGGAGCTTCAGATCCTTCCCTTTAGATTGTAAAATCCTTCCGTTTAGATTGTAAACCCATTCCCTTTAGATTGTAAACTCCTTCCCTTTAGATTGTAAACCCATTCCCTTTAGATTGTAAACTCCTTCCCTTTAGATTGTAAACCCATTCCCTTTAGATTGTAAACTCCTTCCCTTTAGATTGTAAACTCATTCCCTTTAGATTGTAAACTCCTTCCCTTTAGATTGTAAACTCCTTCCCTTTAGATTGTAAAATCCTTCCTTTAGATTGTAAACTCATTCCCTTTAGATTGTAAAATCCTTCCTTTAGATTGTAAAATCCTTCCTTTAGATTGTAAACTCATTCCCTTTAGATTGTAAAATCCTTCCTTTAGATTGTAAACTCATTCCCTTTAGATTGTAAGATCCTTCCTTTAGACTGTAAGATCCTTCCCTTTAGACTGTAAGATCCTTCCCTTTAGATTGTAAGATCCTTCCCTTTAGATTGTAAACCCATTCCCTTTAGATTGTAAACTCCTTCCCTTTAGATTGTAAACCCATTCCCTTTAGATTGTAAAATCCTTCCTTTAGATTGTAAACTCATTCCCTTCAGATTGTAAACTCCTTCCCTTTAGATTGTAAAATCCTTCCTTTAGATTGTAAACTCATTCCCTTTAGATTGTAACATCCTTCCCTTTAGATTGTAAACTCCTTCCCTTTAGATTGTAAACTCCTTCCCTTTAGATTGTAAACTCCTTCCCTTTAGATTGTAAACTCCTTCCCTTTAGATTGTAAAATCCTTCCTTTAGATTGTAAGATCCTTCCTTTAGATTGTAAACTCATTCCCTTTAGATTGTAAACTCCTTCCCTTTAGATTGTAAGATCCTTCCCTTTAAATTGTAAACTCATTCCCTTTAGATTGTAAACTCCTTCCCTTTAGACTGTAAGATCCTTCCTTTAGATTGTAAAATCCTTCCCTTTAGATTGTAAACTCATTCCCTTTAGACTGTAAACTCCTTCCCTTTAGATTGTAAGGTCCTTCCTTTAGATTGTAAACTCCTTCCCATTAGATTGTAAGCTCTTTTGCACAGGGCCTTCCTCGCCTTTTGTACCAGTATTGGTTGTGATGTATAACTCCATATGTTCTACAGTATGTATGTAATTCATGTGATTCAGTTGTATAAACACATTTACTTTACAGTGCTGCACAATATGTTGGCGCTTTATAAATACATGTTAATAATAATAATAATAATAATAATAATTAATTACAGGAGACCTATGGGAAGATGTAAGAAGGATGTTACCAGCCAGATGGAGAGACAATGGCAGGTTCAGCATAAGGAGTCAGTTAACACTTTGTAGGGGTAATCGAGAGTATACTGTAGTTCCCCTTTAGGAGGTATAACCAGGTTTTGTGTAGGAAACTTTGTGCCTCTACCCCAACAGTTTCTGTCAGCTGTATAGTACCAGCTCACTGTGTACCAGGCCTATATGAAAATTTTGGGCTCACAACCGCATATGTACAGGTATGGGACCTGTAATCCAGAATGCTCAGGACCTAGGGTTTTCTGGATAACTGATCTTTCTGTAATTTGGATCTTTATATATTGTCTGCTAGAAAATCATGTAAACATTAAATAAACCCAATAGGCTGTTTTTGCTTCCAATAAGGATTAATTATATCTTAGTTGGGATCAAGTACAAGCTACTGTTTTATTATTACAGAAAAAAATAGATCATTTTAAAAAATGTCAATTATTTGGATAAAATGAACTCTATGGGAGACAGCCTTCCCGTAAGTCGGAAGTTTCTGAATAACGGGTTTCCGGGTAATGGATCCCATATCTCTGCTAGTAGTCTTAAACAGGCAAGTCCAATATCTGGTCCTGCACTCATGCACTATGAGGATTCACCTGTCCGTAGCCTGCTGGGAGTTACAGTTTATCCACGGCTCATATCAGATCGTGTATTTTAGCATCAGCCTCAGGTTGATCCAAAATTTAGCAGATTGAGGGAGTGAGAGAGAAGGTATTTTTAAACCTTTCTTCAGGAGTTGTGTGTCTCTATGGTAACCGAATGCTTTGGAAATTATTTTTATTATTCATTTATTTCATTTATTAGAAGACATTAGGTATGTGTGTCAGTAAATTGCCTTGCTGGGAATACATGCCTGGCTAATGAAGGGAAGAGCATCCTTTCTGCATGTTAATTAAATAAAACTATGATAAAAAGCACATTTTTTTTTTTTTCAAAAAAAGAACCCGTGTGCAGTTTGGCCCCTATTATCTAAGCTGTGCTACTGAATGAGAAACCTATTCATATGTCTGGTCTAGAATGACCCACATGGCTTAACCTTTAACACAGTAGCAATAACTGTCGCCCAACCACAACCCCAGTTTGCCCATTCCCCCCTGTGCCACAATCAGTGGCTTTACTAGTATGCAGCACACATTGTGACCACAGGGGGGCGGTGGAGGGTATTGCGCAGCTGGGGGTAGGAGTTACCGCCACCATGTGGTGGGTGTGTCAAGACTCGTTGAATAACCTATAGCAGCCAATCAACAGCATTTACTGGTCCGCTGTTATAAAGTAAATATCTGATGGGTTGCTATGGGTTACTAGAACTTTTCAAAGAGAAATGGAAGGTTTGGGGCACTCTGGAAACACATGCAGATCAGAGCGAAAATAGAAAAAAATCTTTGTTTAAATAATCATCTCAAGCCTTACACGTTTCGTGTCCATCAGGCACTTATGCACCCCAATCCTCCCAACTGTCCTGTTTGTCGCGGGACACTTCAAATTTTGAGCTTGACCCGCAGTCCCGGATTGTTACTGAAATGTCCCAAATCGCTCTTCGGTCTTCTGCACTGAACAGCCAGACAAACATACAAAGTTTCTAACTTAATTGGCTTTTGGCAGAGAGCCCAGAATACTTAGGTACTTTTGTAACAGTTTAAGATAAGCAAAGAAGCAATTGTAACAATTTAAGATAAGCAGATCTCACAGCTTAAAGGGCAATTCGCCTTCATTAGCAGAACTGTAATAACACATAAAAACCACACAAATGTGTTAAACTTTCATAACCTGCAAAATTGTGTAAAATGGACATTGTAATTAGCGGATGTGGTCACAAAAATGTGCATGGTACAAATAATTTTCACCACGATATGAGTGGCAAACATTTTTGTCCCTCCTTCTATTTTCCAAATGTTGGGAGGTATAGCACCCATCTGTACTTTGTTTAACCTGCGACACAAATTCACATTCCAATTACTTTCTGTCCGAAAGGTGAAATCATCGCTACTTCTGCATGTATTCACACATATAAAAAGTATGTCTTTTTTTAACAGGACAAATATCCCTATAAAAAAAAAAGATTCTTATTTGCTTTGTTTTCGGCTTTTGTACAACCCCATAGACCACTGCCCTCTCATAGTGAAGATCTCTAAATATGCCCCAAATGGTTCCCCCAGCTGATTATTATTTGAGGTTTTTGAGTTATTTCGCTTTTTTTTCAGCAGCTTTCCAGTTTGCAGTTTCAGCAATCGGGTTTCTAGGGTCCAAGTTCCCCTAGCAACCATGCACTGATTTGAATAAGAGACTGCAATATAAATAAGAGAGGGCTAAATAGAAAGATAAGTAGCAAAAACTATACATTTGAAGCCTTACAGCTCATTCGATTTTAAATGGGGTCAGCGACCCCCCCTTTGAAAGCTGTCAGAAGAAGGTGGCAAATAATGAAAAAAACTATAAAAAATAAATAATGAAGGCCAATTGAAAGGTTGTTTAGAATTAGCCATTCTATAAGATACTAAAAGTTAACATCAAAGGTGAACCATCCCTTTAATATCAGCCAGGAGCACACAGAGCATGTGCAGAGTCACTGACACTCAAAAGATGGCCTTATACAATAAAAGATGGAGAACTGCTGTGGCCTAAATAAAGAAATGCTGCTGCACTGGTACAATAAGTTAATTATATAAATACCAGTATAGGACCTGTTATCCAGAATGCTTGGATAAGGATTCTTTCTGTTATTTGAATCTCCATGCCTTAATTCTACTTAAAAATGTAAATATTAATTAAACCCAATAGAATTAGAATTCATTATATCAAGTAAAATGTACCGTCTTCCTATTACAGGGTAAAAGGAAACCAATTTTAAAAATTTTGATTTTTTTTAATTAAAATGGAGTCTATGGGAAGATGGTCTTTTTTTTAAATTCAGAGCTTTCTGGATAACTGGTTTCTGAATAATAGATCCCATACCCATACATCATTCTTTTTGCAAAGCTTTACTTTTCCTATAATGCCTGATCCTGTCTGAACATATTTGATATTGAACAGTATGACAGCTGGAGGGCCCCCAGTGTAGATACTAAAACTGTCTGACAATAGTTATACAATATGTCCTTTGTACTTTCATTTAAATTCACGCCCTGAACCCCAGCTCTGACCTTATGTATCTGACCTTTGCCGGCTTCTTTATTCCATCGTATCTTTGTTTTGGCAATTTCCCAGCCCCTGTGAGTCCCTCCAGCTTTCTTCATGCATCACTTAAGTAGCATATTCCATTAATCCTTATCTCTCTCTGTCCCAGTAGGAACGGCAAATAGAAATATTTCTAGTGCCTCAGAATGGGATGAAAGTGCATTAACCTTTGCTGAGATATTCTTTAGAGTGGAGCTAAAAAGTTATGGGTCAGCTCATATCTAATATAATTAAGGAATATGACAGTTGTGCCATACAAAAACTATACAGCTTCCCATTATGCTAAAACCTACATTCTTACCTGCCCCATTCATTTATCTCCAGTACTTGATGCCCTTGGGCACCAGAGTCGTAAAGTTCAGACGCACATCTGCGGAGCTCACTTAACTGGACTAGGGATAGGAACTAGGGAAGGTACGTGCCTGGTACCCCCAAAGCTTTGCACCCTAGACCCGTGTCTCTTCTGCCTGCCCCTAGATCAGAGTGCTGCACCATTCATGTGCTTAGCCCAAAAAGAACATGAGATAGAGGGGCCACACTGGTGGAATCCAGAAGGTGACCAATTGTGATATAGGGATACTGTCCGTTTGCCAAAAACCAGCTCTGAGTTGGCTGAAATATAAATAGGGGCCCATTTACTATCATTTGGATTTCTATTTTTTTTCACAAATCCTATCTTTTCTTGAAAATTTAAATTTTTTTGTATTTCTCTAAAACTCTAAAAATCTGAGAATTATTAAGTGTAAAAACCACGAAAACCAAAACAAAACTGGGCAAAGTAAAAGCTGCTCGAGTTCCCATAGACGTCGATGATCCCGTTGGACCATTTTTAATCAATTTGGACTTTTAGGGGATTTTGGATTTTCTTTTCACTAGTAATTACAGTATCTGAAGGAAAAAAAAAAATCGAAATTTTAGAGGTTTTCACATTTTTAACGCATAGTTCAGCAAATTTTTTCATCCGTACTTTTTTATATTTTGGGATTTTAATAAATCGCATGGCATTTCTAGTTTTAGAGGAGCAGAGTTTAAAGGGCAACTATACAGAAACATAACTTAAGCCTGCGGAAAAGTAAATATAATTTCAAGCAACTTTGCAATATACATCAATCAAAAAATATGCAGACTTTTCATGATATTTAATGGTTTGGAGCAGTTCCCTAAGCCTAGCCCCCTGCTCTCCTGCTGATCTCTCTGACTACTTTGCTGAGCTGACTGACTACTGTTACTTTGTATCTACAGCAATCTGTCCTCAGTCTGCATCCTCCAAACCCCACAATTCCCTGCACACGTGATTTCAATAAGGAAAGAAACATCCTAGTGCAATGCATTGTGGGTTATGTAGTTCCTGCATGCTGTCTGTAAACTGTGGAGTAGTTGATACAATTTGTAACATTAGTGTTTAGTCCCTCCTTCCCTGCCAGGATTTCAAATGATGCAGAAAGAGAAGAACTGTTACACAGCTGGATTGCAGCATAGAAAATGGCATTTATTCTTACTTTTGCAGAAACAGGTTACTGTGATGGGTATATTAGGGGTTTCTGTGTTATGTGGGCCTCTTTATCAAATTTTGGTTTGGAAGGCGTAATTCACCGTTAATCGTAGTTTCAAATACCTCTAAAACTGCTAAAATTCAAGCTCTAGTACTAGTACTAGGGGCCTCACTGTAGTACCTGACATCAAGGGCCCAACCTGGTTGTAGCCCCCCAAAACCACACCTCTTATACAAGAAAACCAAATGAGCAAATGACGAGGGAAGATAGATGGGGCCCTCCTATTCTATTCTATACTATTCTACCCAGTCCAACCCCCTGGCTGGAATTGTAGCATTTTAGAAAAATGTTGTGCAACAGCCCTTCGTTTGTACTGGAAAGTCCCATTTTTCTCTGCACTGAACAGCCAAAAAAAGAAACAAAGTTTCTAACTTAATTGGCTTTTGGCAGAGAGCCCAGAAAAGCCACAGCAGCAGATAAGATACTTTTGTAACAATTTTGAGATAAGCAAAATAAGTCATTGTAACAATATAAGATAACAGGTCCCTTGGGAAAAGTTAAACTCACAGCATGAAAGGGCAATTCACCTTCATTAGCAAAACTGTAGTAAATGGAAAAAAAAGAAATATGTTTAAACTTTCATAACCTGCCACATTTTGTAAAACGTACATGGTAATTAGGGGATGTGGCCACAAAAATGGGCGTGAACCAAAAAGATTTTGCTGCGCAACTTTTTTGTTCCTTTTTTTTTATTTCCAAAATGTTGGGAGGTATGCTTATACAGTTAACCTTATCTTCGTAGACTGGAAGTGATGTCACTCTGTTGCCAATTCATCAGGAAAGGCTCAAAAAATTGCCTACGCCCCTACCAGTCCCCCACATTAGCTGGGTACCCAGTCGGGTTTAATGTGGACTGGCCACATGGTCAGGGAATCAGGGATTTTCTACCCAGAATCAGACCACTTTGTGCGGTATCCGACCCAGTGCAGAACTCTACATTTTACCCCCAATTGAAAAATGTAAGGATATTAGTAACCATGGACAAAGAAAGCCCCATTCACTGGGGTTTGGCACTCCTAGTAAATTAGATTGCTAGCTGAGTGCTTTCATACAGGTCATGGAACTCCACTCTGACTTCTATTTTCCTCTATTTGACATCATTATTCCTTATAACACTAGTGAGTCGTTGGGGAAACCTGGCAAAACAAAAGCCCCCGCGGCTGGCGCTCCTGTGCGATACATACGCGGATAGGGAATGATTGCAGATGATATCACATTCCCTCTGACATTGTGTTTGCCTAACAATGTTCTGGATTCTATCAGTCGGAAACCTCTGAGACTCGCCGTTGTCTTCTGTGTGTAAAGATATCATCTACAAACCTGCGAAACAATGGTTGGAGGAAGGCTAAAGCTCATGCAGAATTATAGGGCCTGCATACTTATGGTTTCATGGAGGGGAGAGGGAGTGCACCCTGCACCCATACAGTCAATCTTTCACTACCATTCCCGATGGATGCGTGGGATCAAAGCAGTTGCTTTATCCTTTGTTGCATCTATATGGAAAACGGCATTTTTACTGCAACCCAGACTGGTCCACTTGCACATCTGCCAACCTCTGCTGTACTGCAATTCCCAGCATCCCCTCAGAGGATGGGCATTTTTGCTTTATGGAGACGGAGACCTGTTTGACTCTCCACTTTGGCATTTTGCAGATAGTCCTTGGATCCTCTGATGTTAAAGAAGTACACTTCCCATCATTCTCAGGACTCTAAACAGTACCCCATCCCTTCATTCAGACCATTAGTTACTCTCAGGGACTGTGATGGTCTTCTGTAGACTATCATGGAATACAAGTCTAGCAAGTGGCAATTAACGTCAGAGCATGGCTTCTATTGCTACATTTTCATCATTCAATGTTCATCGACAGTGTCGGACTGGCCCACCGAGATAGCAGGAAAGCTCCCGGGGGGCTCAGGTGTCATTGGGCCCTCCTACTTCTTAACATTTGGGCTAATTCATGGCCATTCTCTATTTCTTTCAGAACAAAGAGGCTAAATAGTTGGAATAATAGATTATGGTATGTAAAGAAAAGAAACTAGGAGAATAGAGGTTGACAGAGGAGAGGAAGAATAATGGTACTGAGAGTCGGCCCCTGGTCTGAGGTTATTTGGTGGGCCCGTGGTCAGTTTTTTGGTTGGCCCGTGGTCAGTTTTTTGGTTGGCCCCTGGTCTGAGTTTATTTGGCGGGCCCCTGGTCTAAGGTTTTTTGGTGGGCCCCTGGTCTCTGAGGCTTTTTGGTGGGCTCCTGGTCTGAGTTTATTTAGTGGGCCCCATATCTAAGGTATTTTGGTGGGCTCCTGGTCTGAGGTTTTTTGGTGGGCACCTGGTGTCCCAGTCTGACACTGCCATTGCATCACAGTAGCTGCCCACTGATGGTAGGTAGTGCGTCTACTATAGAACTTTGTCTCTTTTTAGTGCAATAATTTTTTTTACATTTTAATTCATTTTTAATTCATTTTTTAAATGTGTTCATTAGGCCAATTTTTAATGCCGGCATGCTTCCCATAGGTTTACGACACAATGTCGCTTTAAGGGAACAATTTGCTAATACCTGAGCCGGGGGGTTTCTTTTGATGTTTCCTGCAAAACCCTGTCAGCATTCTATATTTTTTTTATTAGGCTTTGGACAATGGGTTAGTGCTTTATAGGAGTCTAGCATGGTGCATTACCACAGCAATTGACAGGGGGTTGGTTTTGGAAGGCCACCACCAGGCAGCATGAGTACCAGAATCAGCCCTCTCTTAGGCATATTCCATAAGTGTCCCCTATTAAATGGTAATTTTTGGTATCCCTACACTTTTTATCCCCTGGCGATGCAGTTATAAAACCACACGTAGAGTTGAATGTTACCCAATTCATCCGAAAAAATATACAGCTGTGAACTAGATCTATGGAGGAACATACAGTAGACTCTTGTTGGTTGTAGAAAACCAGAAGAGCTCTCAAGAAGACAAAAGGGCATCCAGTGAAATTATAAAATCGGAGGTTCCATCTTAAGGGTTAAATAGAGTGAACGCCAAGAAGTTGCACAATTCCCTTTTTTAAGGTGGTTGTACTGGTGGATAAAGTCATGAGCTTTAAGGAAGGGTTGGATGCCTCTTTAGTAATTGAGAAAATACAAAGCTACTGATATTATTGGACAGTGTGATTTAGGTACTGAGGTTAAAGTGATGTATACAGTGCCACACTGGGTTGTCTGGGCCGCTGGGGCTGCCACATCAAGGGCCCACTTCCCTCACACCATCAACTCCTCCCACATTCACCAGCATATTCTGCCTCTGGCCAATGCATACAGTTTAGCAGCTATTCCCATCTCCTTACTTGTGGCCATGATCTAAGTGAGTCTAGGCTGGTGGGGAGAACATCTAGGTTGGTGGGACCATGAGGTCTTGGGCCCACTGGGGCCCAGTCTGATCCTGCATATGTGTCTTGTCTAAGCCTCAACTACTATGTACTGAGTCCTTTATCTTGGGCAGGGGACACATTTGTAGCCCTGAATCTGTGCTGTACTCTACCCAACCCTGATGGTTGGCACTACTTCTGATATTGTATAAGTGCGTTATGTGAGAAGGAGGCTGTTACGCTTCTTTTATCACCTTTCTCTGCCTTGGGAACAAAATAATGAACTCATTATGGAGCGGATTAGATGAGACCTGACATACTGTAGCTACCTGATTAAGAGTTCGCACTTTTTTTTTTAAATGCACATGGCAATTATTGGCTGTCCTTGTTCTTTGTAGCACAAAAGGGAGACCCAAGAAGAAGAATGGTTACACTATTCATAAACAGTTTGCAGATGGTCTTTATTATTCTTTGTATTCTTATAATTTCACAGTTTGTTCTGCAGTTGATTAACCCACATACAGGGCCAATGGGAGGGCCCAGTCAACATATAGCAGGTTAAAAATCCTATTGGGCGAAGACTGCAATATTTTGTTGTTTCTTTCTCAACGGGGTCTTCATATGCTTGCTGTATGATCACAGGTTATTATAGAAGCCTACAGAGACCCATTAGAAGAGGACGGCATCAACTCTGGGCCAGTGATGGGATCAGACCAACTTGGCCCAGTTCATGGGTGGCCAACATTTCACTTGATGGAATAGATCTTCGTGTTTGGCCACCGTATCCTTAGCATCCAGGCAGAAGGTTGTAATGAAGGCTGGAAGATGAATAGTAAAAAGTGATGAGAAAATCTGTCCCGTTTCACTTTGCCGGAAAATATGAGAAACTCTGAAAAAATTTGTGAAACGCCAAAACTTTGCAGATTTTGTCAATTTTTACGAGCGACAATTTTTCTTACTCCAAATGCATTAAAGTCAATGGCCATTTTTTCTTATGGCGACTTTTTTGTTCTAATGCATTTAAGTCGATGGGCGTTTTTTTATTATGGCCACGTTTTTTCTCCAAATGCATTAAAGTCAATGGGCGTTTTTTCTTATGGAAACTTTTTTTTCTCCAAATGCGTTAAAGTCAATGGGTGTTTTTTCTTATGGCGACTTTTTCTCCAAATGCATTAAAGTCAATTCGCTAATCACTAATAGTAAACATTAATCTTCCAGCCTAACTACCATACAGCAGACCCCAGGGGGACAGGGGTCTGCCTACTCCCTGCCTTGTGCCGGAGTCTCCCAACCACCAGTGTCCCCCTTCAGCATAGTCAACAGGTAAGAAGGGAGGGAAGGGAGATATTCTCATCAGCCATAGAGGAAGCAGCACTCCAGTTCCCTGCCCCCCCCCCCCGTGACTGTGGGGTCTGCTTCTTCTATAGTTATACTATTGCCCTCCATATGCCCTTCTAACAAGTGGGCAGAGGGGTGGGGGAGATCTCCGCCCACTTGGCCCTCCAAATTTTTTTTTCTGGGGTGCCCAGCTAATAGTAATTTGTGTGTTATATATGAAAGCAATAAGGAAATTAGATTGTGAGCTCTGCTGGGGCAGGGACTGATAAAATACCAATAAAATAACCAAACAATCACAGTCAATTTTTTTTATGTTGTTGCTGGGGTCAGTGACCCTTACAAATAGAGCCCTTTTTTAAGCTGCAGCTTTTAAATAGGATAGTATTGTTAATTACCAATGGGCGAATTTAATCGCCAGGCATGACTCTGCGGTGAATTTCCGCACTTCACAGCAAAACTGCTGCAAAAATTTGCCATGGAAAAATTCGCTGCAACAAAAAAGATTTGTGCGTCACAATTGTTGTGTGCATAAAAATTGCTGCACATCAAAAATTATTCGCCCTTTGACTTTAATGCATTTGAATAAGAGAGTGGCGAGTATAAAAATCGTTGCTTGCATCAAAATAATTTTGACACCCATGCATTTTGCTAATCTTTCGCCCTTTCACGATTTTTTTGGCAAAGCGAAACGGGACAGATTCACCCATCACTAATGCTAATTACTTAAAAACCATACAAGATAAATAATGGAGACTGAATGCAGAGTTGCTTAGAATAGGTCAAGTTATAACACACTAAAAGTAAATTTTTTAGAAAAAAAAACCTAACAGAAAAACAAAACAGTTTGCTGTAAATGAATGGGAGGTTGGAAGGAGAATTTATCAATAAGTCACGATACAGTCGAATCCTCTGATTCCCAGCAGGGATTGCAGCTCAATGACAGGGAATAGCCTGGTCGGCCAACAATAGATCTGAAATGACATCAGCCCACAGTGACTTGCAAGATAAGCCAATTTGCACAAGTTATAATCTATACAGTTAATCATGTCTGTCCTCCTTACCTAATGGGAGAGGTGATGCACACGCTGTGCCTCGTGTGATTTGCACATATTGTTGGGAATGGCAGGATTACTATAGCCTCCTGCTGCCGTTCTCCTTTCCCTGCTGTGATGCCACATTGTAGGGTAACACTTGTCCTTACCTGAACTCCACTGTGGAACATCTTCCCATACAGACACTTTGGATATGGGACCTGCCTTCTGTCATTAGTGAAATATGTGTGTAATTAGCACCTGAAACCAGTAATTGTGCTGCCTGCAAATTTGTCTGCTATGAATATACACTACTATGAAGCTCCTGTGCTGTTATATTATTTGGCTGGTGATGGATGCTGTATTAATTCACTTGTCCTATGTATCCCTGGCATTTCATACTATTGATTTTTATAGTACCCAAGAGCCATAAATAACGTGTACAATATTTATACAGGATAATGCAGCCTACTGCTCTTAAAGAGACAAATGCATATAGCCATTAGATAAATGGTTCCCAAACTCTAGGGAACAATGGCTGGAGGGTCGCAGCCCGACTGCCAGTTAGGGTAGAATCTGGGGGCCAATGCCTAATTGCATTTCTGGAAGCTTGGCATGAAGGTCAAAGAGAGGGGGTTTGGTAGTTGGCACTTATTTGCTATTCTATGTATTGGTGGAAGTTAGATTGTAAGCTCCTGTGAGTAGAGCCTGATTTACCTCCTGTGTTGGTGAGTAGTATTGGTATATAATTTGTATGTTTAATGAAAACACATCTCTGATTTACAGCACTAGGGAATACGTAGGAGCTTTATAACCAGGTTATCTGTATGACCTCCAAGGGGGACTTGAATCTAAAAAGTCAGCGCTATGAGGAGGAAGATGTTCTCAGAGAAAACGTTGCGGTGCATCAGTGATTATGGAACTTGTAGTACTAAAGCTATACATGTAATGGTCCCGTCGTTTTGCAAGGTCACCAAACACAAGGACCTTTGCCCAATTTGGCTAACTACATACAGGGCCACATTGGGTTCAACAGCGCCCCACAAGTTACCAAGAGCAGCAAAAAGCCACTTCCTGTAACTTTAAAGGGAAATTATACCCCCCCCCCCCGAACAATGTAGGGTTATAAAAATATATTGCATAAAACAGTTCATAAGCGAAACCCTGCTTCATGTAAATAAACCATTTTCATAATAATATACTTTTCTAGTAGTATGTGCCATTGGGTAATCCTAAATAGAAAATTGCCATTTTAAAAAATAAGGGCCGCTCCCTGGGATCGTAGGATTCACGGTGCACACAAACAAACTAAACAAACCATACATGTTAGGTCACATGAGCCAATTAACAGACAGAGTTGTGTCTTTTGCTTCCACACTTCTTCCTGTTACAGTTAGAGCTGCAGTATTTCTGGTCAGGTGATCTCTGAGGCAGCACACAGACCATCACAAAATGGTGGCTCAAGGCAAGAGATGTAAAAGGACAATATTTACTTAAATATATTTACCAGTATGATAAGATTCTTTAATATGATATAAACTTATCTGTTGCTTAAAAGGGGTTGTTCACCTTTAAACATCTAGTTGTTTCCAGATAGTTCACCCAAAATAACGTATTTTCCCAGTTACTTTCTATTTTCTATGTGTTACCGTTTTTCTAATATTTAAGTGTAAAATGTCATGTTTCACCTTCTAAAGCAGCTCGGGGGGGGGGTCACCGACCCTGTTAATTGTGTTAATTTGATAAATTTAGTTGATACATTTGTTAACTTTGTCCCTGCTGAGCAGATTCCCTGAGTTTCATTAAAGGCAGCTGTTGAGAAATGTATTTCTGTATAATTGTATCAATTAAATACAGCAAATTGTAACAGTTTAGAGTCTACGCCTGAATTACTAAGCTGCCAGACTCAAACACCAGAAACAGGGACACTAAACTAAACTTAGATTTTGAAAAAAACAGTAAGGGTCAGGGCACACAGGCAGATTCGGGGAGATTAGTCGCCCGACGACAAATCTCCTCTTTTTTGGGCGACTGCCTTCCCCTGCCTTCCTGCTGGCTAGAATAAAAATCGCCGCTGGGATGGCACTAGGAGCACTTTGTTTTCAGAAGTCGCCTGAAATTGCCTCACAAGGAAACTTCGGAAAACTAATCGAACTGTGCCGTCCCGCTACGATTTACATTCCAGACTGCGGGGAGGCAGTTCAGGGATATTAGTCGCCCCAAAGAAGAGGATATTTGTCGCCGGGGACTAATCTCCCAGAATTTGCCTGTGTGCCCTGACCCTAAAGAATATAGAATGGGAAGTATTTGAAAAAGTCTTTATTTCTGGGAATATGAAAACTGAAAAAAGTGTTAGTATTTATTTTTTGGGGGTAAAGTTTTCCTTTAAGAGTGCTGATTTTCCGGATTGCTCAGGGCAGCAGTAGAATCATGATCGCCCTTGCAGGCCCATTGGGAGAGAAGGGTGGACTATGCTCCTCGTCCAACAGAATTTTCACACCTGCCCAATAGATATCCACAGTTCTGCAGGATTTTTAGTCTGTGCCAATAAACTTTATGGAGAATCTATTTGACTTTAAAGGTGAAAGGAAACCCAGATTCCCTAGATGTTCTTAAAATACTGCACTGCCAGGGATATTTCACTGTGACTTTTTTTGTGTACCCACAAAATGTTTTCCCTGACTTAATGGTCCGAACGGCCCTTCCATTCACTTTAGTGATAATTGCCTGGACATCTGGATGTTGCTCAGAAACACTGACCCACAACTGCAAGTGACCCAGGCAAATACCATTGAAATGAATAGAGGGGCAATTCATAATTTAGCACCCATACTGGAAATCCCATGTGCCCCAACCGCCAGTGCCCTTGGTGCCATTATGGGAGAGAAAGGGATTATGGGATGGCTGTTTATACTGAGTTTAACCTCTTGTGTGCTGAAGAAGGAGGTTCTCATTACAGAACAAGCTAATTGTCACCAACCGAAACCTATTATATAATCCCAGCTGCGCAGGACACAGCTGCGAGAAACTTAATTACACATTTTAAAATAGTTACTTTGCTAAATAGGCCTGGGCTGCTCCAGTCTGTGGGGTCCATTAAGGGCTCAATGACAGCTGATGTCAAGGTCGAAGTGCTAAATATCTACAAAAAAAAAAAAAGATGCAAAATTTAAAAAGACCACAGAAAATTGTTGCTGTTCTACAGATAAAAGGTTTATTTGATGGAAATGTGACAGGAGAACACATACATTTTACCTCTCGCTCAGGTGTTCAACCTATGGACTACAAATCCCAGCATGCCCTAAGAGACAGTCTTGTGATCTTTAGTCAGCAGCTGCTTTGGCTTTATTTTAGAATTAAATAAATAGGATTCTTTCACAATCTAAGGTGACGGCTCTAGCCACACCAATAGCCTCATCCAATTTAATAAGCTTTGGTGCTTGACGTATAAAAGTTGCATTTTCAGGTTATGAACATGGAAGAGTTATTCATCACTTAACGCTTTGGTGTACCAATATTGTCTATGTTACACTCTAAAGGTGGCCACAGACTATAAGATCTGCTCGTTTGGTGAGGTCTCCAAACAAGCGGATCTATATGCCCTCCTAAAGTGGATGATATTGCGCTCTAATCCCCAGGGCCAATGGTGGATATGCAAGTGGTCAGAACAAAAACCACATCAACTAGCCGATGCAGTCCCTGATCCGATGGAGTTATCAAACCTGCCTGATTTTTGGACAGATATTGGTCGGGTGGTCTATGCAGATGTCTACATGGCACAAATCTGCAGCTTAAATCTGGTAGAGATCTTCCACTTTTGTCTTTGCCAATTTGGCAGCTAACCTGCTTGTGGTCAAAAATCAGCTTGTTGATATGGTCCTCACTCTGATGGCAATTATTCCCGTGGCTGTAAACTGATCAACAACAACTGAACAATCCGATACAGCTGATAATGCCCACCTTAGATAGGATATATCGAGGAACTTCCTTTCGTTTGGTGGACTTTGCCAAACTGCCACCTTGACAGCAGCCTTGTCCACTTTAAAGTCTCAGGTTAAGCCTGCATTCTAAATGAAGCATCAGGAGGATCAGAAAGATTGACGTGTCACACCTGGGGGATGCTGGCGAGCATCAAACGGGTCACCACTAGTAGTTTTATGTAGCCCTGTTAGCAGTGGCATAATTAGATGTTACTGTGCCCCACAGCAAATTTATTTTAGGGCCCCCAAAATATCCAGAGGTTGTCCTGTTTTACCAATACGGTATATATTGAAATTGCTCATTACATAGGGCCTCATGAGGTCCCCCATAACTCCTTGGGTCCCCTGAAGCCGCCAGGTCTGCTTTCTCTGTATTTACACCCCTGCCTTATCGCACTTTCCTATAAAAGCCTCCCCAGATATCATATATTCTGCTTAACAAACCGCTTTCCCAGGCACAAACCCTCACACTGCCACCGAACGTCAATCTTTTATGTTGCAATCAAAAAACTTTTCCAGCTCTTCTGCTGCCTTTGTATGTTGCGTTAGAAGCAACACAATAGATGTTTTTAGTTACCGCGTGAGTCACAATGGGAGGGTCACTGTAGCGGAAACTATACAAGGGATAAGGGAAAAAGCCTGTTGGTGAGGTACCAGAAAGAATGGCTTTTATTGAATCTAGATCTGAGGGCACTTGCCGTCTTGTAAAAAAACATTTTCATTGATTCCTGTCACATTTGATTCAGAGGGACAGAATGCTAAAATCTATTTTTTTCCCCCAAGATATTTGAAGCAGAAAAGTACGTTGTGAAAACCAACTTCTTCTCGTGCTCCACGTGTTTGATGGTATTAAAAGAATAAATAGATACTGTTTTATCATATAAAACCTCCCAGGTCCATTATTAATAGATTGGAGAATATTGTCCACATGTCATAGGTTTTTTTCTTGAGTGGTTTCAATGTATCTCCAGGTTTTAGCTGCTTTTAGTAGTTGCAGATGTCTGGCGACCAACTACTAGTCCCAGAGGCAGCCAAGCTCTCACCACAGCTAAAAGTAGCAGTGTCGAAACTTACAACAGCTCTACTGCTAATGAAACAGTGGTGTCCTCAAGACATCTAGGTCCTGGGTTGACATTGGCAGATGCTCTCAAATTAAAACAGCAAAATAAAAATAGAACAATGAGGCACCTACAAAACTGGGGCTGTATTTGGGGCAGCTTATGCCTCTCTGGGACCATGTAGAACTGAGCATGCTCGGTGCCCACAACCTGGTGGGGGGTGGGAGTGATTTAACTAAACTATCAACCCATGTGTGAGAAGAAACAATTGTTATCTAGGTATTTATGGATGAGGAGCCGCATTAAAACAGGCAGAGGTAAAGCATTGCTAATTAGGGGGCAATTATTTAAAAAAAAAATAGAACTGCAATGGGTCATACTTTTAAAACCATGAGCTATGTAGACCCACAACCAGTATTTCTATCTTCCTGAGTGTTCAAGCCATTCCATTCAGGATAAAACTGGCCATAGATGTAAAGAGCGTCAAACAAGCGAATCTTTTACTATATGTCCACTTCGAGGAAGGAAATATTGGGCTGGCTGACCGAGGTAATGCCTTCCTTGCCAGAAAATTCGAAGAAAGAACAGGGCTGTTCGGCACTCTTGCATCTCCATCTGCCCTACGCGTTTCGTACCCACCAGGGCACTTAATCATGGGCTACTGAAGGGGACAAAATGTGTAGGGCGGATGGAGAGGCAAGTATACATTTTTAACTTTGTAAAATAAAGATATATATTTTAACTTAAAACTTTTCTGGTCCTGTGGATCCGTTTGAGTGCCGGACAGCCCTGTTCTTTCTTAGAACTTTCTGGCAAGCCGCTCCCTAAAGCTGGGGGTCTGGGGCTGGTGCACCCGGACCACATCTACTACTCGGTGAGATATTTACAATATATTCTGGGGCACCTTGTGTCTCCAACCATTGTAATGCCTCCCTTGCCCCACCAAGCCTGCTTAATCGACATTAGGCCGATTTTGGACAGATATCGGTTGGGGAGGCCCATCGGATAGCCCCATACATGAACCAATAAGCTGCCAAAACAATATGTCTGCAGCTTTTATTGGACGGTGTATGGCCACCCCTTAACTTATGCACTTTAACAATCACCCAACCTGTTATCCTGTTCTGTTTCAGCACAAGAATACAGCCTTTGCTTTGCATTATCATTCTCTTTAACTTATGAACGCCCCTTCATAGGCCTCTCTAATTAAAAGCATCACACAGTGTGCAATGGATAAATACAAATTTTTGGGGGTTTGTAAACCTCTTTAAATGTTGGAAGTATAGCTTCTGTTATCAGGGCCGGAACTAGGGGTAGGCAGAAGAGGCACCTGCTTAGGGTGCAATCATAAGGGGGCACTTGTGACTCCAATCCCCTCCCTCCTCGTCACCGTCACTCACCTCCCTCCTCCTCTCTCCGTCACGCTCCTCCCTTCCCTCTTCTACTGCGCATGTGTGCGCTAGTTTGCAAGCACACACATCCTCAGGCGCACAGGGGGTAAGGGGCTGACCGGCTGGGTTGCCTAGGGCACCCGGTCAGCTTGGCCCGGCCCTGTCTGTTATCTGGAAACCCATTATCCAGATAGATCTGAATTATGGTATGGCCTTCTCCCATTTTATTCTTTTTATTCTTTGTAATAATAAAACAGATCCAGAAAACCCCAGGTCCCGAGCATTCCGGATAACAGGTTCCATACCGGTATTGATATAACAGGGGGCTGCAGAATAGATACACATAGGGAAATGAGAATAGGATGATCTTTGGGGGAGGGATGAACAACTGAGGACATTATTTGGGTAGGCGCTGTTACTTGTGGGGTATTTTACATGAGGTCTCATGATGAAGGCAAATTACAGGGGTGGTGGAAAGGATGTCTTTGCCCAGTTAGGCAACTGCGTGTTCCAAATGAATTTTGTTTTTGTCTGTCAATACCCAGAGACATTTTACCCTCATTTTACATTCAACCCTCCCCCGAGGACCTTCCATTTCTATATCCCCATAAGTACCTACTCTGCAGCCCCCAGTCGTTTAAATATCACACTTTAAGAGGTTTAAGAACCTAATGCTACAGATGGTCAGTCTTGCTGATCATCATCTTCTACAGTATATCTTTTATCTTTTATTGAAATATACTGTATATCAGCCTATTCCTGTATGCATTCCCATTAGTGGATTCTAAAATGGTAAGCATTGATCTGGCTATTGACCGCCATTGCTACTCAGGAACTCACTTTGAGCTTCAAACTAAGAAAATACAACACAAAGCAAAATTAGAATAATAATTGGGGAAGGGCCTGAAACAAGGTACTTTATATATCTATGTCTGTGCAGTATTTCTATGCTCAGAGGGAGAATGCAGTTTTGAAAGCCCTATGAAACCGTCCTCCTCCCCTTAGAGATGATGCATAATGCAGAGTTGCACAGATTTCCAAATTCAATTGCTTTATGCAGAAAGTGCCACCTGTTTGCCGCGGGTGGGGGGGGGCATGATAACCAATATGTAGATACTGATTTAAAATTTTGTAATGGAATTTAGTTCACAAATAATTCATAAAGCTCTCTCATCCTGCTCCCCTTCGGTGCTAACAAGGAAAGAAGGTTACGGTTACGGTTGAAATGAAGGGTGTCCACCTCTCAAACAGTCTGATACAATATCCCCAATCCTCCCACGCTCTCAGCAGAGGGAAGAATTACAGCCAGAGACAGTCTAATGTTCTTTTCGGCTGCTGCCTCCTTGCCCTGTGTCTATTACTGCAAGCACAGACTTTAGGTACGGTCAGGTCCAGTTTTAGGATAAGGCACAAGATGATACAGTTATGAGACCTGTCACATACCTCCCAATATTTTGGAAATTAAAAGTGGGTCAAAAAAATTGTTGTACGGAGCTCGGCAAATTTTTTTGACCATGCCCATTTTTATGGACACACCCCCTAATTACCGTGTTCATTTACAAAATTTGGCAGGTTTGAAAATATTTCTGTGTTTTTTTTCAGTTATTACAGTTTTGCTAATGAAGGTGAATTAGTCCAACTTCTCCCAAAGGGTCTGTAATCTTATATTGTTACAATTACTTATTTGCTTATCTCAAAATAGTTACAAAAGTATCGTATCTGCTGCTGTGGCTGTTCTGGTCTCTCTGCCAAAAGCCAATTAAGTTAGAAACTTTGTTTCTTTTCCTGGCTGTTCAGTGCAGAAAAAAATGGGACTTTCCAGTACAAACGAGGGACTGCAGGTTGAGCTGTCAAAAGAGGGACTGTCCCTCTGAAAACGGGACAGCTGGGAGGTATGCTGTTATCCAGAATGCTTGGGACCTGAGGTTTTTCGGATTATGGATCTTTCTGTAATCTGGATCTTCATGCCTTAAATCTACTAGAAAATCATGTAAACATTAAATAAGCCCAATAGGCTGGTTTCGCTTCCAATAAGGATTAATTATATTAGCTTAGATCAAGTACAAGGTACTGCTTTATTATTACAGAGAAAAAGGAAATCGTTTTTTAAAATTTGGATTATTTGGATAAAATGGAGTCTATGGGAGATGGCCGTTAAGTAATGCAGAGATTTCTAGATAATGGGTTTCCGGATAACGTATCTTATACCTGTATTTATAGTGGAGCCCTAACCCCTTGTGCCGAATCTCTGGATTCTGATTTTTATTTCTAATCAGTCAACTGCAGTAGGTGTCTGTACAGCTCACTTGGCCATTCATGTATAATACTTCCATCCTGTTTTTTGTTGTTTTCATTGACCTCCCAAAGCCTTCTTTAAAGTCTTTCTATAAAGGGGAGAGAGGTGTAAATATACCGTACCGCGATCCCTGCGTGGTGCTATGCTATCTAAGTGACATAACTACAGAGGAAGGCAGACCAAGTGGTTGTTGGGTGGGGGATGCTGGGTGGGGGCAGGCAATGGGTGGACGCGAGGCAGGGAATGGGGGGTTTGGGCCCCGGGGGGCCCAGTGCATTGTAGTTACACCACTGTATTTAAGGCCTGGAAGGAAGCAGACCCTGTGGTTGCTAGGGGGGCAGGAATCTAGGGGACCCAGTAAAGCCCTAATTAATGGGTAATTTCAATATAACTTGGCAGAAAAGGTCAACTTACCAATGTTACCAACTTACCAAAGCCCCTAAATTGAGTTTACTGTGGGGCCCAGTAACATCTACTTACGCCACTTAATGGTTTGCCAGGGATGTGTTTAGGCTACTGCCCTGTGGCTGAGTGAGTGAAAGGCTAATGTCTCAGCCAGGGCCGCCATCAGAAATCTCAGGGCCCCATACGAAAAAAAATTCTGGGCCCCCTGGGCTACGCCCACCACAAGCCCCACCTACAGGTCCGCCCTCCCCACCCCATAGGTTCACCCCCCACCACACTACAAAAAAAAACATTGGTGGCTATGGTTCCCACATGTTAATAAAAAAATGACACTTGTGGTCAGGGCCCCCCATTGAAAATTATTGGTGGCTAGGACCCCACATGGGGAAAAAAATTGGTGACCAGGGTCCCCCCCCATGTTATAAGAAAATTGGTGGCCAGGGCCCCCCTTAAACGTCCACGTAAAAAAACTTGCCCCCCAGAAGTTTAAAAAAAATTTGGTGCCCAGGGCCCCACCACACAACAGGGACCACAAAGGGTTATCTTTAGGGGGGCCCTACCATGTTGTACTTACTTCATTAGTGTGGCCCACCTGCTGTCAGTGAGCTGCCAACTACAGAAGGGAGGAGGGGAGCACAGGTGGCTGCATCTTCTTCCAGTGACAGCATTTTCCTCCTTTATTGGTCACAGAATTTCAAGTCCTGGTAAAGCTGCATGTTGATTGGATGAGCTGGAGGAGAAGTTCAAACCTCAGCTATCCAATCCCTGAGCAGCTCAACCGGGACTTAAACTCAGTGACCAATAATGGAAAGGAATGGACAGAAGATACCTCCGCTTGTGCTCCCCCCCGCCTTCCCGAAGTCAGCAGCTCTCAGAAAGCAGGGGGGCCCGCATACCTCCCAACATTTTGGAAGTAAAAAGAGGGACAAAATATTTTTTTCCGCATGTAGCGCAGCAATTTTTTGACCACACCCCTTTCTGTGGCCACACCTCCTAATTACCATGTTTGTTTTACAAAATTTGGCAGGTTATGAAAGTTTGAAAATATTTCTCCTTATCTAAACTGTGTTTTTGTGTCTCAAAATTGTTACAAAGTATCTTATTTGCACATGTTAGCTGTTCTGGGCTCTCTGCTAAAAGCCAATTAAGTGAGAAACTTTGTTTCTTTTTCTGGCTGTTCAGTGCAGAGAAAAGAGGGACTTTCCAGTACAAATGAGGGACTGTGGGTTGAGCTGTCAAAAGAGGGACTGTCCCTCCGAAAAAGGGACAGTTGGGAAGTATGGGCCCGGCTAATCAACTCTTTTATTAATCATATTTTAAAGTATTTTATTCATTTACTTATTTTTTTTCTAATTTTTGTTTTTTTCTTGTTTGTTTGCTTTTATAGCCTGGTCTGTGACACATGGTGCGAGAGTGATCGTAAGAGAAACAAGCCTTGACCACCATTAACTTCGGATGTTTAACAGCAGTCTGTGTCTATAGAAAGCTCTACCAATATTTGTGGATATATAAACCTGCTATGACTCACATATGATGGTCTTCCTTCCAACCAAGGTAAGACTCACCACCTTCATAGCATAGTATGATTATCCTCCTGTTGCATTGCTTTACTTATCATCTCTAACGGTGCTATTGACTAATGCAGATTCTGCTTTACTCGGTGTATATCCATTTTTCTTAGAAGGAAATCTTATTTGATTCTCATATATTAAAGGTGACTTGCGCATATGCCTTTAAAGGAACAGTAAAATGAAAGTTTATTAAAGGAATGACAATATAATGTAGTGTTGTCCTGCACTGGTAAAACTGGTGTGTTTGCTTCAGAAACACTACTATAGTTTATATAAATAAGCTGCTGTGTAGTCATGGGGGCAGCCATTCAAGCACAGGATACACAGTAGATAACAGATAAGTACTACTATAGTTTATATAAATAAGCTGCTGTGTAGTCATGGGGGCAGCCATTCAAGCACAGGATACACAGTAGATAACAGATAAGTACTACTATAGTTTATATAAATAAGCTGCTGTGTAGTCATGGGGGCAGCCATTCAAGCACAGGATACACAGTAGATAACAGATAAGTACTACTATAGTTTATATAAATAAGCTGCTGTGTAGTCATGGGGGCAGCCATTCAAGCACAGGATACACAGTAGATAACAGATAAGTACTACTATAGTTTATATAAATAAGCTGCTGTGTAGTCATGGGGGCAGCCATTCAAGCACAGGATACACAGTAGATAACAGATAAGTACTACTATAGTTTACATAAACAAGCTGCTGTGTAGTCATGGGGGCAGCCATTCAAGCACAGGATACACAGTAGATAACAGATAAGTACTACTATAGTTTATATAAACAAGCTGCTGTGTAGCCATGGGGGCAGCCATTCAAGCACAGGATACACAGTAGATAACAGATAATTACTACTATAGTTTATATAAACAAGCATGGCTGCCCCCATGGCTACACATAGCTTGTTTATATAAACTTCAAAATCCAGGCAGACAGTTTTGACCCAGGCAGCCCTTCGAAAAACTGGGCTGACAGGTGGCAACCCTAAGATCAGAAGAAAGAGAAGGGAAGGGGGGAAGAAGAGATGGGTGGGGGAAGATAGAGGAGAAGAGAAATGGAAGAAAGAGGAAAAGTGATAAACTAGCAGCTGGTGGGCCTAAACTACCCTACACTGATATGGAACGTTTACATAAAATAAACCTAATATTTGTATGAAACTGATTTACTGAAATAGTCCCCTTGCTGAAATTGCTTAAGTGCCTGATATTTGGAAAAGAAATGGTTGATGGCTGCGTGCAGTGAGGAAATGTATTCCGAGGGAATAAAATGAAAAACGAGGACTGTTTTGTTCCATTGTAGCCAATGTATCTGTAAATCATACACTTATGCAGAGTGATGCATTTAAATGGCAGGGTGCTTGCGAGCTATGTAGCCTTCCCATTTGGCTTTCTCTTTCCTTTACTAAATGCTTGTAAAATGATATTTTGACTTATTTCTCTCGCATACGCCCATGATTTAGTATGGAGATTTAGTATGGAGATTTAGTTTGGAGATTTAGTTTGAAGTTTAATTATGGAGAGAGCTGCTGGTTTAACAGCACAAATACAGCCTCGTCATTCAGAGACATTCATTCAAACTTGCAGACAATTGTTTCGCTCTAGTTATATCCCATAAGTGCGAGATATTGGAACATGGCCTGTGAGTAGGGTTGCCAGCTCTTTTCTTGCCGCTTTTCCTATTAATAACATTGGCATCAAGCATCATTAAAATACCGGCCAGGTGGCAACCCAACCTGTGAGTGGCAGGATCAGGAAAGTAGCATAATAGAAGAATTCCATTAGTGTATTTCATGGCTATTATGTATGTTAGTGCAGTCTGCCTTGCCCCAACCTCTGTGATGAGATTGAATATTGAAGCATCTGTCAGCAAGTTTAGATCTATGACTGTCATCCCGCAGGATCTGTGGCATCTGTTAGGATCTGGTCTTTGTCTGGTAGGCTCTTCAGGGTCCTATGAATTAGGAAACCAATATCCAATCTGTTGTAATTTAACAGTATTGCTTTATTAGACATGCTTTCATACAGTTAATGCCCCTTCTGTTCACCACCATTTAAAGCCTGTCCTATGGTGGGTGATAATGATAAGGATAGGGCCTTGACCTTTTATTTTTGTGCATGTGACGGACATGGCAGCTTTACGTGCCCGGCGTACGTTAAATGCCCTTTATGTAGCGCCATTGCCCAGGCTGCCTGTTACACACCCAGTCGTCTTTAAATTCTGTTCCACCAAAAGAAAAGAAGAGGAAAGAAAGAAAGCTTTTCCCCTTTGAAGATGAGATGAAGTGTATTTCTTCCTACCTCGCTCCCTCTGGGCTTTGCTGAGCTAAAACACTGGCATTAATTAGGCTCTGAAGGACGGCAGAGCTTTCGCAGAAAAAAAACATAATGCTAGGGTAGATATTCCGTCTGTGTTTAATGCATTGTTGCCAGCAGTCATATAACCTACATAAGTAATGGTTGAGAGTCTGTTCTATGGAAAGGATGATATTCGTGTTGGACTGGGGTATCTAGGGGAACTGTCACACTGCCCTGTGCTTCAAGCTGCCAGCAAACGGCTTTCCCTACTCCTAGGCAGGCAACAAACCTGGTACGGAGGGCCCCATGATGGAGCCCACTAGGATTTCTCCCTGTGTCCCATCGGCCCAGTCCAACCCAAGTTGATATCCCTGCAGGGTTACGCACAAACAGGTGCAAAGGTTTCCCTAGTCTTGTCAGTCATAGCAGCCAATTAGATGTTTGTTTTAGAGCAATAGTCTGGTAAAGAATAACTGCTTCAGAAGCTCTATTATTGTATATACAGCTATGGGATCCATTATCCGGAAAGCTCCAAATTACAGAAAGACCCTCTCCGATAGACTCATTTTTATACAAATAACCCAAATGAAAAAAAAAAACATTTCCTTTTCTCTGTTGTAATAAAACCATAACTCTGCCATATGTGAAAATTGTTTGCCAAATTGTGTGACCACCTCCCCTAAATACCACGTTCAATATAAAACATTTGCCAAGTTATGGGGCAGCCATTCAAGCACAGGATACACAGTAGATAACAGATACATTCTGAAGAATCCCATTGTATTCTACAGATCTACTGTATATCCTGTGCCTTTTCTCATTTTTTACAGCTTGAATGGTTGCTACACAGAAGCTTGTTTATATAAACTATAGTAGTACTTATCTGTTATCTACTGTGTATCCTGTGCTTGAATGGCTGCCCCCATGGCTACACAGCAGCTTGTTTATATAAACTATAGTAGTACTTGTCTGTTATCTACTGTGTATCCTGTGCTTGAATGGCTGCCCCCATGGCTACACAGCAGCTTGTTTATATAAACTATAGTAGTACTTATCTGTTATCTACGGTGTATCCTGTGCTTGAATGTCTGCCCCCATGGCTACACAGCAGCTTGTTTATATAAACTATAGTAGTACTTATCTGTTATCTACTGTGTATCCTGTGCTTGAATGGCTGCCCCCATGGCTACACAGCAGCTTGTTTATATAAACTATAGTAGTACTTACCTGTTATCTACTGTGTATCCTGTGCTTGAAAACTTTAGGCTGGTGCAATAAGTACAATATATAAAATATGGGATTTTTAGCCATATTCATGTTTAGGGTTTAGTTCTCCTTTAAAGCGGAAGTTTAAAACGGGTCACTATTTTCCTAATGATGGGAAAATAGCAATAAAAAGAATAGAGCTTTAGTATCTGTGCTGGTTTGACAGTGGCATAACTAAAGAGGAAGCAGACCTTAAAGCTGGCCATAGACGCAAAGATCTGAACGTACGAATCTAGGATTCGTACGATTTTCGGACCGTGCGTGGAGAATCCCGACATTTTTCGTCCGGCGGAGATCGGTCGTTTAATAGATTTCTGTCGGCTGCGGGTAATATCTCTGCATGTATTGCCGATCATACGATTTTCAGTGGGAGACTGTCACTAGCTTTGGTCGGACATAAGTTTCGTACGATTGGTGTCAGGGGCAGAACATCATCTGATCTGTTATTTTACTACTTTATTTGATCTGAATGGTTAGTGGCAGGTCGGGAGATGGGGAAGTCCGATCGTACGTTGATTCGTATGATCGAATCTTTGCGTCTGTGGCCATCTTGAGGCTGCAGGGGGGCCCAGGAAATAGAATTCCTATAATTCCTATACAATTTTAATAAATATTGGTAAAACAGATCAATCTCTAGACCTTTTTGGGGGCCTGAAAAATAATTTACTGTGGTGCCCAGTAATTTCTAGTTAAACAACTGCTTGTGGACTTGCTCTCTTCTCCCCAGTGTGTATTTCCCGATCTCTAAACAAGACTAGAACCAGAACCAGCTGTTTCCCAGAAGTACAAAATCCTTTTAGGCAGGTGGTGTTGATTGAAGTTTTAATCAGTTCCCCACCTAAGCAATCCCCGGCAGACACCATCAGCAACAAAGAGGCTCAGTAGATTGCTGTAGATGAGTGTTGGATTGGAGCAGTCGGGGTTTCAATTCAGAACGAAAAGCCTTGAACTGGCCGGTCTGTCGGCAGTTTTTATCAGCCCGTGTTGGGGGCCTTTATTCTCATTCCTTTGGTATTTGGGTGATGGGACATACAAACTGTATGGTGGGTGCTGCCGTCGATGCTTCCCCATCACATCATTGTTTGGTTGGAATTAGCTCTTTGTAGGAGCGGCAAAGCACAGGGGTTTCCCTCTAAAACATGTTACATACAGCACTGGCTTGTCGCAACAGCACTGCACTCTGCACCTTGCACTGGATTTTTAACCAGCAGAAATTTTATGGCAAAGACTTCACCCTGGACACAAATGCTTTGAGTATAAGCGCTAAAGACTTAGTCAGGGGGATTCTGACACCCACATCGCCGGGCGCTCCGAATATTTTTCTGGCGGGGGGGCCTGGCGCACTGTTGTTACGCCCTTGATTTGAAGGGCATTGCCGTCTGAGTTAAGTTTCTAAATTTGCTTAAAGGACTGATGAGCAGTTCTTCATGCATTCCCCTGCAGTCAGTTTCTAAGCATTCAGCCTCAGGGGAGCGCAGGAAAAACTGCAAACTGTGTCACTACGGGGGGGGGGGGGCATAGGCTGCATTTTTTTCCTTTATTCCCCTGCCTATAAACCCACTGGATCCTATTTTTAATCCTTTGCATCCAGGGCAATAATAAATGAGCCGCCCCAAAATGTACTTTTTCCCAGGGCCGGATTTCTCCAATCGGTGCCCCGAGGCTACATGGTCCAAGCGCCGGCCTACTTCGAATGCCCCCTTCTGCGCTCATTCAAGCACCGGAGCACTGGGGAGCTGTGCATGCCACCCCTAAAATTTTACAGCCTTTGTGGCCTCCCCCCACAAATCCAGGCTTGCTTTTCCCATCATGTGTGTCTCTACCAGTGCTAAACCTTAAAGGAACAGGTCGGTGTAAAAATAAAAACTGGGTAAAATAGATAGGCTGTGCAAAATAAAAAAATGTTTCTGAGCAAAAAATGTAATGTATAAAGGCTGGAGTGACTGGATTTCTAACATAATAGCCAGAACACTACTTCCTGCTTTTCAGCTCTCTAACTCTGAGTTAGTCAGTAACTTGAAGGGGGGGCCACATGGGACATAACTGTTCAGTGAGTTTGCAATTGATCCTCAGCATTCAGCTCAGATTCAAACAGTTATGACCGATGTGCCCCCCCCTCAAGTCACTGATTGGTTACTGCCTGGTAACCAATCAGTGAAAACCAAGAGAGCTGAAAAGCAGGAAGTAGTGTTCTGGCTATTATGTTAGACATTCAGTCACTCCATCCTTTATACATTACATTTTTTGGCTAACTAACTATATTAGAAACATTTTTTATTTTGCACATACAATCTATGTGCCCAGTTTTTATTTTTATACTTAACAATTCCTTTAATGCTAGCGCCGCACTAGAATTTTTTCCCCCCTACGTAGAAACAGAGCGAGAGAACAGTCTGCTTCCTATTTCTCCCTGTTGTTTGTGAACTGACAAGCATGTCATCAGTGGATTTTGGTGCAATAATGCATACTTTTAACAGTGTACACACAACAGGATACAGAATGGAGCAAATTAGCCTTTTATCCACCTGTTTCTCTACTGTGCCTTTATCCTTTACATAAACTCTTTCTACCCTTTCCCTCAGACAAGCCCAGGAGATGTAGGGATAATAAACCTAGTATAAAAGGTCAGAATTTGCTCTACTAAATAGTCATAAAAGCCCACCATAAAGGTCATATTGGGTGAGATTTGTAGACCCAGTGAAAAATTTGTACCCCAGTACAACCTCCCTGCCCGCAACTGTTGGAGGTAGGGTTTACATGATTTTGTTGGGGGCCCCATTTCTATAAAGGAATAAAAGATTATCACAGAAACAACAAAATAAATACGAAAAAATTGCTGCCATGTGTAGGAAATCTACTTCTCCTTTAAATCCTTCCTTACAGTAGAATGCTTATTTTTTTCTTAAAAAAATGTAAAATAAGGATGAAACAAATCCATTGCTAGCCCTGTGTATAACAAATCTCTTCTGAGATGTAGGGATTTCTATCTGTTTCAGCGAGCAATGCACTAAGCCTGCTCCCATGGATACAGAATGCCTTTGTGACTCCGGATAATAAGGAGTTGAACCTTGTCCAAGCCGTGTCTATGGGAAAAGGGGTGAGTTAGGTGTAAAAACAAAGAATCAGTAATTCCCCGGCTCTGAAGGTGATCAGCTGTAATCTGTAGGAAGGTGCAGAGTGTGCGGCGCATGCACAATTGTCGCATATTCAATGCAAAGCAGCTGACAGTGTCTGAAATTTGGGATAATTCCAGGATGGCAAGGCCCAATCTTAGTCTTTTTACATTGCTGATTGTTCTCTCCTCTGGGGCTGATTTTAGGGTACAGTGACTGGAAGTCTATTTATGCCAGATCCCTGTAATAATAATGTAGATAATAGAACAAAGGGCTTAGTTATATTGTGTAACAGTTGCTAGATGTGTCAGCAGGCCCGGACTGGTAATCTGTAAACTCGGGCAATTGCCCGTGGGGCCGCTCTATTTCTTGTTCAAGTGGGCCTCTCTTGAACAGAGTTGTGTGTTTCCCCCTCCGGTCGCCTTGAATGTAGGCAAGAAAAAAAAGAAACGGCACACCAATAGGGCAGGAGAGAGAGACTCTGCTGCTGTGCTCTGTGACAGCACGCCCCCTCCCTCCCCTCCCCGCAGCTTCGCTTCGCTGGGCTGGCTGGGCTGTGTACTTGAATAGGAGACGTCACAGCTCGTCATGTGACTCGTCTCGTCTAGACCTGCCTCTCTGCATTGTGATCCGTCGGCATGTCAGCTCCTAGTAAGAGGTACTGCTCAGTAGGGGAGGTTAAAGCTATAGACACGGGAAGGGAGCCTGGGAGAGGGATCACTGACTGTTTATTGCTTAAAATATTTTGTGCTGCGCAGGTACTAGCCACAATCTGTTACAATCTGGACTGTTGAGGGGGGAGGGAGTTCTAGTTCAACAAGTGCTTTGTTTTTTAGTTTAACTGTTTATTGCTAAGAATGTTTCGTGCTGCGCAGGTACCAGCCACAATCTGGACTGTTGGGGAGGGGGGGGGGACTTGGTGAGTTCTAGTTCAGCGAGTGCTTTCTTTTTCGGTTTAATAATCATTAAACCAAAAAACAAAGCACTCGTTGTACTAGAACTCACCAAGTCCCCCCCCCAACAGTCCAGATTGTGGCTGGTACCTGCGCAGCATGAAACATTCTTAGCAATAAACAGTTAAACTAAAAAACAAAGCACTTGTTGAACTAGAACTCCCCAAACCACCCCCCCAACAGTCCAGATTGTATCACTTGCATATCACGTATCACTTGCATATTATAAGAAGCAATATACCTCATACTATAATGGTGAACTATTGAATCCTTGTAATTTTTAAATAAAATGTTCAAGGCTTATAATAAATGGCAAATCAACAAAGTGGTTAATATAGACACACTAGATTTATGTAGTGCCATTAAATAATATTTTACTGTATTATAATGTAATAATAATAATTAATTAATAACTGTAATATTTTACATTAATTACAGTTAAGCGAGAAAGGCAGCCCTTTATGCACATCACCTATAACCATTTTTGCAGTTTTACCCCAATATACTGTATGTGTGAATGAGTACAAAACATAGTGTCTTTACATGTGGGCTGCTTTGATTATTTTGCCCGGGCTGCTTTTTACTTCCAGTCCGGCCCTGTGTGTCAGCATATTCTATGCATTACCTGCAGGTCTCATTTAGGATATTCCACACTTAGATGGGACCCCCCAACTTCCCGCATTGCTAGGGACCCCTTCTTTTCTAACTCCTGCATTTACAATGACAAGGAATGGGTTAAACACAATAGGGAAAATGTATTCTGCCGCATGGCCTGTCAATTCTGATGCTCCTTCTCAGAAGTAATTTAATAATGTCATTATTTACACCTTGGGTGTCAGATGGGGGAGGATAACGGAGCGTTAAGGACAGTAGGACATATACTAGGCATTAGCTCTATCTTCCAGTGCAGCACACTCAGACGCGGGTTGCTTTTGGCTGATAGACCAGAAGAGCTTACTATCACCCCTGGGGTCCTATACTGTAAGTCACAAAGGGCCCCAGAGGGGCAATGAAGCCCCCCTGCTCTGTTATAGGCCACAGGATGGGTCACTCAGTCATCCAAGTATACAGTTGTGTGCTTCAACCACCTCACATAAGTTCCTTTCGGGCAGAGTGCAAAGCAGTGTATAAGCCCTTGCCATGGGCCAATTATACAGCAAAATTTATTGCAATTGGTCAGTAACAGGCAACGTTTCGGGCCTTGTCTTGCCCTTTCTCAAGCCTCAGGCTTGAGAAAGGGCAAGACAAGGCCCGAAACGTTGCCTGTTACTGACCAATTGCAATAAATTTTTTCACATTTTGCAAATAAGAGGTGCTGCAGTTTTTCCTTTTTGCTGGGTCACTCAGTCATGTCATGTAATCGTGTTGCATAGGGGGCGCTATTTGTACAGGTGCTTATACTTTCAGGAGATAAAAGAGCTTTTAAAATTTCCTGTGCACCAATGCCCAGTACTCTGGACCCGATGCTGAAAATTTGCACATGTGCACAAAGGAAGAAGAGGGGACAGGGGCAATGAACAGCAGAGGGCCTAGGGGCGCCTGCTATGTAAAGGTGGCCATACACGGATAGATCCGCTCGTTTGGCGATGTCGCCAAACGAGCGGATCTCCCTCCGATATGCCCACCTTGAGGTGGGCAATATCGGGCTGATCCGATCGTGGGCCCTAGGGCCCAACGATCGGATCCTAGCGTTCGCCAAACGGGCGGTCGGATCGCGGGACCGCATCAACGAACAGATGCGGCCGCGATCCGACGGGATTTTTAATCCCATCCGATCGAGATCTGGCCGACTTTCGGCCAGATCTCGATCGGGGAAGCCCGTCGGGGGCCCCCATACACGGGCCAATAAGCTGCCGACACGGTCTGTCGGCAGCTTTTATCGGCCCGTGTATGGCCACCTTAAATCCAGCACTTGGGGGGCAGGATGAAACAGGGGGGCCTGAACCCAGCGTCGGACTACAACACTCTTACAGGACTCCGACCCCGTAAATTCGCCTGAACAACGCTAATTCACGAAGATCCGAAGTTGCGCACAGGGTACCGAACGCTGGCGAAATTATGCCAGAAAAATTATGCTCAGCAGTTAGAAGTTACGCTAGCGTTGGCTAATTAGCATACGGCATTCAGTTAAAGTACAATGGCTGTATATGCTGCGGCAAATACATTACACTACACAAGGCCAGGGAACCTTAATACAATTATATAAAGTTGTTATAATGCCCTACACATCTGCCCACAGTATAGTTTAGGTGCCAAATGTTAGAAAATGTAGGGGGGAATGAGGGTACCCCAAAAAAAAATTTACGATCTTTTTCAGTCTATAACCCTTTATATAGGAAAAAACGCCAGTGTTTTTTGGGACTTAGAAAAGTTTTCAACTTTTTTTGAGGAATTCCTATCTACTCTATTGCACTTCGCCTGGTCTGAGGTGGGGAAGGCATAAAGGTAACGGTCAGTAAAGTCAAAAGCTTAGTGAGTTTGTGCAGTAACTAAAGTTCGCCTGGCGTTAGAGTGCGAAGTTCTATCTCCTTGGTGAAATAACGCCAGCTACCGTTATTATATCGGCGAAGTTCCAAAATGACGTCACGCTGGCAAATTTTCGCCAGCGTTAGCTACTTTGCCCTTTAGTAAATTTCCCCTTTAGTGTCTATTATTACATAATTTCTTTATTATGTCATAGAATGTCCTATTCCTAGTTCCTTTGCAATTGGTCTTCATTATTGACATATAGCTTTTAAATGATTGCCTTTTCTTCTTTTTTCTAGCTTTCAGATGGGGATCACTGACCCCTGCAGATATTATCTATCTTCCTATTTAGTCCATCACCTATTCCTCTTCCAGCCTCCCATTCAAATCACTGCCTGGTTAATAGGGTAAATAAGACCCAAGCAACCAGACAGCTGCTGAAATACTACACTGATCGCTGCTGAACAAAATAAAAAGCCAAATAACTCAAAAACCACCAGAAATTTAAAAAATGAAGACCGATTGCAAACTCACAATATGATTATCTACATCAACACCTCTATAAACATTTGCAATGCATTTCATGTACATTGGAAAGCCACATTTTCACTAAGCAAGACATTTTTAACAGCCCCTATAATGGTGAAATTTAGGGGTTAATGCTTATTGCTAGCTTGGGGAATCCTAGAACAATAGCAGGATGGGTGATCTCATATATCCATAATATTGTTCTGTGTTTAGGCGTTCCGCCGGCGTCAAAAATTTTTGGAATAGTGTCCGAAAAGTTGTTTGCATCAAAACCACTGTGCGTCAACACTATTCGGGCGCCCATTGACTTTTAAATGCGTCGTCAAAATTGACATAAGTCAAAAATGTTCGGCGACGCGAAATGGGAGAAATTCGCCCATCACTATTTAGGGGCCTAAAATAATTCTTTGAGCTGTGAACCCAAAAAAGCCTATTGAGAAGAAAGGCCAGAGGAAGCTGCATTCTGTGGATTACAATTGCTCCAGAATGAGGCGGAACAAGATGCATCCAGCTGTTATTAAATATTAATTCCCCTCAATCACTGGAACCTCGAAGGAAAAAGAATTTCCACCCAGTAGCCCAAATCCTCATTATATCTCATCCATACAGCCTTTATCTCCCATCTCTGCCTCCCCCACAGTTCTGCAGATTTACTGCTTTGCTTCTATTGACTTCCTTGTTATCAAATGTTTAATGGAAAATAAAAAACCTCGGTCCTTGACCTTTATGCTCTCCATCAAGTTGCTTTTCCACATATTACAGTTGTCATAGCCTAATATTTCCCTGGGGATGACCAAAGTGCGATTAAAGGGCCAGCAGACTCCTGTGTTCCACATAGGACCGCTACATGGGGACGGATAATATGTAATATTTAATAGGTATTAAACTCTGCACATTGTCCCTTTTCTTCCTGGAAAATCGATAAAAAACTTCAGTTAAAATTAACATAAGCAAATCGAGCAGATTTTATTGTTCCCACTGTGGGATGCTCAGAGACACTATGGCAGGAGACGCAAGACCTTTATTCACACTTTTTCTCCCAGTGCAAATATACATAATGGGTTCCTCCTTCCTCCAATGCCAGACACAAGGGTACAGCTCTAATAAACAAGAAGGAGACGTCTTCTAATCCCACTATTGCCTGGGTTAGAGAAGATGGAGTCTTGTCTGAGGAAGCAAAGCTCAGACCCCACAGTTTGAATGAAGAAATACAGTGTGTGGCTACAGTGGGTTTGATTACCTAGTAGTTCTATAACCTCAGGAGAACTGCAATCTGTTCATACAGTATAGCTGTGACACTGTGTAATAATATGCTGCTGCTTGTACTTTAACCGTGAATATTTCCTAATTATAGTGGACATTTACTAAGCCCCTGGACAGAACTGCAAAAGCACTTAAAGGAGAACTAAACCCTAAAAATTAAAATGGCCATGTTTTATATACTGAACTTATTGCACCAGCCTAAAGTTTCAGCTTGTCAATAGCAGCAATGATCCAGGACTTCAAACTTGTCACAGGGGGTCGCCATCTTGGAAAGTGTCTGTGACACTCACATGCTCAGTGGGCTCTGAGCAGCTGTTGAGAAGCTAAGCTTAGGGGTCGTCACTAATTATCCAGCAGAAAATGAGCTTCCCCTGTAATATAAGCTGATGCTACAGGTTTGCTGATTATTACATTCTGATGCTAATTGCACTGGTTTCTGTGCTGCCATGTAGTAATTATCTGTATTAATTACTAATCAGCCTTATATTGTGACATTTCTATTCTATGTGTACTGTATATTGTGAGTGGGTCCCTAAGCTCAGTAAGTGACAGCAGCACAGAGCATGTGCAGTGAATCAGCAGAAAAGAAGATGGGGAGCTACTGGGGCATCTTTGGAGACACAGATCTTTACTGCTAAAGGGCTGTGGTTGCCTTGGGCTGGTACAGAAGCACAAAACATAATTTACTACATTTCTAGCTGCTTCTTTAGTTTAACTTTTTTTGGGCCAAGGGGTATTTGGGATCAACACAATATTATGTCACCCATTGCCCTGCTGCCCCTCACACACCAATGCCAATCCCCTGCTGCACAACCCCCACATCACTCAATCCATATGGCTCCGCCAATCACTGCCTATACTACCACAGTTGTGCTTGAGGCATATGCCTCTTCTGCCTACCCCTAGTTCCACTGCCTTTCTGCACTTTGTGCCGGATGGAGAACAGCGTTGGCTTATGGAAGGCATTAGGCTGGCAGTAAGTACATGGTCCCTGCCAGTATTCCCAAAAGTGTGTGTCTGTATAACATACAAGATACAGGACTGGAGGTGGGGTACCTCTGTGCATACCCCATCCATGGCTAATGAATACAGAGCTCCCAAACACAGGCAGCTCTGTATTCATCAGTAGAATGCATGTCTATGCTCTTGGTTTTAAAGTGCAGAAGCATGTGGCAAATAACCCCTTATGTGTTTAGGGTTGTGGGAAATTTGTCCTACCCATAGCAAACCCTAATTTAGGATGTTAGATCAAGTATTAAAATAAACCATTCTTTAATACTACCAAATATATTGTATTATTATTATTATACAAAATAGGCAGAAGGAATTTTTTTGAATCCTATTTTTTATAGTAAACATTGGTTTAAAGGGAACATACACTGACCAACACTATTGCTGGGAATGCTGCTGACTTTTTTTTCCTTTTTCCATGATATTAGCAGTTTAACACTGCTAATATCATAAAAGTGAAATAGGGGTGTCCCCTGCTGTACTGAGGCACTGTGGTCCTGCCCCTTGTTGCTATTTCTTAGTATAGGAGCAGGGAATATGCAAGAAATGCTTCCTGGTTTTTTTTGTATAAAACTTTTGTCCTCCTGTCTTACCACTGTCATGACAGAACATGATACTAGCAGTATTAATCAGCTAGCTGCAATTTTAAAAAATGAATAAAATAAAATAAATAAATATATATATATATATATATATATATATATATATATGAAATTGTAAAAGCGTTTAGAAGTTGTATGGGTGAAAAGTGGCTCCTCTGAACTAAGAATGGTTATTGGCACACAATCTTTGGGCAGTTTGACTCAAAACATTATTAACAATTGTGCCCTCTAGCCCCCACATTAAAAGGGTTCAGTTTGTTATGTGGCTAATAGCCCTTTGGACCCTGAGAAGCTCCAGCCCCATTTTATGAAATAAAAATAATCATGTTTTCGCTACAGAATGGTGCGCGTGTTCTACCCTGAAATACAGAATATCTTTTGATCTCCTAGAAATTAAAGATGACCTACTTTTGTTTGCTTTCCTCCCTGCGGTGATCATTTAAGGGAAATAATTGGGATTTATTATTCCTCTTTTAAGATCATAACATGTGACACCCACAGCACAAGTGCCAGGAGACATTAAGGCGTTGAGTTGTGCCATTGGGGAGGGGGGAAATCTTCAGCCAACAGGTAAAGGGCAACAAGATAATGAATGGCAGCAATTTAGCTCCCTGTATGATAACAATAATGCATTTACTGATGCAACAATTGTCTCTTAGTGAGATGCAGATGGACAGAATGGAATGGAGAATGAATGTAGCTGGGAGATGGAAATGCACTAATTACACAACTGGTTCGCACTGATCAGATGAGCACTGAGATGTCAGTCTATGGATCTGAGAAGCTTTCTGTGCACATTTAGGAACCCTAAGCACTACAGAAAATAAAGAATAAAGACCACAGATGCTACAGGATTCTGGTCCCACAGACTCCCAGCCAGGGGGCTTTGTGTGTGTGGGGGGGGGGGAGTCTATTTTTTTATAAAAAGAAGAAAAAAATTAGTCAGTTCTGGTGTAGAATGTGGTGCCATTTATTACAATCCATGAGACTAGAGCACAACATGGTGCCATTCTCCTAGATCAGTGCTGTCCAATTTCTGTGGTACAGAGGGCCGGATTTTTTCTGATCCATGTGGTAGAGGGCTGATAATGGAAGCCAGTGTTGACCACTCCCAGTTTTTAAACCCCACCCATGCTACCACTATAACTTAATTTTTCACCGTTTTGCGAACTCCGCAGGAAATTCATAAATTTTTCAGTAAAGTGAAATGGGAGAAATTCACCCATCACTACTCTCTTTATCTCTATCAAATTAAATCAAATGAGCTTTATTAGCTGGACCAAATACATTTAGCATTGACAAAGCAGCTTTCTTTCTCTTTCTCTCTCTTTCTCAATCTCTCTCTCTCTTTCTCTTGCTCTTTCTCTCTCTCTCTCTCTCTCTCTCTCTCTCTCTCTCTCTCTCTCTCTCTCTCTCTCTCTCTCTCACCCATCACTACTCTCTTTATCTCTATCAAATTAAATCAAATGAGCTTTATTAGCTGGACCAAATACATTTAGCATTGCCAAAGCAGCTTTCTTTCTCTTTCTCTCTCTTTCTCAATCTCTCTCTCTTTCTCTTGCTCTTTCTCTCTCTCTCTCTCTCTCTCTCTCTATTTCTCTATTTCTCTCTCTCTATTTCTCTCTCTCTCTCTCTCTCTCTCTCTCTCTCTCTCTCTCTCTCTCTCTCTCTCTATCACTGATCTCTCTATCTATCCAGAACTAATCTCGATCTGTCTGTGCAGAGCCAATGAATGTTGCATCACAAAGTACAAAGAATGAAAATGTTTTTTAGAGTATCTTTTGCTAAAGTTTCAAAGTGTAGAAAATAAAGTTTTAGATTCAGTAGCTTCTCCTCCTTCTGATCCATATTGTTCTTTATAAGGGTTATGACACCTCTCCTTAGGGATTGTGACATCTCCACGGGGAATTTATTTTTGTTCCACTGGAAGAATTGGGTTTTCTTTATTCTAGTGAGCTGCTTTTTATGTTCAGACCACAAATGTCCAATTAAATAAAGGTCTGGCGATTGTGATGTCCAGTCAGGGGAATTGATTTCTACAGTTAGGAACCATTTCAGTGTAGATTTAGATGCAGGGTTGTGATGACTGCCATGCTGGATCTGACACTGTCTGCTTACTAGAGCTGCCTAGTAAACTACAAGTTGCCAATAGAAGTACCCCCTAAAGTGTCCTAAATTGTACCCCCTAAAAGTCCTAACTATCCCTTTCTTTTGTAGAGGAACACACGCAAAGCCTTTATTATGGACAAGTTTCCTTATTAATAAATGATGAGCCTCTTCCTTAAGTCATTTCCAAATACTACTATACTTATTCTAGATATGTTTGGTTATATAACAAATTTCCAGCTCTGTTCGTAAAGCTTTTAGTTTAGATGTAGTGGAAATGTTAACAGCTTTTCTGTTTGCATTATTCTCAATTGGAATTGGTGTTGGAAATTCGATTGCTTGAGAAGTATTCTTTCAGTATTGGCAAGGTGGTACAGAATGATTATTAAGCGGCCCAAACTAGGGGTAGGCAGGTGCCTTGGGGAAGTTGGCACAGTTCCTTACACTGCTGCTTCTAAGACTGTAGTAGGGACCCTAAATTTCATATAGTCATGCTGACCAAAAAGCAGCATTAAAAGAAGAAGAAGAAGCAAGGTGCTTCAGTTATCCTGGGTTCCATCCCCCTTTGTGCTCCAACATACATTGAGACCCTACCTCATAAAATTAGCTAATAGGAAAAAAGAAAGGTTGTCTTGCTATACTTCCAAGATGATCCAAATCTCAACCATCCCATTGGATGGTACATAGGGCCTGCCATCCAATGGGAACTGTGTCCATTGGGCATCCACATCAGGCAAAAACTATATTTATGGATACTATCCTGGAACAGCTGTAGGTTGCACAGTTCTACATACTTTAAATGAGGGCCCCTTCAAGAATTTGTTAAGGGACCACAAAAAAGAATAAAGAAATGCCAGAAATGTTTTTCCTAAACCCTAACATAATGTATCAAATACGTACTTGATATTTCCTCTTCAAAGTAACCTCTGTATTCTAAGCTGATAGCAACATACTGTAGATAGCTTTCCTGCAAAATCCATAGTTTTATTTTAGTATCGGGTTCAAAGGGGATTTTTATTTTTTGACAAATGCAAGAGAGAAATTGTGCTGTTCCCTGGTGTGCAGCAATACATTTTGCAGAAGCACTATCCTGCCAAATAAACACTCCGCAGCGGAGCTCCTCTAGAACCAAATAAATAGTCTCCTCTAAATTGAGCAGAATCTCTAAAATAAGCACATCCTATATTCTGAATGAAGCAGCCACCTAATATAATATAGAATTCCCTGTAATTGATGCTTAGTTACCCCGCCATTACTGAGCGCCAGAACATCTCACAGTGGAACATGTGCTTCCTAATCACCCCAGAAATGTCAGCCATTTAAACAGATATAGACAGAGAGACTGACACTTGCAAGACTAAGAGCCAGAGTGTGAGTGACAGGGCGGGTGCAGTAGAGCAAATAAGCGTGGGATGGTGTATAGGTGCCTATACACAGCAACCAGAGGGATGTGTCAGCCTGGGAGCTCTCAATCATTTCCCGGCTTAACTCCAACTGCAAGATCACATTAGCTGCTCAATAACGGCTCTCACTGAGAATCTATATAAGGGGATTCTAGGGGTTGTAACAACATGACCTATCGACTGTCAAAAGCTATTCTATATGTTGCTTTGAATGGGTACTATACCTTTTTAAGAGATGTAATATATTTTTATTTTCAGCCATTGTATCTCTGGGTGGCTAGCCATCTTATGGTTATCCCCTCCCTTGGTTTTCCTATTGTATGTTACAGGGTAAAGGAGGGATGTGATATATCAGTCCAGGGGCATGATATTATATTGCCTAGATCTTTAAGAAACATTCTCCATAGTAGGTACATTTTCCTTGCTTATTTCATAGTACAAGTCAGGGGACTTTTGATACACGGTGGAAAGCATGTCGGAGAGAATATTAATAACATGAGTGTAGATCCAAGGACCCATTGACCTGGGGCAAAGCGTAGGGAAGTAGGGTGTGATGGGGATTAGGAGCAGGCTCGGACTGGCAATCTGTGGGTTCTGGCAAATGCCAGAGGGGCTGCTATAAGGTGCCATAGAAAGTCAGTATTTAGTGGGCTGGTGGGGGCTGATTGGTCCTCTGTACACCTGAAATGCCAGAGCCTATTTTAATGCTCCAGTCTGGACCTGGTTAGGAGGTCAGCCTGCCCCCCCTTTTGCTGTTTTTGTAGGTTGAGGGAATTGGCTGGTTCAATGGACAATGAGGAAGAAAAGGGAGGGTCATGCTGAGAAATGCAACCCTACCTTGCCAGTTAGTTCTGGGCAGAAGAAGGAATAGCAGCTCACAAAATGCCACCCTCCCTCCCTGTTGGGCGGGCCTGTGTAGTAGGCACAGTTAGCAGAGGATACCTTTACTCAGACCTCCAGGTGGAAAATAAAGGGCTTTGAGCCCGAAACATGTTGTTGGATTAAACACCTTTGCAGCAAGTACTGCTTCTCAGCTCTTTATTTTCCTAATTGCATCTCCAGATTGAAGTACAATGGGGTATTTGACATGGAGTAAGGGTAGCTTGGCAGTACTTGGTCCTAAAAGGAAGATAGTCAGACTCAGTTTGAGGCTGGGAGAAAGGAGGCAGGATCCAGGTGTTACATAGGAATTAGGTTAATTTCCTTTGGAGGATTGCTTGTTAAGAAAATGTTTGTTACAAGTTGTTAATGTGATACATGTTAACTGATGGTAAGTGTTATAGTTAATAAACAACTGTGGCCTTCTCTTTCTAACAAAAGTTTCTAAGAGTCTTTCTTGGGGAAAGGATGGGGTTCTGGGCTTGTAAACAAAAAGAGGAGGGTAAACAGTTGGAGTCTTAATGCTGCACCCGTCGTGTGCTTGCCACTTTAGCAGAAAATAAAAAGTCATTCCAAATCTGCTGACCGACCCATGAACTAGACAAACCGTGGCTTTGTGATGTGGTGCTGTCTTCTATATGGGGCTCTTGCACTTTTGGCCACGGTTACACCCTACTTTATGAAGGTCTCCTCAATCCATGACCTCACTGGTCCTCTTGAACTATCATCAAGCATCTTCCTCACTGTAGTGTAGCTCCTGTTCCTCATTGTGTCTCATTGTCTAACCATGATAGCCAAGATATTGGCTAACTGGTCCAAACTTTTCAGAAATGTCAGGAACCTCATCTTTGTAGCCTTCCATTCTTTCAAGTGTTTCCTTTATTTTCATGATGGGGATGTGTTTGCTGTGGAGAGGATAATTTTTACAAAATTGACTTTGTATGAAAATAATTGAGTTTAATTGACTTTAATAACTTTGAGTTTAATTGACTTGATTTGATACTCAAAAAGTAATGGGGGAAAATAAAAGTGTTACAAAAGTTCAAAACTAGTTCGTAAAGCTATAAAGATGCATACAGATATATATGTGTATCTGTTCATAACATTCTCAATGTAATACACTTCTGTTTAGGTCCCATTGGGAGGAATGAAAGAGAAGCAAATGCAAGTATCTCGTATCCTGGGGACATGGGGTGTAACTTTATCCTTCTCAGATATATAAGTGCATGGGTTCACTCATAGGCTGATGTTAAGATATATTCCATAAAATCTGCTGAACTCAGTGGATATTGAGCTGTAACCAGCTTGATTGCCTTGGGTGCCATTAAAAATTCAAGGTTTTATTTGTGACATATTGTGATTTTGTTCAGGTCCCTACTTTCTGTCCCTCTGGACAAAAACAGTAGGGTACCTGTATAAAAAAGAGGGTGTCGCTGGAAATTTGGGGAAAAAAAAAACTGTGAAAATAAGACTGACAGTGAGATGGTTTACCCAGCAGATCTCAGATGAAAAGCTTATCATTTCTTGGTCAGAGCTCCGCAGTACATTAATGTTAATGAATGTGTTATAAATCCACTGCCTCTTGTCTTGAGATTATTGAACAAACTCAGAACATTGAACTGAACCAAGCAGCACAAGCAGTGCATGGAATTACATGGAAGCTGATGTTAACTGTTACAGAGAACTAAATCAAAATCAAAATACAATACAGTGGGGACTGATCGCTCATGTTGCTCCTCTGAATGTACATGATGTCAGATTTAGCAACAGACTCAAAGACTGTAAATATGTATCAGAGGGAGAAATGATGCAGTGGCATAATAGTCTCTGGGAAGGGAGTGTGACTGTGGGATAGCAGGTATAGTAGGGAGAGATGGTGCCTATAGTAACAGTGGATAATAGTCTCTGGGAAGGGAGTGTGACTGTGGGATAGCAGGTATAGTAGGGAGAGATGGTGCCTATAGTAACAGTGGATAATAGTCTCTGGGAAGGGAGTGTGACTGTGGGATAGCAGGTATAGTAGGGAGAGATGGTGCCTATAGTAACAGTGGGATAATAGTCTCTGGGAAGGGAGTGTGACTGTGGGATAGCAGGTATAGTAGGGAGAGATGGTGTCTATAGTAACAGTGGATAATAGTCTGTGGGAAGGGAGTGTGACTGTGGGATAGCAGGTATAGTAGGGAGAGATGGTGCCTATAGTAACAGTGGGATAATAGTCTCTGGGAAGGGAGTGTGACTGTGGGATAGTTGGTATTGTGTCCTCCCATGTTAGATTTCAGCTCCAGATGTTCAGGGAAGGTTAACACATATGCCAAAGTCAATGTGATCATATAACTACATAAAGAGACTAACGGCTGGGGAAAATAGCATTGCAAATCTGGCACCGATGCAAGCCTTCATTCAATCATACTTGTACTCACTATTCTAAATAGCTTACCCTGCAGAGAGTCTATCATTTAAATAATGCAGCCCACCATTTCATAAGAATTATGCAGAAGGTAATTTAAAACAAATGAGAAATGCACTCTCTATGTCGGATTGTGATCTGAGCAACATATGCTTTTCCTTTTATCCCTAAGCACTTACCACGCACCCTACAGTTAGTGGGGGGGAGGTGGTAAGTAAATGCGTGTTTAAATATTACACTTTATAATAAAATATTAGAGGTTTATAAATTGAAATTATTTGCAGCCAGCAGTAGCGGTTTATTGACATTTGTGTGGCTGTGGGATAGCAGGTATAGTAGGGAGAGATGGTGTCTATAGTAACAGTGGATAATAGTCTTTGGGAAGGGAGTGTGACTGTGGGATAGCAGGTATAGTAGGGAGAGATGGTGCCTATAGTAACAGTGGGATAATAGTCTCTGGGAAGGGAGTGTGACTGTGGGATAGCAGGTATAGTAGGGAGAGATGGTGCCTATAGTAACAGTGGATAATAGTCTCTGGGAAGGGAGTGTGACTGTGGAATAGCAGGTATAGTAGGGAGAGATGGTGCCTATAGTAACAGTGGATAATAGTCTCTGGGAAGGGAGTGTGACTGTGGGATAGCAGGTATAGTAGGGAGAGATGGTGCCTATAGTAACAGTGGGATAATAGTCTCTGGGAAGGGAGTGTGACTGTGGGATAGCAGGTATAGTAGGGAGAGATGGTGTCTATAGTAACAGTGGGATAATAGTCTCTGGGAAGGGAGTGTGACTGTGGGATAGCAGGTATAGTAGGGAGAGATAGTGCCTATAGTAGCAGTGGATAATAGTCTCTGGGAAGGGAGTGTGGCTGTGGGATAGCAGGTATAGTAGGGAGAGATGGTGCCTATAGTAACAGTGGATAATAGTCTCTGGGAAGGGAGTGTGACTGTGGGATAGCAGGTATAGTAGGGAGAGATGGTGCCTATAGTAACAGTGGATAATAGTCTCTGGGAAGGGAGTGTGACTGTGGAATAGCAGGTATAGTAAGGAGAGATGGTGCCTATAGTAACAGTGGATAATAGTCTCTGGGAAGGGAGTGTGACTGTGGGATAACAGGTATAGTAGGGAGAGATGGTGCCTATAGTAACAGTGGATAATAGTCTCTGGGAAGCAGGTCCGGACTGAGAATTAAAATAGGCCCTGGCATTTCAGGTACACAGAGGCCTAATCAGCCCACATAGAGGCCCAAACAACCCCACCAGCCCACTAAATACTGAATTTCTATGGGACCTTATAGCAGCCCCTCTGGCATTTGCCAGAACCCACAGATTGCTAGTCCGGGCCTGCTGGGAAGGGAGTGTGACTGTGGGATAGCAGGTATATTGGTTGAGAGATGGTGCCTATAGTAACAGTGGGATAATAGTCTCTGGGAAGGGAGTGTGACTGTGGGATAGCAGGTATAGTAGGGAGAGATGGTGCCTATAGTAACAGTGGATAATAGTCTCTGGGAAGGGAGTGTGACTGTGGGATAGCAGGTATAGTAGGGAGAGATGGTGCCTATAGTAACAGTGGGATAATAGTCTGTGGGAAGGGAGTGTGACTGTGGGATAGCAGGTATAGTAGGGAGAGATGGTGCCTGAAGTAACAGTAGATAATAGTCTCTAGGAAGGGAGTGTGACTGTGGGATAGCAGGTATAGTAGGGAGAGATGGTGTCTAAAGTAACAGTGGATAATAGTCTCTGGGAAGGGAGTGTGACTATGGGATAGCAGGTATAGTAGGGAGAGATGGTGCCTATAGTAACAGTGGTATAATAGTCTCTGGGAAGGGAGTGTGACTGTGGGATAGCAGGTATAGTAGGGAGAGATGGTGCCTATAGTAAGAGTGGATAATAGTCTCTGGGAAGGGAGTGTGACTGTGGGATTGCAGGTATAGTAGGGAGAGATGGTGCCTATAGTAACAGTGGGATAATAGTCTCTGGGAAGGGAGTGTGACTGTGGGATTGCAGGTATAGTAGGGAGAGATGGTGCCTATAGTAACAGTGGGATAATAGTCTCTGGGAAGGGAGTGTGACTGTGGGATAGCAGGTATAGTAGGGAGAGATGGTGCCTATAGTAACAGTGGGATAATAGTCTCTGGGAAGGGAGTGTGACTGTGGGATAGCAGGTATAGTAGGGAGAGATGGTGCCTGAATAATGTCTGTAACAAGCCATTTTACTGAGATTTTCAGAGAGAAATGCACAATAATCAGCAGCACAGCATTTGCTCCTTCCTTCCTTAAAAACGGGCTGGAATTGACACCTGTTTTTTCACAGAATGAATGAGCTCAGTAATTGAACCCCATACTGCTATTATTTGGAACAAGCTATTATTATTTGGAACAGGCCTCAATGAATGATTCAATGGCACAGAATCAGCACCATGTCAGGTCTGTTGGTTTTCTATTACTCTACTACACCTACTAGTAAATTATGTGCCGTGGAGAAATATAATTTCTACAAAAACAGTGATTGATCAGGTTAGTGATGTCAGACTGCTATTATTCTAACCACAACTGTTTCCCAGCACCTGTGTGATGGACAGGAATTTGTTTATTGTCCAAAACAATAAATAATTTGAGGGACAGAAGGATACCAGGGTCAAAGGGGCAGGTGTCCATCCTATAGTAGGATTTCCCACCTGTGCTAACCCTCTCTTTTGCCCCTACGCTGAGGAATAACTGTATTTCAGTGGTACCAATCCAGTTATTGTATTTAAGTCTATCTTAATAAATATTGATCTTTCTGTAGACTGTTGTTCCAAAGGCTTATTTGATCTTTTTATATAGTATTTAGTAAATCCAGCAAAAGTGATTTATCAGCTAATTCACCCACCATATGTAAAGTTGTTTTGTAAAAGGGCAGGGAAAAAATTGTAAGCTCCATGGGGCAGGGACCTCCTTCCTCTTGTTTCTTAACACATAACACATAATTTTGTTTTGCAAACAATAGAGATATATATAAATGAAAAGCACCGACATATTGGGGAAAATAAACTTTTCTGTGGATTTGGGACTGTTTCTAAAGACTTTTTCCATGTAACTTGGCTATGTTTTCCACTTAAGAGCTTCCTGCTGATATGTGGGCTGTCAGGCTTTATGAGAAACACTGGGAAGGGGGCATTTTAATGACTGGAGAAGGTTGCCTGGAGCGAGCACAGGCATCACCAATTGGTATTTGACATGTTTCCTAAATTATGAATTCCCTGTACTAAATACAGGGGCCTTTCTGGGTAGAATCTGTGTGTCCTGGATTTAGAAGCACCTTCAACACCGGAGAGAGAAAGGTTCTGGAGCTATTAACCCTGTCTGTGCTGTGACAACATTTTAAATCTTTACAGCAGAAATTTCAGCAGTAAATCATATTTAACTTGTGTTTTCCCAGTGGGACCAACTGAGCCACTAGCCTTTGCTGTGTCCTTGGGGCAAGTGTCTCTGCTCCACAAAAATACTTAAAGTTAAATATATCTGCCCCAACAGAGCACAGATATAGAAACTGTACAATGTGAAGACTGCGGAGGAGCAGGTTGCACAGCAGGAGTCTACAGCTGTTCCATGAGTAATAGGAAGTCCATTTATAATATGGAAGGGCACCCCAGGATTACATCTCACTGGAAGGAGTCACATTTTGTTTTAAAGATTGCCATGTTCATGGAAAACCCTATAAATTGTTTTTCCAAAGCAAAGATATATTAGGTGCACATTCTAGGTATAAGAGCTCATTTATGTCTAAAAGTGCAATTAGCAAAATGCTATTTTTCCACATTGTTTTCTCCACAATACAGTGTTTTTCCATGGAATTGCACAATTTTGGTTGCAAGGGGTGATGTGCTTGGCACAATTACAATGTGCCTACCACTATTGTGCATGAATCACTAAAACAGGAGGTGATAGTTCATTCCAGAGCTCCTGAGTCACACAGCAGAGCTCAATTCACAATGGAAGGCACCAAGCTCAACTATACAGAATTACAAATAGCGCATTTTGATGCAAGGGATCATTTAAGAAGATCCTTTATAGAAGTACAAGAGAACTGAGGATCACAAAAACAGAGAGCACTTCTCATGTAGGATAAAAAATATTGGTGTAAGATGAAAAGAGTAGCGGCTGCAGGTGCACTAGGCAACCTACTCCAATTCCCTTAACTTGCATTCCATTTAGATGTGCAAGTTAGGGATTGATGGGGCAAAAGCCACAAAGAGAACCTATGTTTACCATCTGTCATGGCCACATTGCACTGCTGCTCCCTAACTTGTGCTCCTGAATGATTAACTTATAATCATAACTTAGGAAGGGTGAAGCGGGACAATTTTGTGCCACCCTCTGTCAAACACAGCACTGTACTTATTGGGGCAACCCATCCAAAACAAAGCACAGAGACCTTCAGGAATTCAGTAAACACGAAAGACCATTTGCAAAGTGAAAAAAACTTTTTTTTTTTTACACTTTGGACCCTGACTTAAGGTATTTAAGGGTATGTTGATCATTTAAAACTTTGATGAGTAAGAAATGCTCAGCAGAGTAAAATTTTCACAGAAATAGAGGTATTAAAGATATGGAAGACTATAAACAAATCAATTATTCCTAAAGAATGTCCTTATTATGTTTCATAGCTGTTACTGGCTTCATTATGTTCTAGGTTGATTATATTACTAGCTCAGCCAAGGGCTGCCTTCTCCAATTATATAAACCGTACCTTCCCTAATGGGCTTAGTTGGCTGTTTCTAGTAGGACAAAGCTCTGTTAATGCTATTGTAAATGATGAAGAAAACCACACCAGAGGTGTATATCTTCATTAAATGATCCCAGGTGACTTCATGCAAATTGGTAAAGTAAAACATCCGAACCTGCATTGATTGACGTTTCATTGATGGCAGCCCTTCCCTACCTGAAAATAGAGTTGTATTTAAGAGGGAATGCTAACAGTCCACTGCCCCAAGCCATCACATAATTAGCCTGGCATGGCAGCAATTATAAGGCCAGAAGACTACGGAAAAGTATTTTTCATACCAAATGTAGTGGTGCAAGATGGCTACAAAAGTTTTGACTTACCTGCAGTCCCTCAGCTGAAGGCTATCAGGGCTGTTTGGAGCTAAAGGGTGCAAGGGAACATAACTTTGACTGTAGAACCGTTTGTTCTTAACAGATCTCGCTATTAAATAACACAGACAAGCATTTAGAAGACATGGGGCATTACTGAATGCTATCATATGCCTGTTACTTTCTCACTCTCCCGCTTGTCCCAAAGGACAGACTTCTTATCGACGCCCTACCTATAAAGGACAAAGAGTGTGAACCGAAATATGGCATTTAAGATGGAAAAAAACACTCTCGTTTAACGTTTCCAGATTTTCCGTGAATGTAAAGCGGTTGACAGGAACGCAGCTTGTAAAGAACCTTTAAACAGTCTTTTAAAGGTCAGGACGTTATTTTCATTTGCAGAATCCAAATTATGAGGGAGGCACAGGAGCTATTCTGATCTAGCATCAGACGTCTAGATGGTCTCCATGGTTAACTCATACACTTATTGGAATGGGACAAAGATAACGTTCATCACACAGTTTTTTTTTTGTCTCTTGAGGCTTTATTTTCAGGGCCCGAAGGCTCCCGTTGGGAATTACCAAGACCAAGAAGGAAGTCTGTAGTCAACCTAGTCAAGTCCAGGCAAACTATCAGTTCAGGCAGCAAGGGTTCAATAAACGGTGAAACAGGCCGAGGTCAGGATCAGAAATCAGTAGAAATAGTAATATAGCACACCCAGGAACACACAAGGTAGAAACTATAATCGGGCAATGTCTGTAGGCGTCTTTTTAAAGGCTAATTTTCGAGCGTGTTGACGTCACGCGATGGCGTTGCGTGTTGATGGTGCACTTTTTGATGCAGGCGTCATGCTGCCGTGATGTTTTGGTTTTAGAACGTCACTGCGTTCCACGTAGCTCCCCTGGGTGCTGCCATCTTGCCGGCGACACCGAAGAAGAAGAACACATTTATTAAGTCATTGTGGCTAAAGGTTTTATAGTTTCAGAGCAGACCACCTGGATATCAAATATTTAAAGGTGAACTAAAGCAATTCTGGGAAGAACTGGAATATTTTATATACTGTGTTTAATGTATCAACCCAGAGGTTCAGCAGCCCTCTAGCTTTAAAGCTTCATGCCTTCAAAGATGTCCACAACAGCTCCTCGTCTTGTTAGGTCATCTTTAGAGAGTCAGTGACAATTCACATGCTCCGTGTGCTCTGGGCTGCTGTATTTTATATTGTGTATATTGTATTTATATTGTGAGTCAGTCCCTAAGCTCAGGTAAGTGACAGCATCCCAGAGCATGTGCAGTGAATCAACAGAAGAGAAGATGGGGAGCCTCTTTGAAGGCATGGATCTCCATAGCTAAAGAGCTTATTGTTTATCTCTGTTTCCCGCTCTTCAAATAATGTAGCAGAAGTTTTTCTCCAGGTCTGTTTATTGAGTCACAACCAGCACAGCAGAGAACATAAAAAGCCAGACACAGAGTAGCAGGAACAGCTTGCTTGGTTTTCACAACCAGGAACCGCAAATCCATTTGTGTACGGGCATTTTTCTTAAGTGAGCGTATTTTATTTTTTAGGAGACAATATGAAGGTACGGTACCTTTTTAAATAACTAATACTAATACTAATGATAAAGGGCCAGCCTCCCTTGGCCATGCCATAAATATGTCCGACTTTCGGCCATTGGGAAACTGCAATGCAGTCAGGAATTAAAGGACAGACTCCCATGTCCTATCCACTTACAAGCCTCCAATATACCGCTGATGTACTGTATATAGAAATAATATCTGCCACAGCCCCTGATAATTAGGATGCAAATTGATTTTACACACTTATGGGCCACTGAACCTTTTTCTCCATATTGTTATAAGCTCATTAACAAATTTATTCTTGTTGCTGCTCTTTCTATTGACTGTTATAAATCACCTCTGTTTATTTTCATCATTAAAATGGCATAATAAGTCACTGTGATGCTGGATCGGAAACATTCCTATTAAATATTCCCCTTTTTCCCCTTCCTTTGGTTCTCCTTAGGTTCGTTCTCTGTGCTTTTACCCTTCGTAGGAAGTTTGTATCAATTCGTTTGTACTCTTATTAGATATAAAAGTCAATGATAAAAATCTGGCCCATTAGGGTGGCCTGGGTGCCACATTGGGATCATTCTCTGCAATGCAGGGAATCAGTGTGGGGGCAGCTTGAGATGTTGTCCTTTATATGCCCTTCAGGTAAATGAAAGATGGGAAGAAGCAGCAAGGGAAAAGGAAAATGCTAGAAGCCTTTTCTGCACGTAAATTGTAAATATCTAAAGGTGGCCATACACGGGCAGATTAAAGCTGCCAATATCGATTCGGCATCTTATCTGCCCATGTGTGGGGGCTCCCAACGGATCCAACCGATCGATATCAGGCCAAAAATCGGCTAGATATCGGTCAAGTTTGATTTTTCGTACGATTCAGGACCGCATCGGCTAGTTCGACCCGTCGGAGCCCATTTGTAGTATCTTCATCCAATTGTTCGGCCCCAGGGCCTGAAGATTTGAAGTCATCCGATACCGCCCAGCCGTTAGTGGGCATATTGGGTCAAGATCCGCTCGTTTGTTGACCTTGCCAAACAAGCAGATCTTATAGTGTATGGCCACCTTAATCCTGATATCTTTAACAGTCATTAGGGGAATGAACTGCTGAGCAGTAGTTGAAGGGAGGAGCAGGCAGAGTATGGAGAGATAGTAACAATATCTTGCTAAACCCTTTGTTAAAATAGAACTCCCTGAACTAACCAGCATCTGCAGACTTCTGTACTAACACGATCCCCCGCCCGTTACTAAAAACTGCCCTGCAGACGTCTATGGCTCTGTGCCATTTTAGGACAGGAGTCTGGATGATGCAGGTGTATTTGCTGTTACAGATTAGACCCGCCATGCACACCAGCAGGGGGAGAAATGGATTATCTACATAAAACTGATGATTGAGCATGTGGGAAGGTCACTTTTATGGTTTGCTTAGTTCAGATATAACAAACTGCCAGGTTATTATTGTTATAGCTAGGGATTAACGCTAGCTATAACAGCTCAGTGCCGGATTCAGCTGGGATTCTCATGGATTGTGGGTTCACTGCACACTGCAGGGCTAGCCAACCAGTGGAAGGAGTCCTAAGTTAAAGGCAAGTTAGCAAATGTCCTGGATATGTCCTGGATATTCTTTAAATGCCAGTATTTCCTGGTGCATCTAGGACTAAGAGAAATCCCATCAGTTCATCCATATTTCAGCTGTGGACATATATAAGTACCATTTGACACTAACTATATTCAATTTTGAGATTGAGCTAAGGGTATTAGGTTTTCTAGGTGGCCCCAAAGAAGACACAGTCCAACAGTTTTGGGCCAAAGCAGTGAAGACTTTGAGCAGACTGGTGGGTCATACAGATCTCTTGGAATGACAAATAGGCCTCCTGTTGGACTGTGCTGTTCTGGAGAGTTGATTCCCTAGCTGTGGGGCTGGTTGCTTTATTGGTGCCCTAGCTTGAAGGCCAGTTAGCATGATGTTTGATCTTCCATATACTGGAGGCCCTTGATTTTGGGGATAAAAGCATATTCTTGTTCATTCTAGGATCTGTATCAGAATGATGGGAATGACTGTGTATTCATATACTTATAAAAATATATTGGGAACGAGGCCTCTGATTTTTATGTACAAATCTGAAAATCACTTTTCTATATTAAACTATAATGATAGCCTCTGATCTTTGGCTTCTAGGTTCTTGGAACCATAATACCCCAGTTAGGACCTGCATCAGTTAGCAAGGCCATTTTGGACCAGAAGCATACCCCTAGGGACAGCAGACCCAGCAACTGCTGTAGATGGCACAAGTGCCAAGGGGATCCTGAGTGATGCATTATTTTAGTGGTTGTCACCAAAACTTTGGAGGGTGGTGAGTCCATGCAAGGACTTTGCTATGGACCCACGGAACCCACTGTTCTGACCCTTTACTTTGTGTATACAATTTTTTGGAGTCATTATTGGTTCTGTATTCACGATGGTCACATACAATAAAGCTTGTTATAATAATGAGCTTGAAAGGCTGGAAAATAACCAGATATGCATTTATTTATCTCATCCTTGAGTTAACCCGCAGTGTGCTGGGGCAGGCTTCTCCCCATTTCTGTATGATTCATGGCAGACACCTCAGGCTGTAAACCATCATGATAAGTAGAGCAGAGCTTAATTACCCTAAATAATGTTCAGTGATTAGCAGTGACGTCTCAAATGATATAGAATAATGGCTAAGGGATCGCATATTCTAGTGCACGATAAGGAGCTACACATAGAATTCTGCCAGCTAGGCGCAAGTTATTCTGAGGGGGTGAGTTTGTATATGAATGTTTGTTTAAGACGAATTCAGCAGATGCTTCATGAATCATACAGATCCACGGCTGGGATCATTAGCTCTGCTGTTCTGTGGTAAACCAAGTGCATGTAGGGAGCTTTGGCGATGGGGCTGGTTTTAGGGTGGGACACTGTACCCTTAGCCTCAAAGGGCCATAAAATGACCTTGGGGAAAAAGCAGTACATTTATATTAAATTAATTTAATATACTAAATATATAGTTAGTATTTAAGTCCAACCTGCTGCAGCCCTCCAGCTGTTGTTAAATTAGAGCTGCCACCATGCCACTGGTAGTTTTTTGGCTGGTCAGGGGGGAACTATAAATTGAAGTCTTTTTTTATCTCTTAGCTCAGCTGCTCTACCTAATTTTGGACCTGCTTAGAAGAGCCAAAACATGGCATCCTGAAAGCTGCAACTGTTCTTCAGGTCATCAATGCCTTCTCCTTCGACCTACAGTATATACAGTAAAAACATAAACCATTAGGCAGTACATATATCTCATTGCTCGAGGGCTCGGGCTATCATGTTCTCTGGTGGGCCCTAGGGGACCCAGTCCAGGACTGGTTTTGGATCCAAAGCAGTGAAGCCTTTGAGGAAACTGGGGACTCATACAGATCTCTTGGAGAGACAGATTAAGACAATGGGCATCCTGTTGGGACTGTTCTGCCCGAGGGAATAGATTTCCAAGATGTGGGGCTGGACATTCTATTGGTTGCACCATCATCATAAATATTGAGTTGAACTGAAGCTAAAAGTATATGTAGAACCTTCCTCCACTCCACTCCACATTATAGAGTATGGATTTGAGCTGCTTAATCAATGCCCTTAGTCTGTAGTGGAACAGTGTACTTCTTTGGGCCTCTAGAGGTGCAAAATCTCTCTCGAAGCCCATGAAGAACATCTAGATTCCATAAATTTATGTGCACAAATCATGAGCCTTTTATTTTCAAAAAACTGAAACACCTCAACCATAAAGGCAGCGATGCCGCTTGGAAAAGGCCTCAATTCACAACAGAAGGTGTATAATGATGGGGTACAGGAGTGATCTTTAAAGCTTCACCCACACTGCATGTCCAGCTCTCAAATTAGTTTATTCCTGTTGTTGTGTTCTAGTAAAGACTCTGCTGCACACCTGCACTCGCAGTGAAATATTCATTAGATGAACTGAGTAAGTACTGTAGTAAAGCCCGAAACCAAATTTGGCAGCCAAAAGAACATTTCAAAGAGTCCCCCCCCCCCATATCCCATCACTTCCTCCAGCGCCAGTTGCTAATGTGACTGCAAAGCCCAGCTGACTGCTCAGATCATCAATGAGCCACAGAAGCAGAAGGCGGTGGACATTTAAAGAAGGATGTCGGAGGAGTTATTGGCAGGCGATACGGGAAAGCTGGGCATGGGGAGAGCATGTAGTGACGGAACGGAGAGGAAATATTTATCTCTTGTTATATGAAGCATGTGTGCCTTGTGTTGTATGAATGCTCTATGCCCACTCAACTCAAACATACACATATACAGTGTTCATCATAGTACATATTATTTTAGTACTGCAGTGGAGTTTCCTATGCATTGCTAACCTGTCTTATCTTATAGCTAAAAGTTCAGCAATAAAGACCTTTATTATAGCTTTAAATACCGCTAATGTGTTTATACAGCACTTTACGGAGTATCCAGGGGGAAACACATTTGGACACTGAGCATTCAATCCCACTGTAGGTAGTGCCCAGTACCTCAGCAGTGCTAACCACTCAGCCACCATTTAATAATACTTCCCAGTAATGTGTAATGACACCCCAATCAGTGGGATGGGATCATGGGAGGCCCAGGTCTGCTTCATTTGTAAGTGGACCCACCAGTGGACTCTGTGTCTTTAGTGACCACAACTGATAAAATTAATATTCACTTGAGCACATGATACATTAAATTATTGATTCAATAATAGCTTTAAAAGGATACTGTCATGGGAAAAAAAATGTTTTCAAACTGAATCAGTTAATAGTGCTGCTCCAGCAGAATTCTGCACTGAAATCCATTTCTCAAAAGAGCAAACAGATTTTTTAATATTCGATTTTGAAATCTGACATGGGGCTAGACATATTGTCAAATTCCCAGCTGCCCCAAGTCATGTGACTTGTGCTCTGATAAACTTCAATCACTCTTTACTGCTGTACTGCAAGTTGGAGTGATATCACCCCCCCCCTTCCCCCCCCCCCAGCAGCCAAACAAAAGAACAATGGGAAGGTAACCAGATAACAGCTCCCTAACACAAGATAACAGCTGCCTGGTAGATCTAAGAACAACACTCAATAGTAAAAACCCATGTCCCACTGAGACACATTCAGTTACATTGAGAAGGAAAAACAGCAGCCTGCCAGAAAGCATTTCTCTCCTAAAGTGCAGGCACAAGTCACATGAATGGGGGCAGCTGGGAAATTGACAAAATGTCTAGCCCCATGTCAGATTTCAAAATTGAATATAAAAAAATCTGTTTGCTCTTTTAAGAAATGGATTTCAGTGCAGAATTCTGCTGGAGTAACACTATTAACTGATGCGTTTTGAAAAAAACATGTTTTCCGATGACAGTATCCCTTTAAGGACTCCAGTCATAGACAAACACAAGGCCTCCACTGATATACTTGTAAAGGGTGAAAATGGTGCCCTTGCACGAGGGCATGGTACATCCAGCACAGCATTATAGCAATGCACCACAACTTGTGACCCAGTGTAACAGATGTCAGCTGTACATTGCTAAAACAAATCTTTTGCCATCAGCCCACGCTCTCTGTCCTTATAAGGCACTGGGCACAGGGCAGTTTCACCTATTTGCCACCCAAAGTCTGGCTATGTTTTTCTCTTGAAGAGGTTTTTAAAAATATAAGATATGCATGTTTGTTGCCTGTGCTTTAAATTGAGCTTATTTCAGTTATGAGGATAGGCTGGCCAAACTGGGGTTGCTCTGTAAAGGAAGGAAGGAAGGATATAATAATTAGCAAAATATAGGACAGTCGTTCCTAAACTTTAAGGTTGGCTTCCCTGGGTGCCAGCAGCAGTGGAAAGGGGCATAGCCTGAGGTTAGTTGGAGATAAAGGGAGATTGCTTACTTGCTTCTCTGGATACGCTTGAAGCCCAGCTTGAAGGTCTGGTAGATTGAGATTTGATCGGAAAGCCTATTTTTTCTCCTAGATGTATTGTCAGCCCCACTTGAAGTTCAGCTAAGGTCTAGGAGCTGGGGCAAATACTTGTTTGTTACCCTAGATATACATGAAACTATGGCTGATTGGCTGATACCAATTCCTATATCTGTATCATAGTTATGAGGGAAAGGTTGGTCAAGACCAAAGTTTGGACTTCCAATGAGGGCTTCAAAGTGTAACAACCACTGACATATAGGCAGGGCCGCCATCAGAAATCACGGCCGTACAGCAAAATTTTCGGGGCCCCCTGGTCCTTGCCCAACCTAGATCCCATGCCCTCCCCAGATCCCGCCTACCACGACCCACAGTAAAAATTCCACACAGACACCAGTGCTAAAAACAGTAAACCTCCTCACTCACAAGTTATAAAAAGCCATTGGTGGTCAGGGCTCCCTTATAATTAAAAAAAAAATTGGCGTCCAAGGTCCCACACTTTAGTTTTTTTTTAAAAAAAACATTGGTGGTCAGGGCCCCCCTACAAGCTTAATAAAAAAATCATTGGTGGTCAGAGCTCCCCAAAATATTGGTGTTCAGTGGAACTTCCCTTAGGTTCTTCTTCAGCTTTTCGTGGCTTTGGGTCTTCGGCATGACTTTGGATCTTCTGTGCATGAACTTCAGCGCGGTTAAGGGGGGCCAGGATAATTTGAAAAGTGCAACACAGCCAGTTTCCCCCATTCATGGCCCGGGCCAGGTACAACTGAACCCCCTGTGCCCCCCCTATGGCGGCCCTGCATATGGGGAACCTCAAGACAAATCCTTTGGTATCTCATTCACCAGTAGATGTGATGAGTACATCAAAAGTGTTCACCATCATTCATTTTCTCTGCATAAAACTGTGCATAGCAGCTGTATATCCAATATAATATGTTATAAACAAGATATCACTTGGAAACCTTAGATGCCTTATAAATTACAATGGCTCCTCCATTCCCAGCAACTGGCAGCCATTCCCAGTGCCCAAGCTCTAAACTGAGAGTTCTTAAAGGAACTTGGTTTTTTTCAGAATCATGTATTTGAAATAATGACATAAATTATGATTGAGGGGAGGGGGATTAAGTATGAGCAAAGGAATGGAGTTCTGTAGGATAAATGCATTATGACCCTGAAAATGCATTTTGCAGCGGCTGATTATATAGACACTTGTGAGCTTATTATACAAGGTTTTTAGCGGCTGAAGGTCGTTCAAGGTTTTCTAGTAACCAACTGGCAATTGGTCATGGGATAAATCTGCTTGTATTGAGATCAGAAAGGATTTTATTTTACTCCTCGAGGCGAAATTGTCTTTTTGTTACCTTCCTTGGACCTGTGCAAGGTTTAACTTATTTATTTTAATGTTATCTATATTATTAATATATATATATTATGAATTTTCTCTTTTACCTAGAACTTTTTTTTCTAGATAAAAATAATCCTATATTAAAGAGAAAGTTCACCTTTTGCCAAGATAAGCATTTTGGCAATGGGGATTGTAAAAACCAAGTTGTATTTTTTTTTTAATACCTGTTTCTTTAAATACTTGCTTAGTAGCCTTGCAAATTCTGGATTAAAATCATGGTTTAGATTCATGTCAGCTGCTCTACCTGGGACATAGAATCTGTTCCCAGTGCCGAAAAAATGTTGGACAGTGTTCTGCCACTGTGATGCAATTTGGAAATTAAAGAGTTCGTGCACAGATAGGGTTAACACCACTGGAGACAAAAAGGTAAAACCCATTTTAGGCTATTATAATTGAATAGACTGAGAGGAGAATCAAATCTCCCCCAGGCCCCTTGTCTCCTGTATGTGCAAGTACTCCATGTTGATGTTCCTCCTTTAAAGGGCATGTAAAGGCAAAAAAATAAAATCCCATTTTTATTTTCTTTAATGAAAAAGAAACCTATCTCCAATATACTTTAATTAAAAAATGTGTACCGTTTTTATAAGAAACCTGACTGTATGCAGTGAAATTCTCCCTTCATTTACTGCTGTGGATAGGAATTGTCAGACGGTCCCTAACTGCTGAGCAGGGAAACACATACTTATGAACAGCAGGGGGAGCCCTTGCCTTACTTCCCAGCCATGCAACTCAAGCAGCTTTGTTTATGATGATCACTAAGTAGCCCAGACCACACTGAGCATGTGCACAGTCTTAGTCTTGCAAAGATGTTTAACAAAGTTACAAGATGGTGACCCGCTGTAGCCAACTTTGAAAGCATAAATTATTTGTTTGATTAGGCTTGTGGTGCAGTAAGTTCATGTTTATATTTAATATACAGCATTTCTAGCCTTATTCTATTTTAGACTTTACATGCCCTTTAAGTCATTTTTGCCATTGTGTTGCATTCTAGAGCAGCAAGGAAACCAGAAGCTGATATTCTATATACATGGAGTACTATGCTTTGATCAAATCAATACAACTTTGCTCACTGCTTGGAAATCGGATATTCCTATACTCTTATAACCTATTGTATGACAAAATCACTGGACGCCATAGGAGCGCCAATATTTGTGGTCTCTAATGCAGTTGACAGAATGATACATAAATGTATTGTATAGAGAGCATAGTACACTTACCGGCATACATTTGATATAGCAAAAAAGTGTGCCTTATAGGGGGGCCCGGGATATGTTTAGGTATCCAAGGAAACACTAATAAGACAGTTTTCATCAACATATACCAACATATTGAAGCATGACTGTGTATAGGATGTATAGGGGCAGCATTAGACTGGGGGGCTGGAGACCTATTGGGGAGGCAACCTTAGAGACCCCCATATACCCACGGTCCCCCCTTCCCGCCCGCCCGCCTCCGCCTCAGTCATGGAGTCCTCCACTCACTGGCACCACAACCCTCCTCCTCCCCTGTGTGTCTGTTGCGGCCACGATTGTATCTGGGTCGGCAGGGGCCACTTGGTTTTTTCCCCTGATGTCCTGCTGTCCCAGTCCAAACCTGTATAGGGGCCCTAATAAGACTCCCACTGATGCATAATTTAATATATGTTTCTAGCAGATCATCTTCAAGGTTTTGGGACTAGGGGTCCACATAAAATATTTTTATAGAGCAATACAATGCCAGATTGGATATCCGATGCTTGAATAATTAGGAATATCCAAAATGTATATGGCCAAGGGTCCCCTTTTAGGGAAGATTCCCTTAGACTTTTTGCCTCCGACATTTTCAATAAATACCCCCACTTAGTCATAACAAAGTTACAGATATAGGAAATCATTGGTTGTCCAGCCATATTTACAGCAGTAAATTTGCCCCAGTTCTCTCCAAAACTGACCTTCAAGCTGGGCTTTCAGTTGTGTATCTAGGAGAGCAAATAGACATTCTCCCTCTCTGACCCTAACTGGTCTTCAGGCTGAACTCCCTCATACCACAGCTCCAGGCCCTCTCCGGAGTACAGTTTTGGAACCATTGCCTTAAAGCTCTTCTTGGACACAGGCTGAAGTTACAGGTAAAAGAGGAACCTTTAGCAATGCTGTTGGGGCTTTCTTTGTTCTCCAGCTGTTTTTAAACTACAATTTTGGCTGCCAGAAGGTGCCAGGAGTTGAGGCCTCCATGTTGAACCTCCCTGATGTATATACTTAAATATGTTTTATATTTCTAACCCCACCATCAGTAACCTCTAGTCATGTTTGTTTCCAATTGCAAACAACGTGTCAGCCGTACCCTAAAACATCCCCGCCTTCCTCTTGTTATTTGGGCTACACCAGACAAAGCAGACACAACCATGTCACCATGGGGAGGTGTTGTTGAATAGGAACATGTAGCTCACTGCAAATGCATTTATCTAATGAAGGATATGCACACAAGATCACATTACCTGGAGAGCAAATGCATCTGTCATTAAATCAATTCTTCTTCCTGTTCTTTTAGCATTGATCAGCCGGGGACAATTATAGCACACCCACTCCAATTACACAAGTGTCACTTCCTTAACCCTTCTGCTTTTGCCCAGAGGAAGGGCAGTTTAGTCTCAATTAGAACATTGCTACTTTCCTGAGTTCCTCTACTTGCCATTTCCTGCACCCCTTTACTTGCCACTTTTCTGCCCCCCTTTACTTGCCACTTTTCTGCCCCCCTTTACTTGCTACTTTTCTGCCTCCATTTACTTGTCAATTTCTGACCCCCTTTACTCCTCACTTTCCTGCCCTCCTTTACTTGCCACTTTCCTGCCCTCCTTTACTTGCCACTTCTCTGCCCCCCTTTACTTGTGACTTTCCTGCCCTCCTTTATATGCCACTTCTCAGCCCCCTTTACTTGTCACTTTCCTGCCTCCATTTACTTGTCACTTTCTTACCCCCTTTACTCCTCACTTTCCTGCCCTCCTTTACTTGCCACTTTCCTGCCCCCTTTACTTGTCACTTTCCTGCCTCCCCCTTTATTTTTCACTTTCCTACCCCTTCACTCCTCACTTTCCTGACCCCATAATGCCCCATTTTCCCCCTTTACTTGCCAATTTCCTCCCCCTTGTCACTTTCCTGCCCCCCTTTACTTGTCACTTTCCTGCCCCCATTTACCTGTCACTTTCCTGCTCCCCTTTACTCGTCACTTTCCTGCCCTCCTTTATTTAATAATTTCCTTTCCCCCAATGTTTGACATTTTCCTTCTTTTTTTTGTAACTTATAATTTTTATTTTAAATATTTTTTATTGCTAAAAGCTACACTGGACCTGATGGTATGAGGTCCCATACTTTCACAACGACAGTGCTAAAGTGTATTTTTTTGACAGTGGTTGGCTAGACAATGTTAAAAGAGGAATTAACAATGTAAGAAACCATGTAAACCATGTAAACCATGTAAACCTAAAAATGATCAGTTGATGCAGCAAGAGGGGTAAAAGGTCAAAGGGGCTGAAAGGTCAGCTCAGCAGGAGAAATATTCAAGATACGCTCATGGTGATCTGGATGTAAGGGGTGATACATTAGTGAAGAAGTGAGTCCTTGTAGCTCCCACAGTGTCCAGACAGCAATATATTGAGCTGGTTTATTCTGAAGGGCTGCAGTCCCATATTTGAAAATCCTGTTGGAGTTAACCCTTCTTAAGATTTCAGATAGCGTTGGTATTCCATTTGAATGCTATTAATAGACGTGTAGCTGTAAGATTGTGGTTGGTCAAGATTTGGTTGCTTCTATGTAATTTCAGAAGAGGTTTCCTTAGTAGTAGGTTGGGAAGATCTACACAAACTTTACAAGCAAAAATTCAACCAAGAAGGTCCCCCACCTCTGTCCATGTTTGTTGATTGGTGAGGCAATGCCAGAATGCAGGAGGCCACATTCTAAGGATCCAGGATTTGGTTTGGGATTCCTCCAGGATTCTGTCTTTTTTAGCAGGATTCTTGTGCGTGGGCGAACTGAATCCAAATCCTAATTTGCATATGCAAATTAGGGGGAGGAAGGGTAATCACAGTTTACGTCACAAAACAAGAAAGTGAAAAAATATTTCCCACTTTTTCCTATTCCACCCCTAATTTGCATGTGCACATTAGGATTCTTTCACAAAGTATTCAGGGATTCGACGGAATCCCAAATAGTGGATTTGGTGAATCCCTACCACTTTCCTTCTAATTCTTTTGTAAAAAGAACTGAAGGAAAAAAGTTTGGATTTTTTTTTTTTTCAAATGCTAGAAAATCTGTCCCATGTGTTTAACCCTTGCCCTGCCACAGAACTAACAGTATTCAGAACTAATAGCCATTATACCAATGCTGCCGATTTTGCCAGGTTTGGCAACACCTTACAATTTCCTAGAAGAAGAACATATAATTCTGATGATCCCTATAATTTCATTAGGAAGGAAACATTGGGAAATCAGCTCCTGATAATAAGGAAGAGAGATTCACATAGTACAGGTATGGGACTTGTTATCCAGAATGCTCGGGACCTGGGGTTTTCTGGATAATGGATCTTTCCGTAATTTGGGTCTTCATGCCTTAAGTCTACTAGAAATTCATTTAAACATTAAATAAACCCAATAGGCTGGTTTTGCTTCCAATAAGGATTAATTATATCTTAGTTGGGATCAAGTACAAGCTACTGTTTTATTACTACAGAGAAAAAGGAAATCAATTTTAAAAATTTGGATTATTTGGATAAAATGGAGCCTATGAGAGACAGTCATTCCGTAATTCGGAGTTTTCTGGATATCGGGTTTCCAGATAAGAGATCCTATACCTGTATCCAACATTATACAAATGAAAAAAAACCTCCATATTCAGCAATAAAACGTTGCTTTTCGCTCATATTGAGTATGTGATATAATTAAATAAGAAAGCGTAACCCAGATCCCTACTTAAATCAATGCATCTTCTCTCCTCTCCTTGCCGCTATGACTGTAGACGAGCAGAATCCTCTCTTAACTAAAAGTCATTATAAACTCCTCCCATGCCTGTGCTTTCATGTCTCTTCTCCTGTAACATTGGCCCCATTTTCCCTGTTGTGCTGACCTCTTTCCCAGCATTTACAGATTACTATAAAATGCTGGAATTAGGCTTATTGCTTGGTTTGCAGACACATTTGGGGTGCGCGGTTGGTTCAGGTAATAATGCATTTTAGCTCTACCATTAGGCTTGTATTAGATTCTCTGTTTTTGCTGTTGTTGGTTGGGTTGGTGTTCCCTTAGGTTTAATGATAAAGCAAGAGGACAACCCAAGAGGGCTTTATTTATGAGCTATGGAAGGGGGACAGTTGGACCATATAAAAAAAGAGTTCCTATCTTGTTCTTCTTTTATCATCTTGTCCTATTGCCCCATCTAAGAGGAGATCTTGTTATGATGGCAAAACACTGAAGTCTTGTTCTATATCCTTGTATGGAATGTTGTGACCTTCACCGTAATGACCTACCAGTGCATAATATATTCTCAAATTCCTTTCAATGCATGCAGCCTATGGAAGGGCAGCATTGTACTGGGAGGTTGCGTTGGTTGCTCTAAGGTTGCTCCTAGAGACCTTCATACTATGCATGTTGCTTTATGTTGGTCACTTATCTCCACTGCTTTTCTGCTTATGTGAGAAAAATTTTATTTTGTTCTGCGATTCCCAAAAATGTATTTATAAGGGATACTGTCCCTGTAGACAATCGAATAGCATGTTGAAGATTTGACCCTAATTGGAGCCTTCCTAATAGCCTGAGGAGAACTCTCATTCTGCTACTGACTGATATTTTGAAGGACAAAAATCTGCCAGATATGTAAGTTACTAAATCCATTTGACTGTTGATGCAATCCTCACCCAATGGCTCTCCCTTGGCCCAATTATGAATCCCCCCAATTTTGCCAATGTGGTAGATATCATATTGATTTATTGACCTCTCCAAATGAACAAATCTTTTAATGTATGCCTAGGTTAACTCTTGCTCCATCCACTGCATTATAGTAGTCTTGGGTTGATGTGCATTGGTAGGGTTTCCCCAGCATACCACCTAAAATAGGGGCTGGGCATTGTTGGTCTCATGAGACCATAGAATATACCACCACCTGAGTCTTGTATACTGTAGATGAGATCTCATGTTCATTGTCTTTGAAACCTTACTGTAGTGTTCCCCAACCTTTATTTACCCAGATGTAAAAAGAGTTGAGGAGCAACACAAGCATGAAAAGCTAAGTTCTGTGACTGGCCATTTGGTAGCCCCTATGTGTACTGGCAGCCTACAGGAAGTACATATGGTCTTTATGCCTCAAACATGTGCCTCTTAGCCAATAATTAAAAAATAAGCACCTGCTTTGAGGTCACTGGGAGCTACATCAAAGGGCTTAGTCAGCAACTTGTTGCTCGCTAGCCAATGATTGGAGATCACTGCCTTACTGCATCCTACTCCTGGATTTCACTTTTATTGTTTGCTTTGATCTTCATGGTGAAGCATTTGGAAATGAGTCAGAAGGTTTTCATTCTATGATGTGACCTCTAACCACAATTAATTGTGCCATAGTTGTATTAAGGTTTGACTCTGTAAAAAGGATCAATCCTTACATCATGAGAACATTGGTAAGACATTATAGGAGTTTCCAAGGAAACTGAATAAAAAGTAGACCCAAGGGCTTGCCAGAGGACTTGATCTTCAAGGCTCCACCACTTGCAACCATTCCTCTTCCCCCTGTTGTGGACCATCTCTTGTCCACTACTGTCCCAACCCCCTTGCATCACGCACATACCTGCCACAAGGACCCAGACTGATGGGGCCCAGTGGCCTGGTGGGCTAGTCTGATGTTGGGAACCTTTCTTTGGGCCGCAGTGTGTGTGGTAGGTTATGATGGGCAGCAAAAAAAGGTGTCTCTGGTAACTGTGAGAGTGAAATTCAATGTTTCCATTCTGTAAATGTTTCTCTTATAGAAATGTGGCCCCCCCTTTCAGAGTTCAAGGTTAGGGGGGTTAGAAGCGGTGACATCAGGAAGGCCACCTCAGCATGGCAGGGCTCAGAATTACCCTCCACATATGCATTTATTAAAATGTAATGTTCCCAAATGTGTAAATCTTTTATCATGTTTTTTCATGGAGAAAAAACGTGTGTATACAAATAAAAATATCAATACATACATATCTCTTGGCTGACTGTAGCAGGTTGCCTTTCATGTGAGTTTATTGTATGCCATATTAATAGAGCAGATAATTGTCCCTTGTGCTGTTAAGGGCAGGCATTAATACCGACAGACAAAGCTAATCTAATAAACACCAAAAACCCTTGTGGACAGAATAAAAGAGAAGCAAGGGCTCTCTAGCAAATCACATTTATTTAACATTATTGGGGTAAAAATTCACAAAAATTAGTATGATTCATAAAGACATGTAATCTATTGTAAGCTAAATCTGCTTTTGGTTAATGTGGGAACGTGCACCTCTCTCAGCTGGACTCGACTTGGTCCTTTCATTGTGTACAGCCACGAGCCAGGGATGAATATCGCTCTAAGCAAAATATATCTGCCAGTTATCTATTCTTATTCAAATCAGATATTTTTCATCTCCTGTCCTCCTGGAAATAGGGAAACAAATGACACTTCAAAAATTCATCAACGTGTATAAGGCTGCTACAGCGGACTTGCAGTGATGGTGAATCCATGGACTGTGATCTCCTCTGCATGCTAAGTATCAATACTTGTACTCAAAGTCCGACCTGCAAAAGTGACATGGGATCTTGTGCTCCAGAATCCTGGAGTTATTGGTATTAGAATATTGGTATTCTAATCTTTAATCCATTCGCCATAAGGTGGCCATCTATTTAAAAAAGAAATAGAATATTCAACCACTGGCTTTGGAAGACCCCCCACCCCTATAGCTTATAATAATAATAATAATAAAACATAGCTTAGAATAAAACTCCTATTGCTAATATATACCACTGCAGTATTTCTACACTGTTGACAATGTGTCCTCTGTGTTCCAGCTGTAGAGATCGGCTCATCTAAGCAAAGGCCTGTTGTCATTCATGTCAACAATAATCAGGTATCCGAGTAAACCCTACAGCAAATGTGATATGTGTGGGTCCAGCTATGCAAGGCAGCAACTGTATAATAGCGGGAGGTCTGATAATGGAAAGTCTGGTGGCTTTAATGAGGCCTCCTAGTGGGTAACATGGCTTCCTGGTTCTGGCTGACCCAATCATTTAAGCACAAATAATTAATGGAAGCTACTGTAATGGAAGCTGAAGTTTCTCACCATCATGGCGTCCAAGATGGCGACGACGTCCAAGATGGCGACGGCGTCCAAGATGGCGACGGCGTCCAAAATGGCGACTCCTTCCTTCCCCATGTGGATCCTGCTGGTCCCTGTGTGATGACGTCGGCTGCCTCCCGCTCTCCGATTGGTCGCCGGCGACGGAACGGTCGCCGGCGTCAGAACGTACGTCGGCGTCATGACGTTAGCGTCTTGACGCCGGCGTCAGCGTCATGACGTCATCGCGTCCAAATCTTGGCGCCAAAATTCGCCTTTTTAAACCCCCTGGACATTTCTATCATTGCCCAAGTATAGGTTCATCTTCGTGATTCCTGGGTATTATATTATCGACTGATTCCTTGTGTACCAACCTTGCCTGTTATTCGGATTGACCCTTTGCTGCCTGGATTGAACTCTTTGCCTGTACCTCGACTATTCTTCTGCCTGATCCCTTTATACCACGAACTCGCTTGCTACCTGCCTCCTCCTTGGTCCGCACTTCAACTGCGCCTTCGGGCCCTTACAGCTACATGGCATGGCATTATATGTCGCTTACATGGGGAAAAAAAAAGATAAATATATATATAGTACATAGTAACATAAGTGTAACATAGTAAGTTACACTTGTTGGACGCACATCCATCAAGTTCCAAACTTTTGTGTTTATATATAACCTGCCTAACTGCTAGTTGATCCAGAGAAAGGCAAAAAAAAAAAAACCCGTCCGAAGCCTCTCTAATTTGCCTCAGAATGGCCCTTACATTTACGAGGCCCTTACATTTCGATTGCGCCACCTCAAATTTGGACGAGCAGCGTCAAATTTCGTATGCTGCGAGTCAAATTCACTCACGCCGCGTCAAATTTCAAATCTTTTTTTTTTCAAAAGAGCAAACAGGTGTTTTTATATTTAATTCTGAAATCTGACATGGGGCTAGACATATTGTCCGCTTCCCAGGTGCCATCAGTCATGTGACTTGTGCTCTGATAAACTTCAGTCACTCTTTACTGCTGCACTGCAAGTTGGAGTGATATCACCCCTCCCTGCCCCCCCCCAGCAATAGTACAATGGGAATGTAACCAGATAGCAGCTCCCTGACACAAGATAACAGCTCCTTGGTACATATGAGAAAAGCACTCAATAGTAAAAATCCAGGTCCCACTGTGATACATTCAGTTACAAAAGCCTGCCAGAAAGCAGTTCCATCCTAAAGTGCTGGCTCTTTCTGAAAGCACATGACCAGGTAAAATGAACTGAGATGCACCTACATACCAATATTACAACTAAAAAGAATACACTACTTGGTTCAGGTCATGAATACAATTTTATATAGTAATAGTGTGAATTATTTGCAGTATAAACAATGTAAATTAGAAATAAAAACTGCACTTTCGCTATCGCTTTAAGGTGACCTGATTCTTGTCTTGGAGCCATTGAATTGCTAGAGAAAAAGCAGCCATTGACCTTCTACCTTACATAACACTTAGTAAGAGATGTGCACTAACATGCACCAAGAGAGGCCTAAACATGGACTCCGAGAAAGCCGATACCTGCTTGGGGTTTATAGAAATATATATATATATATATATATATATATATATATATATATATATATATATATATATATATATATATATATATATATATATATATAAAAATTATTTTAATTTTGCTCTGGGTGCCATGCACCTGTCTGTCCTTATCTCTGTACCATCAGGTGCCATTTCTAGTCCTTATCCCATTCTATGGGGTATATTTATCAAAAAGTGAAGTTAGTGATCGCCACAGTACTCTAGAGTGAAATTCTGCCACTCTCCATTCATTTCTATTGGATTTTTAAAAGGGTATTTATCAATGGGTGAAAGTGAAAGTTCATCCCTTGATAAATACACCTTTCAACATCCCATAGAAATGAATGGAGAGAGGCAGAATTTCACTCTAGAGGACTGTGTCAATCTCTAACTTCACTCTTTGATAAATATACCCCATATATGACTTTCGATATTTTGTGCAAGTAAGTACGAGTAGATTAGATGAGCTGCAGATAATTTGCTAAAGGGAAGAGATCTTTACAAAGTTTTTATTTTTATATTCATAAAAACTTTTGCCCTGGGCCAAGCCTCTCCCTCTTTCTCAGTCTAGCCTAGCAAAGTCCATCTACTCATATATGCAATACTGTATGTCAGTATTTTCTTCTGTATGACCATGGTCCTTGCAGAGTCATAGTCCCAACTCCCAAGGGGTGACAAACCTTAAAGCATTTTTATGTCCCACTACCTGTAACCAACCAAACAAACCTCCTACCCCACCTTTTCCAAAAGAGTCAGGGTTGTTCCCATAAATATAGATATTTTCGACTTATTTTTTATAATTTGTAGTTCAACAGCCGCTGATGGGTTCCAGAATATACATTCCATGATAATGTCCCCAATATCCCTGAATACTATCCCCATACCTGCCACATCTTGTCACTCCTGCTCTCTCTCCATACATGCTTCTAAGTCTGTATGCTTTAACCGCCATTGGGGGAAAATCGGTAATTAATATATTTACTTTACCTTGGATTCTATGAGAACGCTGAACAGAGTGTTGGTTTGTCAGACAGATTCTCTGAGCAAGGTAAATTATACCCAGTGAGCAGGAACATGACAGCAGCCATGTATTGAGCCATGTTAGTGATTCCGAACAATTGTGCACAGCATTCTACTTATCTGGTTATAATTCCCCTTTGATGGTAGTAGAACAGCCAAGCAGAACAAAAAGAATAAATATGATCTCAGCTAAAGGTAATGGCACACAGGGCACTTTCAGCGGGCGCATTATTAACCAGCCAGGAAACACGGCACCACCCGTGGTGTAACTACCGGGGGAGCAGGGGGTGCGATTGCAAGAAAATCGGCATGGAGGGGGGTTTTGGGAGGGGCACAGCTGCACCTAGTTACGTTACTGGGCACTTGGACCAGATGCTCCCCCACCTTAAAGGTGGCCAAACACGGACAGATTAAAGCTGCCAATAACGGTCCTTTAGACCAATTCGGCAGTTTATATGCCTGTGTATGTGGGCTTCTGACGGGTCTTCCCGATCAATATCTGGCCACGATATCGGGAAGGATTCATTTTTCAGGCAATCGACCCGACGGAGCCCATTGCTCCTCGTTGTAATCCGATTATTCGTCCTAGGGTCAAACGTTTGGATTAGCCCATATGCCGTTGGTTGGGCATATCAGGGAAAGATCCACTCATTTGGCGATGTCGCCAAACGAGCAGATCTTATAATGTATGGTCAGCTTTAGACTTGAAGTTGTCCAATGGTGGATTGTGGCAGGGCTTGTCAGGTGATAGTTGCCTTGAAAAGTGTATTGAGGTGATTTTGAAATTAATGGGCCAAAGCAACCCAAAAGCGTTCCATGTGTCACCCAAAATCCAAAGAGAACAACAGCTATTGTGCTTTTGCTTTTTCCCTTTGTTTGGTATTTTGTTGTCACCCACCATACATATATCCTCAAAAATACCAAGATGTTCTGTTGTGCCAGAAACCCACTCTTTTCTCTTGGGCCCACTACTTGGTCTCAAGGAGTCAATTAATAACATAAAACTAATAAGAACAAATTCTTCCCCCTAACATAAGACTCACAGTGTAAGGAGCCGCCTTTCATGTAGAAAATCAAAGGGCAAATTTGCTTGAGATCAATACTGAACATTAAAACGACTCTCGACCGGAGTATTCATTGCTAATTGCCAAGGGGCAGCAATAGGTTTCAAAGGCCCTAATCAATAGAAATTGGGGAGAACACATATCCTAATTGACACAAGGCCAAAAATCATTCTGAATATATGTTATCCAAGGTCTCTTGGGACTTGCAGCTGAATTATTGCCGCGTGGCATTCGAATGACCGATGAGTCACTAATCCAAAAATGTATCTTCTACCCAAAGGCTAATGTCACTTTGTTTGATAAAATTCCACCAAGTGTCTGCATTGTTACTATATATCTCTAAAGCTGGACGTACACTGAAAGATCTGCTCATTTGGTGAGGTTGTCAAACGAGTGGACCTTTCCCGTTATGTCCACCTTGATCCGATTTTTGGGATCACATTGATGGGAAACACCAGTGCCAATGCACTCTCGGCCGTTTGATTTCCAAAGTCGCCCGAAGATTCCTTATGAGGCAACCTCGGGTGACTTCGGAAATCAAAGCGCTGCGAGTGCATTGGCGCTGGCATTTTGTCATTATAGCAGGTGGCAGGCACGGGGAAAGCAGTTCAGGGAGTAAAATCTCCCCAGATCTGCCCGTGTGCTTAAACCCTTAGAGCTCACTCTATTAAAATCACCAGCCAACATGTCACTCTACATGCAGAAGTTGTGCCAAAGACAGTTATTTTGTTAGATTTTGTTTGTACTGGAATCAGTTATTTGAGTGAGCTCTAATTCATCTGCTAGGAAAGGAAGCCCCCCCTATAAGATATATTGGATCTAACTGTCAATGAGTATCTGACACCCAACTGCTGCATGAAGACAGAATGAAGAGAAACAGATGCTGAGAGAGGAATAGTGAAGATAAACTTGATTATTTCAGAAACAATGCATATATTATTATTAGTATGAGGAAGCTTATATTCAATTTCAATTTTCGCAATAGTTTCCTTTTAAGCATGTTTATTATGCATAGGTGTGGAAACACAAAATGTTGGAGCAAGGCACTCTGGGTGTTATGTTTTGGGTAGCCGAGGATGAGTAAAGTATAACAGTGCTTTATTAGCAGGCTCTCAAGCTCCCATTACACAACAGTAACTTTCACTTTCACTTTTAAGCTGTCAGGAAGTATGCACAGTATAAGTCTGGGCACATTTGTATAAACACCACAGATAGGTCAGGCATAGATCAAACTAATAGTAGATAAAAGTATGAAAGTTTTATTTATGTAAACATCTCATGCCTAACGCGTTTTGTGTCACTGGGACACTTAGTCATAAGCTACAGTGACACCTATAGGCACAGCTCCAAAGCCATGCATCCAAGTTAACTCAGATCAACAACATGCATTCAGCAGATCAGCTGAATTAACCTTATAGGTTCAGATTGGCAGGAACCAATCACCTATCCTCTTTCTCTTGTATGCTAACTGTCATGTACACAGTCATTGTGCATAAGAGCAGCTGCAATGGGTGAGAGCTGACGCATAGCTGGGCTCTGACATAACGTGCGGGAAGCCTGCCAATATTATAAAATGCTAGTCATTGAGGCACCCGTATTTAATAATAGGTAACAGCTTGAGAATGTGTTTTTTATTAAAATGTATTTGTTACATTAATTAAAAATAAACATCAATATTTACACTCACAATCCGTAGGTGATAAATCCCTATTAGCAGACACCTGTCGTGCGGCAAAGGTCCTGTTATCTACGAAAAAAGCTGTTTCTGCCTGTTTTTCTGTAAACCATGTGATCGGAGGGATGAAGACAACACATGTGGTGTACGAGAAGATTTGTTACTCATAAATGATAAATGATATCTCACTAACCCAAAAAAGTCAGTTGAGGTCATTTTGCACTTTGGGCCCTGCCCTGCTTGTAGATGAATTGCTGCGGATCTCTGTGATCCAAAACAGAGAACAGAAACTTGCGTCCCCTGATGAAGACCGCGCTGCCTGCATTTGCCAGTGTTATATTTACTTCTCTCTCCTACCCCTAGTCCAGAATCTTTTGTCCAGCCACCACCTGCTCTTCCGCCAGTGTCGGACTGGGACACGAGGGGCCCACCCAAAAACCTTAGACCAGGGGCCCACTCTCAGTACTAATATTCTTCATCTCCTCAATCAACCTCTATTCTCCTAGTTTGTTTTCTTTACATACTATAATCTATTATTCCATTTATTTAGCCTCTTTGGTCTCATATAATAAATAATGGCCATGAAATAGGCAGCATGAGGGCCTACTGACACTTTGGCCCACTAGGAGTTTTCCTGGTATCCCGGTGGGCCAGTCCGACAGTCTTCAGCTACTCCAAGGGGCAGATTTATCAAGGGTCGAATTGAAAATTCAAATTCAAAATTCGAATTTTCTAAGTTATTTTCATGGACAACTTCGACTAGGGAGTTTTTTTTAAAAAAAAAATCGGATTCGATTTTTGAGAGTTATCATACTCTGGCCCTTTAAGAACTCGGATTCAGCTATTCGCCACCTAAAACCTGCCAAATTGCTGTTTAAGTCAATGGGAGAGGTCTAGAGGTCGGAGAAAAAACTGTAATCGAGTTTTTAAAACTAGAATTGAACTCTATTCGAGTTTTTGGGTCAATTCCATTCATCCGAGTTTAAAAAATTTGATTTTTTTTTTTTAAATAAATTTAGATTGGCTGAATTTATGGGAGTTTAGGGTTTTTTTAAAAAACATAAATTTGAAATTCGGCCTTTGATAAATGTGCCTCCAAGTGTCAACACGCGGCCACGCGAATGTTTGCATGTTTGTGCACTCGATCGTTCGTTTGCACATGTGCACCAGGGAGGGTGTTGCCTAGGGTTCCCAGCCAGCTTTGCCCTTCATTGCTTGTACTTACAATACACTCTGTGGCAGCACAAGATTCAGAGAGCCACAAGACCCTGGGCAGAATTTCTCTTTTGTCCCCCTAACTAAGTACTTTTGGGCTTCCATCCATGGTCTAGTTCAATTACTCCTGTGCCGGAGTGCAGGTAGGTGATTACCAAAGCCATTCCATGGAGGTCAGATTAGAGGCAGCTGCCCTAGGGCACAATAGGGTGAGGTCTGGGACTTGATGGAGGGCAGTAATCTAGTGATTGGTGGAGATGTGACCTGCATACTGTACCTCCCAACATTTTGGAAACAAAAAGAGGGACAAAAAAATTTGCCGCGTGGCAAAAATTTTTGGCCAAGCCCATTTTGTGACCACACCCCCTAATTACCGTGTCCATTTTACAAAATTTGGCAAGTTATGAAAACTTACCACATTTCTGGGGTTTTTATGTTATTAGAGTTTTGCTAATGAAGGTGAATTGGCCTTTTAAGGGCAGGTGCACACGGCCCTGCTATAATGAGAAAACGCCAGCACAATTGCACTCGCGGCACTTTGATTTCCGAAGTCGCCTCACGAGGAAACTTCGGGCGACCTCAGAAATCGAATCGCTACGAGTGCATTGGCGCAGGTGATTTTTCATTTTAAGCAGGGGGAAGGCAGTTCGGGGAGATTGTTGCCCCGAAGAAGAGGCGATTAGTCGCCAGGCAACTAAATCTCCCCAAATCTGCCCGTGTGCCCCTGACCTAAGATGTGAGTCTTAGTTCTTATCTTATCTAAAACTGTTACAAAAGTATCTGAAGTATTAATTCTGAGGTCTCTGCCAAGAGTCAATTAAGTTAGAAACTTTGTATCTTTTTCTGGCTATTCAGTCCAGGAGATGAAAGAGAAACTCGGGACATATCAGTACAAATCCAGGACTGGGGTTGAGCTGTTAAAAGTGGGACTGTCCCACTCAAACCGGGACAGTTGGGAGGTATGGTCACCTGTGACGAATGAAGAGTGAGTTTTTTTTACCAGGTTTCACTGTGAAATATATGCTCAATGTCTCCTCAAAAGAAAACGACCCGCTTTGCAATTTTTTTTTATTAAGTGAAACATGACAAATTCCCCCATCACTAGTTGTAGGTGGGGACATGATCTATTGGTGCCAATTTTATTAAAACAAATCATTAGTAATAATTGTTCCTATTTATTTATTCTGTGTTTTGCCACTGGCAATGTAAACTATAGTAGTACTTATCTGTTATCTACTGTGTATCCTGTGCTTGAATGGCTGCCCCCATGGCTACACAGCAGCTTGTTTATATAAACTATAGTAGTACTTATCTGTTATCTACTGTGTATCCTGTGCTTGAATGGCTGCCCCCATGGCTACACAGCAGCTTGTTTATATAAACTATAGTAGTACTTATCTGTTATCTACTGTGTATCCTGTGCTTGAATGTCTGCCCCATGGCTACACAGCAGCTTGTTTATATAAACTATAGTAGTACTTATCTTTTATCTACTGTGTATCCTGTGCTTGAATGGCTGCCCCCATGGCTACACAGGAGCTTGTTTATATAAACTATAGTAGTACTTATCTTTTATCTACTGTGTATCCTGTGCTTGAATGGCTTTCCCCATGGCTACACAGCAGCTTGTTTATATAAACTATAGTAGTAATTATCTGTTATCTACTGTGTATCCTGTGCTTGAATGGCTGCCCCCATGGCTACACAGCAGCTTGTTTATATAAACTATAGTAGTAATTATCTGTTATCTACTGTGTATCCTGTGCTTGAATGGCTGCCCCCATGGCTACACAGGGCAATATTACATTATATTTGAATTACTTTAAAACACTTTCATTGATAAGGTTCCTTTAAAATAACCTTTCCCCCATATATTCCAGATTAGTGTACAACATGGAAATAACTGGACATCTTTAATCTACCGAGTGTGTCAGTGTTTATGGCAAAGTGAGCGATTCCCTTAATCTTGTCTATATGGGAATGATATGCTATTGGGGTATATTTGCCTTTAAGAGCTTTGACTGTATGGAGTTCAATTATTTTTATTTGGCATTAAATGAATCCGCATCACAAATTGTTAGTGGGTATATTATGGTTCGCCTGGCACGAGAAGAAGAAAGGCCATTCAGGAGGATGATGTTGGCAGCCATGTATAGAACAGTAGGGATTCAGAATCTCATGGAAAAAAAGCCCAAATAGAGCTCTACAATGTTCTGTGCAATTGGCTGCATTTACAGTGGCCTTACAATGGGAATAGAACAGGCAGGCTGAGCCATAAACACAAATGCATTCTCAACAACAAAAAAAGACAAAATATAAAAATAGAGGCATACCAGAAGCAGTTATTGTGCCTTTTTATCATTGCTCTTTCACATACAATTAAATCTGTTTATACCAGTTCTGTTGTTCATGGTCATTGTTATCTTTCTGCCCATTAAACTCTGTTCCCTTTGCTTTTGCCTTTAATATTTCCAGGCTGCAGATACTGGAACATTTGTTAACATCCTTCTGTGCAGTACATATTGTTATATGTATTCCCAAAGCTCTACATTATTTCTTAAACACTGTACTATAAATTGGGGTGACTACTGTAAAATTGTATATAATTTGGTATTGGGATACGAGTAGTCACTGAGGGGTTCTGTGACCATATAAAGGCACAAGGCTGCAGGCTGAGTTATACAGGGAACTCTGAGTATCACTCATGTATTATAAGGGATAATGTACCCCCTACTGTAAATGATAAGGATATTAGAAGTCACTGAGGGGTTGTTCTGTGACCATATAAAGGCACAAGGCTGCAGGCTGAGTTATACAGGGAACTCGGAGTATCACTCATGTATTATAAGGGATAATGTACCCCCTACTGTAAATGATAAGGATATTAGAAGTCACTGAGGGGTTGTTCTGTGACCATATAAAGGCACAAGGCTGCAGGCTGAGTTATACAGGGAACTCTGAGTATCACTCATGTATTATAAGGGATAATGTACCCCCTACTGTAAATGGTAAGGATATTGGAAGTCACTGAGGGGTGCTTTGACCATATAAAGGCACAAGGCTGCAGGCTGAGTTATACAGGGAACTCTGAGTATCACTCATGTATTATAAGGGTTAATGTACCCCCTACTGTAAATGATAAGGATATTAGAAGTCACTGAGGGGTTATGTGACCATATAAAGGCACAAGGCTGCAGGCTGAGTTATACAGGGAACTCGGAGTATCACTCATGTATTATAAGGGATAATGTACCCCCTACTGTAAATGATAAGGATATTAGAAGTCACTGAGGGGTTCTGTGACCATATAAAGGCACAAGGCTGCAGGCTGAGTTATACAGGGAACTCTGAGTATCACTCATTTATTATAAGAGATAATGTACCCCCTACTGTAAATGATAAGGATATTAGAAGTCACTGAGGGGTGCTTTGACCATATAAAGGCACAAGGCTGCAGACTGAGTTATACAGGGAACTCTGAGTATCACTCATGTATTATAAGGGATAATGTACCCCCTACTGTTTATGATAAGGATATTAGAAGTCACTGAGGGGTTATGTGACCATATAAAGGCACAAGGCTGCAGGCTGAGTTGTACAGGGAACTCTGAGTATCACTCATGTATTATAAAGGATAATGTACCCCCTACTGTAAATTAAAACAGTAGTCAGAAAGAAATTCCATGAAGCATTTTAATAAAATTCCTCAAAAATTTACTCACAAGTACAAAATGTAGTAAAATGTGTTGGAAACCAGTTTTTTTTTTATCTTGCTGTGTTTGTAGCATCTGATCTCTTTGTTTTTCGGCACAGTAAATATAGTCACTGTGCTTGAGTGGATTGATTAAGGCCGAACAATTGTATGCTGCATGGAGTGAACGCAGCGTATAAAAATGTAAATGTAAATAATAAAGTAGAGTTGAGTGATTGGATACAATTTATTTCTGCTTGGGATAATATCTTAGAACAAAGTCATAAATCTGAAATTAATTAGGATCATTATCTCCCAGAAGATCTGTTTACCAATGATTCATTTCAGACTTCCCAATGCTAATTTGATGCACAGTTTTTTTAAGTAATTTTATTTCCACGTATCTGTAGGAAAATATTCACTTTGCACTGGGTCCTTCAACCTCTATATCACCTTCTACTGACCTTGCCTAATTGACTTAATCACCATTTTTGCAACACCAACAACCTTTTATGGGACAGAATAGCAATGAAGGGTATTTTTAGATGGGGTGTTTTGGCTACCTGCAATGGGCTCAGTTCCATATTTGTGCTGATTGATGAAGTTAATTCACATATATAGTAATTGTGAATTTATAGAAAACAGAAGTTGACCCCTGGCATAAGACTGACATGGTTCAGTCCATTATTGATACTGGTACCAAGAGGAACATCAAGGGAATTTAGACTAACTCACTGCTGTAAAGATATTATGGGGTTTATAATTGTTCTATGTGTTGCCGGAAGAGACTATTTTGCCTGGAATCTGGTCTCATAGGGTGTCAGTAGACAAGGAAATGGCCTAGAAGCTCGTATCTTCTTCAGCAATGTCCCTCTACAAAATGGTTGGATAAGCCTGACTGGGCCAAACAAATGGGTGGTCAAATCGAGCCTTGGTCCCTTCATTTGGTGACCTTGCCAAACAAGCGGGCTTGTATACCAAGGTTCGAACAGTAAACCGTCTAGACTCTTAGTCCAGAGAAGGCTGCCATCAGTTATCAGTGTCACACAAAATTAATAGACCTGAAATCAATAGACCTCTTCAAGTGCCAGGTGCTATAAGACCCCCTGCTCAGGGCCCAAATATCACAGAAATCCGAGAAAAACTTTAGCACACTGGTCCAGTTTGTGGTGCAGTTTGTGTTATGGATATCAGTTATCAGTGTGTCCCAAACTAGAAAGTTAGCAGCACTCACCGGTCACCTGGACCCTCTGGATGGTGGGTCCTGCTAAGTGCAATTAATGCCAATGTAAAACACTGTCCTAGGGATGCATTGTTACCCCATTCTGTGAAAAACCCCACCCATAATCTACCCCAACTCCCAGTAGAGGGGTCTACTTAGGGTCTAGCCCAGAAGTCACCAACCTTTTTTACCCGTGAGCCACGAGTTGGAGAGCAACATAAGCAGGAAAAGGTCCCTTGGGGTTCCAAATAAGGGCTGTGATTGGCTATTTGGTAGCCCCTATGTGGACTGGCAGCCTACAAGAGGCTCTACTTGGCACTATACTTAGTTTTTATGCAATTAAAATTTGCTTCCAAGCCTGGAATTCAAAAATAAGCACCTGCTTTGAGGCCACTGGCAACATCCAAGGGGTTGGACAATTACATGTTGCTCACAAGCTTCTGGTTGGGAATCACTGGTCTAGCCAGTAAATTCCCAGCTAGGGTCAGGGCCGATATTACTATATTGCTGGTAAATTGTAATTTCCCTTTCCCAAAGTTTTCTGTCACGGTGCTCACTTTAAAGTTCTCAGATCCTACTCTTGACAACTAACAGCTCTTTACCTGATCCAAACCAGCCCACTCAGGGTCCTCAAGCTTGGGATGTCCATGCTCTGCCCAGTGACATCTCCATCCACCTCACTAATACATGTAACAACCCTACTCCTAGGGGGTTATTTATTAAAGTCCAAATGCCAAAAACTTGGAAAATTCAGTTTTTTTTACTATTGAATCCGATTTTTTGGTGAGAAAAAAAATTCGAATTTTTCGAGATTTATTATACCCTGAGGATGGAAAAAGTCTGAATACGAAAATCTGGCATCTCAGACCTGCCGAGGTTGTATATAAATCAACGGGAGAGGTCCCTCCTCCGACTATTTCAGACTTTTCGGGCAAAAATTAGAGTGATTCCGGGATTTTCGATCAATTTTTTTCGTCTTTGGTCCCAGTTCGATTAAATTGTGCTTTTTTTAATAATGAATAAGCACCAATCATTCTAGCTTGATCTGTCTCTTTTTATTAAAATACTCAGATTTTGATAAATATGACCCCAATCTTTATAATTGGTCTCTATTACTGGAGGCGTATTTCCTGGGGATTTTTATTATGGTCTGCTGAAATGTTTCATAGACTTTTTAGTACAGGTATGGAGCCTATTATCCAGAATGCTTAGGAGTTTTCCAGCTCAGGACCTGGTCTGTAATTTGCATCTCCAAAAATATAATTTAAACATTAACTAAACCCAACAATACTGTTTTACCCCCTTTAAGGATTCATTATATCTTAAGTTGGAGTCAAGTACAAACTGCTGTTTTGTTATCACAGAACGTGATGGGCGAATCTGTGGCGTTTCGCTTTGCCAAAAAATTTGCTAATATACAGAAAAATTCGTGAAATGCCAAAAAATTCTCTAAACACATTGTAGTCAATGGGTGTCTGAATAATTTTGACGCATGACAATTTTTATGTGCGCGTCTATTCTGGCGCGTAAATTTTTTGCTGCAGTTTCGCAAATTTATTCGCTGGCGGCAAAATCCAGAAATTCGCCGCAAAGCCATCCCTGCCGAATTTATTCGCCCATCACTGATCGTATAGAAAAAGAAGTCTTTTGTAACAAATCTGAATTATTTGATAATATGGAGCCTATGGGAGACAACCTTCCCATAATTTGGAGCTTTCTGGATAACAGGACCCATACCTTTATGACATTATACTTTTTTACACAATTCATGAGAAGTATCTAGTCCCACTACATGTAAACAGATGAATATCCCCTGATTGTAAGTACAACTGATAAGTTGTGTTTATTTTGTAATGCAGGCAACAAAAATCCTTGCCCTCCCCCAGCTCCCTGTGTGAAAAGTGGGAAGGATTTAGCCCACAAGCAGGAAATCAAGCTGGATATTGGTAAGTAAAGTTTTCTAAATTGATTTAAGCTTCCTATAAAATACAAACCACCTCTTTGCAACTTGGCAATGCAGAATTTTGAAATATATAAATATTTTTCTTAGAATATCTGTTTAAATAAAACTGAGTTACCTTCAGATATCTCAGTGCAATGTACTCTGATTGATCTGTCTTACCGCCATTTGATTATTGATGGCCTATAAGTGAATAGGCATGGGGCTAGGCTTTGAGATTACCTACATTCATTTATAATAGCCTGTGCTGCCTACGGTACATTGTTTTAAATTGCCATCGGCTGGACATTCATATCATGGTACAACAAAACCTTTTTTGTCTGCGTTGTTTATAACCACAAAACCCGATTGTGTGTAAATGTATTTGGAAAGACAGTGGTGATCAATAGAAAGCTGTAGCAATGAAGTGTGTTTATTAGAGAAGCTGTCTACACATGATGGATAAGGTTGGTTACCCAGGCCCTGGAAAAGACAGGAAAGAAACTCTCTGGGAAGAACCAATACATTTTTACCTATTCACTCAATGTGTCCTGCAGTTGCATGACTGGTTTAGATGTGGCAGGGTCCAGGACAAGGCAGGCTTTGCAGGGTCTGATTATTTAATATTTAGCAGGACAGTCCAACCAGCATCCCCCATCAGACTGATCCTGTCCCTTCCCAGGTACTATTATCCCACTGTTACTATAGACACCATCTCTCCCTACTATACCTGCTATCCCACAGTCACACTCCCTTCCCAGAGACTATTATCTCACTGTTACTATAGGCACCATCTCTCCCTACTATATCTGCTATCCCACAGTCACAGTCCCTTCCCAGAGACTATTATCTACTGTTACTATAGGCACCATCTCTCACTACTATACCTGCTATCCCACAGTCACACTCCCTTCCCAGAGACTATTATCCACTGTTACTATAGGCACCATCTCTCCCTACTATACCTGCTATCCCACAGTCACACTCCCTTCCCAGAGACTATTATCCACTGTTACTATAGGCACCATCTCTCCCTACTATATCTGCTATCCCACAGTCACAGTCCCTTCCCAGAGACTATTATCTACTGTTACTATAGGCACCATCTCTCACTACTATACCTGCTATCCCACAGTCACACTCCCTTCCCAGAGACTATTATCCCACTGTTACTATAGACACCATCTCTCCCTACTATACCTGCTATCCCACAGTCACAGTCCCTTCCCAGAGACTATTATCTACTGTTACTATAGGCACCATCTCTCCCTACTATACCTGCTATCCCACAGTCACACTCCCTTCCCAGAAACTATTATCCCACTCTTACTATAGGCACCATCTCTCCCTACTATACCTGCTATCCCACAGTCACACTCCCTTCCCAGAGACTATTATCCATTCTTACTATAGACACCATCTCTCCCTACTATACCTGCTATCCCACAGTCACACTCCCTTCCCAGAGACTATTATCCCACTGTTACTATAGGCACCATCTCTCCCTACTATACCTGCTATCCTACAGTCACACTCCCTTCCCAGAGACTATTATCCATTCTTACTATAGACACCATCTCTCCCTACTATACCTGCTATCCCACAGTCACACTCCCTTCCCAGAGACTATTATCGACTGTTACTATAGGCACCATCTCTCCCTACTATACCTGCTATCCCACAGTCACACTCCCTTCCCAGAGACTATTATCCACTGTTACTATAGGCACCATCTCTCCCTACTATACCTGCTATCCCACAGTCACACTCCCTTCCCAGAGACTATTATCCACTGTTTCGATAGACACCGTCTCTCCCTACTATACCTGCTATCCCACAGTCACACTCCCTTCCCAGAAACTCAGTTACAATAGACATTGTTGTAATATTTCCCCTACTGTTACAGGCTCTGATAACAATATTGCACACACAAGAAGTATATTTGGGGTTTATTTCTTAGATTTCCCCCTTTATACCTAAAACCAATGTTCTGTAGGGGCCCCATATTGTGCTGGGCCCTAGACAATTGCCCCTGCTTGAACTCCTCTGAAGACACCTCAGTACAGTTAACTAGAAGCAACCTTGGTAAATCCATCACTTTCCACTCCCTGAATCCGGCCATGAAAATAAATCATGCTGGAGAACCTTTTGCCAAGATGTTTTATTTCACACAGAGCTGTCAGATAACAGAATCTCATCTCTTACGAGGAGCTTATCTGACCAAAAAGCTGCAGGAATGGAGACGGGAATTGAGATAAATAAAGCATCTCACTCAAGAGGTATCTGTCTATTCACTGATAACTGCTATAGGAATAGGGATGTAGCGAACAGCGGAAAAAATGTTCGCGAACATATTCGCGAACTTGCGTCAAAAATGCGAACGGTTCGCGAACGTCGCGAACCCCATAGACTTCAATGGGAAGGCGAATTTGAAAAGCTAGAAAAGACATTTCTGGCCAGAAAAATGATTTTAAAGTTGTTTAAAGGGTGCAACGACCTGGACAGTGGCATGCCAGAGGGGGATCAAGGGCAAAAATGTATCTGAAAAATACATTGTTGACACAGCGCTGCGTTTTGTGCTGTAAAGGGCAGAAATCACACTACGTCACTCAGGTGATGTTTCTGGACACGGAATGTGAAAAAGCTCACACAGCTAGGTGGCACTTGGTTAAAGACTGGGCAAACAATGCCTGCAAGGGCAACGTATACAGTAGTGGATACAGAATATATTATTGCTGCTGTAAAAACATCACTCAGGTGATGTTTACGGACACGGAATTATTATTGTTATTTAGACAGAATGTGAAAAAGCTCACACAGCTCGGTGGCACTTGCATACCTCCCAACTGTCCCTCTTTTGACCACTCAACCCCCTGTCCCTCTTTTGTACTGGAAAGTCCCTCTTTTCTCTGAACTGAACAGCCAGAAAAAAAACAGTTTCTAACTTAATTAGCTTTTGGCAGAGAGCTCAGAACAGCTAACAGGTGCAAATAAGATACTTTGTAACAATTTTGACTCTGGTTGGTGCTGGTAGTGGTGAACTACTAGGAGGAGCAGCACACCAGTCCCTCTTTTCTCTGAACTGAACAGCCAGAAAAAAAACAGTTTCTAACTTAATTAGCTTTTGGCAGAGAGCTCAGAACAGCTAACAGGTGCAAATAAGATACTTTGTAACAATTTTGACTCTGGTTGGTGCTGGTAGTGGTGAACTACTAGGAGGAGCAGCACACCAGTCCCACTCCCCAACACAGCTAGACTAATAGCACTGGGCTCTTATAGTAGCAAAGTAAAAAAACAAAAAAGAAAATAAAAGCAGTCCTTACAAGGACTATTGGGTTACAGGCAGCAGTCAGCAGATGAGATCAGAAGCAGTGCCCACAGCAGCTACATACAGAGCACTGCAGTAGAAGGTAGATTACTAGTCAGCAAAGCTACCTAACCTAAACTCACTGTCCCTCAAATCCCTGCAGAGTTCTGTCCCTACAATACAGAGCAGTATCAAGTAGATTACTAGCCAGCAAAGTTACTATCAACTGTCCCTCAAATCACTAAACAGCTCTCTCCCTACACTAGCTCTTCCAAGCACACACAGGCAGAATGAAAAAACGCTGCAGGGCTTCAGTTTATATATGGAAGGGGAGTGGTCCAGGGGGTGTGGTCCAGGAGGGAGAGCTTCCTGATTGGCTGCCATGTATCTGCTGCTCTGGGGTGAGAGGGCAAAAATAAGCGCCAGCTAAGGCGAACCCAAATTGGCGAACGTTGCGCGACGTTCGCGAACATTCGGCGGACGCGAACGGTCGATGTTCGCGCGAATTAGTTCGCGGGCGAACAGTCCGCGACATCCCTATATAGGAATGTGTCGTTATTATTGGTGTCAGGCTCGTCCTCACATTAGCTTGGTGCATTGCTACTTCAGAGAACAGTTTATTTATTTGTTATAGAAGATTTCTTCCACGATTGCGTTGGCAAAGGAATGAAGTCAGCAGCGATTCTCAACAGGGCCGGAACTAGGGGTTGGCAGCTTAGGCACGTGCCACTTGCCTTTACTTGCCTTTAACCCCTATTCCATGCACACTCCCGGCACCGCAACCGGCCAGGTTGCCTAATGAGTGGCCCGGCTCTGCTTCTCAATCAGGAACTCTCTTGCAATAGAATTTTCCTGTTTAAGAACCAGGAATTTGTATCTTAGGGTCAGGGAACACAGGCAGATTCGGGGAGATTAGTTGCGCAGCGACAAATCTCCTCTTCTTCGGGGCAACTAATCTCCCTGAACTGCCTCCTCTACCTTTCCGCCAGCTAAAATGTAAATTGCAGACGGGATGGCACTCGGATCGATTCATTTTCCAAAGTTTCCTGGTGAATCGAGTGCCATCCCGCTGGCGATTTACATTTTAGCCGGCGGGAAGGCAGGGGAGGCAGTTCAGGGAGATTATTTGCCCCGAAGAAGAGGAGATTTGTCCCTGAGCAACTAATCTCCCCAATAATAAAACATATTTCTGATACAAATCCCTATATTTTGCAAAATAGCATATTTTGTATTTAGACCCTTATATCTTGTTACAGAAGTGGTTTTACACAAACATGTAGGCAGATTTAGAAAACCCAGGTTATCGTGAAAAAAAAGATGTATACTTTTCCTAGCTAAAATAAACCCCTGCAGAAATGCCCCGGAATGCGAATTTAATGGCTGGCTGACTGGTTTATTAAGAGCTGCAGATAAAATCAGAAAAAAATGTTGTTCAAATCTTGTGTGAATCTGAAAAATGTCTGTTTAACAGACAAATTGACAAAAGTGGAGATAGAGGTTTGTGAATTTGGTGGGATATCCAACATTTTTATCTAAACTTTTATTTTGATTTAATATCACCACTTTTGTGAATCCCCCTTTGTTTCTGATATGCAAGGGTCTATTCTGAATCTCAGTCTGGACCTGCTGGGGGCCGAAATTAATCGTCACTCCCTAGTGAATAACCCTTTCCTTGTCCATTAACTCCAGACATCTAGGCCAGCAGTGACAACTGCCCAGTAAGAAGAGAGACTGGCATTACAACTGGCCGAGCATCACAGTGTCCTGGTTCCGACACGCGCACACATAAAAAACTAAAGGAACGGAGCACAATGGCAGCCGGAAAGGTCTGATAATAGGTACAGCGATTACTCTGAAAATGAGTTTCTTAGGAACAATTTATGGGCCAAAAGTTGATTTATTGTGTGTCTTGTGATAAGCTTTTTTTTTTTTGTTGGAAGTGGCTTTAAGCTTCGCCCGCTGGAGAGTCATTTGAAAAGAATTATTTAGCGTTAAATTGCAGATTTTTTTTTTGACTTCTTAGTGGCTTTTAAAGAAATTTGCAAAGTAACATCTTATCTGCAGCTTTTGTTTCACAACTAGCCAGTGCTCTGAGGCTCGCTAAATAACCATCCTCAAAACAGAATGACATGGCTGACTCTTTAAGATTATTTCTTTTTATTATTTTTATTATTCAGAATCATTAAAGGAGATATATTGAGATATAGATGAGATATCTATAGGAAGGCTTGATGCACAGGGATGCACAAAATTACGTACAGCGCTGCCCAATATATTGGCGTTCTAAAAATACATGGTAATAATAGAGGTATGGGATACTTTATCTGGAAACCCATTATCCAGGAAGGCCAACTCCCATAGACTCAATTTCTTCAAATAATCCAGATTTTTCGAAATTATTTCATTTTTCTCTGTAATAATAAAACAGTAGCTTGTACTTGATCCCATCTAAGATATAATTAATCCTTATTGGAAGCAAAACCAGCCTTTTGAGTTTATTTAATGTTTACACAATTTTCTAGTAGACTTAAAGGGATACTCTCATGGGAAAACGTGTTTTTTTCAAAACACATCAGTTAATAGTGCTGCTCCAGCAGAATTCTGCACTGAAATCCATTTCTCAAAAGAGCAAACAGATTTTGTTATATTCAATTTTGAAATCTGACATGGGGCTAGAGATATTGTCAATTTCCCAGCTGCCCCAAGTCATGTGACTTGTGCTCTGATAAACGTCAATCACTCTTTACTGCTGTACTGCAAGTCGTGTGTGAGTGATATCACCCCCCTCCCTTTCCCCCCCAGCAGCCAAACAAAAGAACAATGGGAAGGTAACCAGATAGCAGCTTCCTAACACAAGATAACAGCTGCCTGGTAGATCTAAGAACAACACTCAATAGTAAAAACCCATGTCCCACTGAGACACATTCAGTTACATTGAGAAGGAAAAACAGCAGCCTGCCAGAAAGCATTTCTCTCCTTAAGTGCAGGCACAAGTCACATGACCAGGGGCAGCTGGGAAATTGACAAAATGTCTAGCCCCATGTCAGATTTCAAAATTGAATATAACAAAATCTGTTTGCTCTTTTGAGAAATGGATTTCAGTGCAGAAGTCTGCTGGAGTAGAACTATTAACTGGTGCGTTTTGAAAAAAACATGTTTTCTGCTGACAGGATCCCTTTTAGGGTATGAAGATCCAAATTACAGAAAGATTTATTATCCGGAAAACCCCAATTTTTTTGATGTGAGGCGAAACAAGGCGAAAAAATTCGCCCATCCCTATGTTGTGGGGTTTGACAGTCAAACAGGGCTGTAAGGAAAACTCTTCATACTGGGGAAAAACTTTCTCCAGCAATTCAAGACACAGCGGCCCCAACAATGCAAGTTACAGTAGCTCCAGCATTTCAAATGGCACCAGTAAGACATAGTTAAATCTTAATCTTTGTTTCTTTTAAAATGATAAAGATAAAAACATAGGCAAGCCCCACACATCAACAGCCTTTTCTGTAGAGGCTATAGGGGAAATACCTTTAAATCAAGTACTGGGGGATACAGATCGGAATTGTTGCCGGAGTCAAAATAATATTAACGCTGACGTCAAACTTTGCGTTTCACAAATTTTTTGCCGTTTCACAAATTTTGCAGGAAATTCACTAATATTTTGGCAAAACGAAACGGGAGAAATTCACCCATCACTCTACATGACTCAGCTCAGATTCAAAAGCAACAGTCCTGACCCATGTGGCCCCCCACAAGTCACCGATTGGTTACTGCCTGGTAACCAATCGGTGGAAACCAAGAGAGCTGAAAAGCAGGAAGTAGTGTTCTGGCTATTATGTGACAAATCCAGTCACTCCAGACTTTATATATAACATTTTTGGCTAACTATATTAGAAGCATTTTTTATTTTGCACAGCCCATCTATTAACCAGTTTTTTATTTTTATAATGAACAATTCCTTTAAAACCTGGAGGTGGAGGGTTCCTCCCAAGCCAAAGGTGTCTGCTCTAGGCACAAGCATTAGCCAAGACCGGAACCTTGTGGTTTTTTCTGGGTTTGGAATACAATATGTGACAGTTGCTAGCTTTGTATTAAAAGGGAATCCAGGGGAACCCCCATATCCCCAAGCAACACAGGGACCCATTTTGGCTCCCAACCCTTAGGTTAAATTAGAAAACCTGTTGTTCTATACACCATAGCCAAAAGTAGTCAGGTTATCTTTCATACAGTACGGTACAAAAAAAGCTGTCCCTCAGTAGATATATATTCTATATTTCAGTAGTTTGTACTTATTAATTCAGGTTTCAAGATCCCACTGGTTGTGGGCAGTTCAGGTACAAAACATTCTGTCTCACGTTGATTATCCGCTAAATGGCGACTGTGATTTACACAGTTTTACTTTAGCTGGACCATTGTCCTTGAGGGAGACCTTCAGAACATCTGCAGTAGATTAGTGGATAAAGGTCATGTCAGCCCCACTTGTGAAGCAATTAGCCTTATTAATCACTTCCTAATGGATGTCCTCCCCTGGTGTTTATAGCTGAGTGATATTGGAACAAATAAAATATCCCATTTAGTTTGCTCTAGGAAGAGACATGGCTGCAATGAGTGGGTGGCCGATGGCAACCAGGACTTTTGAGGGTACTTGGTAAATTTTAGTCACATGAACCATATCTGGACCTCAGTCCAAATTCCCTGAGGTGGTCTTGGTTCCAGACAGGCAATTGGGTCTTGGTGTGGTTCCAGTGTGTTGGCCATGAGTGAATCCAATAATCTACTATGGGGCACCAAGATTTCTTATACCTGGGAAGAAAAGCTCCAACTCAATAGAGATAAAAGTTGATTTTATGTATTTTTTATAAAACAGGATTGCTGGTATAAAACCACACCCACTGACACACCCACCAACATGCCCATAATGTTTAAGGGTAGTGACACACGCTCAGATTCGGAGAGATTTAGTCGCTCGGCGATAAATCGCCTCTTCTTTGGGGCAACTAATCTCCCTCAACTGCCTCCCACCAACTACAATGTAAATCGTTGGCGGGATGGCAATCGGTGTGCTTCGTTTACCGTAGTCGCCAAAGTTTCCTCGTGAGGCAACTTTGGGCGACCTTGGAAAACGAAGCACACCGATTGCCATCCCGCCAACGATTTACATTCTAGTCGGTGGGAGGCAGTTCGGGGGAAATTAGTCACCCCGAAGAAGAGGAGATTTGTTGCTGGGGCGACTAACCTCCCAGAATCGGAGCCTGTGTGTCTGCCCTAATAGGAAAAAAATGGGTTATTGGATTGTTTTCAGCAGTGCTTCCCTCCATTAAACCTTCTAACTGCTAAACATCTTTCTTTCTCTCAAGCTAAAATATTGATAGTTGACTCATGAAAAAATTGGCCTCGGAGAGAATAAAAGACAAAGTGGCACTTCATGACACTGTGGCCCCTGCAATATGTGACACTGGGACCTCAACATTGTGATATTTCATTACAGGGGCCTCAGCAATTTATAATACAATGGCCCCAATTATTTGACACATTTCCAGCATTTCATGATAGTGTTCCCAGAATTTAAAAGAGACATTTTGTGTAAAAAATAAGAACATAACACTGCGTTATACTCATTTAGATATAGAAGAATTGTGCTTAAAAAAGTAGTGTTTCAGGCTGATTTATTAAATATTTCTGCAAAAACCCTAATAATCCCTCCCTTTTCTTCCACTTCCTGCTCCCGGAATTCCCAGTCTGTGCAGGGGAGCCAGCGGCACTCTAGGACAGGAACCAATCAGCAGCTAGCAGCACTACACTGTAGGACAGGAACCAATCAGCAGCTAGCAGGACCTGATAGGGAACTGAAGCCTGTCTTTGCTTGTGTGACTGGCTGTGATTGGCTGTCCCCCTCCTACTGTGCTTCTGGCAGGGACAAAAAGCCCACCCCTCATTTGAAACAGGGACCAGTGAACATCTATAGGGAGCTCTAATAAAGGGGCTATTTTTAAATGTAATTAATTTTTAGCACCATGTAAAGGCAACACAATATATTACTCATAATTGCCTACAAAACAATTTTTTTTCATTTATCCTATTTGTCTCCTTTAAAGCTCAGGATCTTCGAATATATTTTATAATTTCTCTTTCATTCTTGTATCATGGGCCTTATTATGATGTCATACACTGAGGTCTCTGGAGGTCAATTTGAGGAATTAGGGAAAAACCCATAAACTACGAAGGTACCTTCTTGACTGTGGACTTCCAGTTGAGCATCCCTGCCTCATACAGTATGATCCTAGCATGATATGTGTCCTAACGGCTCAAGGGAATAATCTGACATAATTAAGAATGTGGTTAGTCCAAAGAACTGAGCTAACATTGAAAGATTCCATTAAACTATGCCAGCATTGGTGTTCCCCTGTGTTCAAGTTCAGCAGGAAGAGTCCCTTAAGTGTGCTCATAGCCTCAACAGAATGGTAACATAAAACTATGCATGTGTAGGTTCAGTGCTGTCACTTCCGCTACACCTGACGTCATGCCTTCTGGGAATTGATGGCTGACCCCTCTTTACTAAGCACAATTCAGCAGGAACAGCCCCCTAAGTTTGCTCATAGTCTGTACAGAGAGATCCCATAAAACTGTGGCAGTATAGGTATTCCCCTGTACTAAGCACAATTCAGCAGGAACAGCCCCCTAAGTTTGCTCATAGTCTGTTCAGAGAGATACCATAAAACTATGTCAACAAAGGTATTCCCCTGTACTAAGCACAATTCAGCAGGAACAGCCCCCTATGTTTGCTCATAGTCTTTTCAGAGAGATACCATAAAACTATGTCAGCATAGGTATTCCCCTGTACTAAGCACAATTTAGCAGGAACAGCCCCCTAAGTTTGCTCATAGTTTGTTCAGAGAGATACCATAAAACTACAGTATGTCAGCATAGGTATTCCCCTGTACTAAGCACAATTCAGCAGGAATAGCCCCATAAGTTTGCTCATAGCCTGTACAGAGAGATCCCATAAAACTGTGGCATCATATGTATTCCATGTACCAAGCACAATTCAGCAGGAACAGCCCCCTAAGTTTGCTCATAGCCTGTACAGAGAGATCCCATAAAACTATGGCAGCATAGGTATTCCTCTGTACTAAGCACAATTCAGCAGGTAAATTTAAAGGAAACATCTCTTTAAGTAACACTCTTACATAAATCTTCTACTTTTAACAGAGTCCATAGTCGGTGACAGGTGTGAGCCATTTCCAAGGAAGTTTCCATTGGGTTAAAGTCTTGGAAATCGTTCCCTTCCTGGTGACTGCACGACGCAGCCGGGAGATTGATTGTGTGAGGCTGAACCTTTGAGCAGCGAGAGATCTTGTAATTCCCTGTATCACAAAGTACATCCCTGAGCGCCTCTTGCATGTGCGGTTGTCTCTCCCTGGGACGTCAGCACAAAAGTGTACATTTGATTCCTTTTGATCCCCATTGATGCCTAAAATTGATTTTGCAAGCGTGTGCCTAGTGCAGATGGATGGGAGCCGACGTTTCTCCCATTGAGGTGCAATGACGAGTGCGGTGTGAGACTACAGACAAGAATTTGCACTTTTACTTGAAATCAGCCTTCATGGGTAGAAAGGGGAAACCTGACAGCATATTGGCAGCTCCTCCAGATGGGAATTAAATGCTTCTGTGCTGCTGCGTCACTGGGAGACTTTCCATTAACTACTGACTTGCCTTTGCCCTGCAGACAGTATGAGCCCGGAAACACAATGCTGGGCCAAACCCCAGATATAGATTTAAAGATTAAGCCAACCTGTGACTTTACGGGTATCGTTCAACTACAATTACCTGAGTTCCCTGGCAGCTAATTTATATGACAAATAAAGAGCCCTTTATTTGTCCCTTTGTGGTAAAAGTTCATCTAAAATGAAAACCCTCCTGCTGTTTTTGAACTAATCTCATAGTATCCCATGGGGGCCACAGCCGTCCTGACTTGCTAGTGGTCACTTCTGCTCACACACTAGTCCTTGTCTTAAAGGAACAGTAACGTCAAAAAATAAAAGTGTTTTAAAGTAATGAAAATATAATGCAGCGTTGACCTGCACTGGTAAAACTGATGTGTTTGCTTCAGAAACACTACTATTGTTTATATAAATAAGCTGCTGTGTAGCAATGGGGGCAGCCATTCAAGCACAGGATACACAGTAGATAACAGATAAGTACTACTATAGTTTATATAAACAAGCTGCTGTGTAGCCATGGGGCAGCCATTCAAGCACAGGATACACAGTAGATAACAGATAAGTACTACTATAGTTTATATAAATAAGCTGCTGTGTAGCAATGGGGGCAGCCATTCAAAGGAGAAAAGGCTCAAGTTACACAGCAGATAAACTCTATCTGTCTAATGGTGTTATCTGTTATCCATTAGTTAACCTGTTCCATATAGCCGTTTTTAAATTTCCGCCATTGCAACACAGCAGTTTGTTTATATGAACTATAGTAGTGTTTCTGAAGCAAACACATCAGTTTTACTAGTGCAGGGCAACAGTACATGATATTTTCATTACTTTAAAACACTTTCATTTTTTGGTGTTACTGTTCCTTTAAAGGGATACTGTCATGGGAAAACATGTTTTTTTCAAAACTAGCTATCAGTTAATAGTGCTACTCCAGCAGACTTCTGCACTGAAATCCAATCTTCAAAAGAGCAAACAGATTTTTCTATATTCAATCTTGAAATCTGACATGGGGCTAGACATATTGTCAGCTGGCCATAAGAAGAGTCAGAAGAAGAAGTCCAATAATTAAAAAACTATAAAAAAAGAAAAATGAAGGTCAATTGAAAAGTTGCTTAGAATTAGAATTAATTTTATAACATACTTAAAGTTAACTAACAGGTGAACTACCCCTATAAACGGACTATTCGTGAGCTGATAAAAGCTGCACCTCCATTCGGCAATGTAGCAATCTCTGCATTGGGCCTGTCCAGTTATTACAGGTATGGGACCTGTTATCCAGAATACTCGGTACCTGGAGTTTTCTAGATAGGGATCTTTCTCTAATTTTTACCTCCATACCTTAAAACATCATGCAAATATTAAATAAACCCAATAGGCTGGTTTTGCCTCCAATAAGGATTAAGTATATCTTAGTTGGGATTAAGTACAAGGTACAGGTATGGGACCTGGGGTTTTCCGGATAATGGATCTTTCCGTAATTCTTATCTTCATACCTTAAGTCTACTAGAAAATCATGTAAACATTAAAGGAGAACTAAAGTCCGAAATAGAATAAGGCTAGAAATGCTGTATTTTATATACTAAACATAAACATGAACTTACTGCACCACAAGCCTAATCAAACAAATGATTTATGCTTTCAAAGTTGGCCGCAGAGGGTCACCATCTTGTAACTTTGTTAAACTTCTTTACAAGACCAAGACTGTGCACATGCTCAGTGTGATCTGGGCTGCTTAGGGATCATCATAAATTATCAAAATGGCACAAGTCAAATAATTTCTGCCATAGTATCTGATACAGTAAAACTGATTAATAATCAGAATATACAGACTGCACTTGGCCTGTGGATACAAATCTCTACACGGTCACTGGCTGCTCTACAGGGAGACAAACAAAGCTGCTTGAGGTCAGGGAAGCTGTTTGAATGTATGATTTATTGCTTGCAGAGCAGTTAGGGACCGTATGAAGTTTCCTATCCACAGCAGTCAGAGCAAGTAAAACTAAGGGGGAATTTCACTGCATACAGTCAAGTTTATTATAAAAAACTGTACACATTTTTTTAATTAAAGTATATTGGAGATAGATTTCTTTTTCATTAAATAAAGTAAAAATGGGATTTTATTGTTTTGCCTTTACATTCCCTTTAAATATACCCAATAGGCTGGTTTTGCTTCCAATAAGGATTAATTATATCTTAATTTGGATCAAGTACTAGGTACTGTTTTATTATTACAGTGAAAAAGGTTTTTTTTTAAAGAACATTTGAATTATTTGGATAAAATGGAGTCTATGGAAGATAGGGATAACAGATCTCGTACCTGTATCTGGCTGAAAATCAGCCAGATTTCTTTTGGCCGGGGTTGGAATTCCCATCAGACAAAACATGGCAATTTGCATCCACATTCTGCCCATTGCATTGGGTTTGCAGTTGATCCTTCTGTTGTGCACCTGTTCATGGTACTTTTTGCCATACAGAGAATGAAGAGTACAATACACATGAACAGATTCGTTTTCTCATTTATTCTTAGTCCAATCAATCATTTTCATACCCTGGGTGATAACTTGAAGTGGATGCCCCCCCCCCCACTCTGTACAGCAGAGAATATGTCAGTGTCCATCCCTCTATTCCGCCGTCACTCCCTCTCATCCTGATCCATCTGCTGGGCCTGTCTGACTAGGGAACTCATGGCAAATTTACCCTTACTTGTGATTGTCAAATCTGTCCCGTGTCGCTTCGCCGAAAAATTTATGAAACGCATTGAGGTCAATGGGCATAACAATTTTTACAAGTGCAACCTTTTTGTACAAATGCATTTAAGTCAGTGGGTGTCAAAATTATTTTGACACGTGACAATTTTTAAACTTTTTTATCGCAGCTAATTTTTTCGCCAGCGAATTTTCGCAGCAGTTTCAACATGACTATTCGCAGGTGGCGAAATTCGGAAATGCGCCACGAATCCATGCCTGGTAAATAAATTCGCCCATTACTACTTCCCATGGACAGAGTCTTTCAGAACTAGCAGCCAGGGTTGGTTTGTGCTGGAGGGTCAGCGGAAGAAGATCTGGTGGGCCCCAGGCCCCCTCCCTGCCTGGGATTGGTTTGTGGAAGAAGTGTTGAGAGGAACATGGTGGGGTAGTGTAGGGACAGGAGGGGTCGGTGACAGGCTTCAGGGGGTTCTTTCTGTGGCAACCCTGAAAGGGCACGGGCATCCAGTCCAACACTGTTAGCAGCTGTTAAGTATGCTGGTTGCCAGGGTCCATGACCCTTGATGGACCCTTGAAATGGGAGAACATGGCTGAGCACCATTGCAAAGCTGCTACTGTAACAACATATGAAAATATAAATTAAAGGCAAAGACATGGCCATGATAAAAGCTGCCAGTTAAGCCCCATCCAAATTGTATGGGTTCATGAAAAAGTTAATTGTGAGGACATTTAATGGGAATGTTAACAGAAAAAATAGTTTTTTGCCTAATAAAAGAAGACATAATTCTAAGCAGCTTTGCAATATACATTCATTACATTTGTTCAATGGTTTGTAAGTTATTTGTAGATGTTTTGCTATTGAAAGCAGTGTTTGTCCCTTTCTATTCTCTGTCCTGATGGCTCAGACTGTTGATACAATGTAAGAGGCAGCTGATTAATTGACCAGTCTTTGCTGCTGGGGAACTAAGACTTTTGTAACATTGTTGAAAAAATAACAACCAGGAGTTAAGCATAAGCTGCTTTCAATAGCAATTGTTTTAATAAATGACTAACAGCATTCAAAAGTTTTAATACTTGTATATTGGAAAGTGGCTTAGAATTATGTTTTCTTTTATTATGCAAATATTTATTTTGGGGTTGACTTGCCCTTTATTATGATGAAAATCATATTGATGAAATCAAAGGGTTAATCTTTTTTTAAAGGTCTCTGGGCTTGGGCTTGCGTGTTTTTTACCCGAGACCCTTCCAACCGACCCCTGATGTCTCTCTCCCTTAATTTTGAAGGCTTCGTCGTATCGCGCACTTCAGCCGGGAAATAATTAGCGGGCTGCCATTAAGCCTGTTAATTAATTCCTTTTGAAATGGCTCAAACATCACTGCTGAATTCACTCATCCAACTAAATTGCATATTAGAGATTTATTTAAATGTCGTTACTATTGTGTGATACCAGCCCTATTAAAAAAACTGAATGTGTCTACTCCTGCTGCTGAACGCATAAAAACGGAATGCAGGGGAGCGCAGCTTCAAACGTTCGTCTGCATATTTGCACTGATTACTCGCATACCCAAACGGACTCCATGTTTGAATTACTGGTACGTGAGCTGCTGCTGTTGTACTCTACTATAATGTATATGCAGGTATGGGATCCGTTACCTGGAAATCCGTTATCTAGACAGCTCCCAGTTTGGAAAGGCCATCTCCCATAGACTCCATTTTATCCAAATAATCCAAATTTTTTAAATGATTTTCTTTTTCTCTGTAATGATAAAACAGTAGCTTGTACTTGATCCTAACTTAGATATAATTAATTCTTATTGGAGGCAAAACCAGCCTATTGGGTTATGTAAAGGGGTGGTTCACCTTCAGGTTGACTTTTAGTATGTAATAGAATTACCATTCCTAAGCAACTTTACAATTGGTCTTAATTATTTATTTTGTATAGTTTTAGAATTATTTGCCATCTTCTTCTGATTCTTTCCAGCTTTCAAATGGGGGTCACTGACCCCATCTAAAAACAAATGCTCTCTGTAAGACTACACGTTTATTACGTTTTTGCTACTTTTTATTACTCCTCTTTCTATTCAGACCCTCCTCTATTAATATTCCATATTCTCATTCAAATCAATGCATGGTTGCTAGGGTAATTTGGACCCAAGCAACCAGTTTGCTGACATTGCAAACTGGAGAGCTACAGAAACAACAAATAATAAAAAATGAAAACCTAAAAGCTAATTGTCTCAGAATATCACTCTCTACATCATACTAAAATTTAACTCAAAGGTGAAAAACTCCTTTAATAGCTGAATGTTCTTCTGGTAGACTTAAAGGGATACTGTCATGGGAAAAAAAAATTTCAAAATGAATCAGTTAATAGTGCTGTTCCAGCAGAATTCTGCACTGAAATCCATTTCTCAAAAGAGCAAACAGATTTTTTTATATTCAATTTTGAAATCTGACATGGGGCTAGACATAGTGTCAATTTCCCAGCTGCCCCCAGTCATGTGACTTGTGCTCTGATAAACTTCAGTCACTCTTTACTGCTGTACTGCAAGTTGGAGTGATATCACCCCCCTCCCTTTTCCCCCCCAGCAGCCAAACAAAAGAACAATTGGAAGGTAACCAGACAGCAGCTCCCTAATACAAGATAACAGCTGCCTGGTAGATCTAAGAACAACACTCAATAGTAAAAACCCATGTCCCACTGAGACACATTCAGTTACATTGAGAAGGAAAAACAGCAGCCTGCCAGAAAGCATTTCTCTCCTAAAGTGCAGGCACAAGTCACATGACCAGGGGCAGCTGGGAAATTGACAATATGTCTGGCCCCATGTCAGATTTCAAAATTGAATATAAAAAAATCTGTTTGCTCTTTTGAGAAATGGATTTCAGTGCAGAATTCTGCTGGAGCAGCACTATTAACTGATTCATTTTGAAAAAGTTTTTTTTTCCCCATGACAGTATCCCTTTAAGGTATGAAGACCCAAATTATGGAAAGATCCATTATCTGTAGTGATGGGTGAATTAGTCCCATTTTGCTTCGCGGAAAATTAGCGAATTTCCCACAAAATTCACGAGACACCGAAAAATTCACAAAACTTGACTTTTGACACTGGTGTCCATTTGCGGACAGCAAAATCTACGTTGGCGACATTTCCGACACCGGCAACAATTTGATGTGCGCCTATTTTGTCCAATTTCATTAAAGTCAATGGGCATGCATTAAGTTGTCGCCGGTGTCTGAATTGTCGGCGGTGTCGGAATTGTCACCGGCATCAGAAAAACTCAGAAATTTGCCGCGAATTCATGCCTGCCGTATAAATTCGCCCATCACTAATTATCTGGAACATCCCCAAGTCCTAAGCATTCTGGATAACTGGTCCCATATCTGTAGTAGGGCAAGGGCTTTAACTGCAGAATATTATTGGTGTTGTTGATATTAGGCTGGCCAGCCTGCAGGTTTGGTAGTTGTGCTTTCATTAGGGCCCCATATTGGCTTTAGTATCCCAGGTCCCCACTGCTTCCATTAAGCCATACATTTATATTTTTGCTATTTATTGCCCCACCAATCATTCAGCTCAGTAGACTGACATAACTGGCATTGTCTCCTGATAATAACTCATGTTAACATAATCCTATAATTAGAGTTCTCTATGGAATACGCTATAAAAAGATGTGTGAGAGCTGCCATGTCTTACAGATACCATGTCACTGCTTGCCTTGTGTTGGACCAACAACAAAATATTTGCTTTTTTCCTTTTTCCCTCCTCTTTTGAGTTTGCTGTGCCAACCTGGTGGCTTTCCTTGGATCAGTTGGTTGAGCTTAGATACCTAATAGTGAACGTTAAAGGGGTCTTTCACCATTGCGTTAACTTTTAGTATGTTAAAGAATGGCTAATTCTAAGCAACTTTTCAATTGGTCTTCATTGTTTATTTTGTAATGTTTTTCTGACTTCCAGCTTTCAAATGGGGGTCACTGACCCCATCTAAAAAAACAAATGCTCTGTAAGGATACAAATGTAGTGTTATTGCTAATTTTTATTACTCATCTTTCTATCCAGGCCTCTTCTATTCATATTCCAGTCTCTTACTCAAATCAGATTCAAATTAGTGCATGGTTGCTGGGGTAATTTGGACCCTAGCAAAGAGATTCCTGAAAAAAAGCTTAAAGGGATACTGTCATGGGAAAAATAATTTTTTTTCAAAATGAATCAGTTAATAGTGCTGCTTCAGCAGAAATCTGCACTGAAATCCATTTCTCAAAAGAGCAAACAGATTTTTTTATATTCAATTTTGAAATCTGACATGGGGCTAGACATTTTGTCAATTTCCCAGCTGCCCCTGGTCATGTGACTTGTGCCTGCACTTTAGGAGAGAAATGCTTTCTGGCAGGCTGCTGTTTTTCCTTCACAATGTAACTGAATGTGTCTCAGTGAGACATGGGTTTTTACTATTGAGTGCTGTCCTTAGATCTACCAGGCAGCTGTTATCTTGTGTTAGGAAGCTGTTATCTGGTTACCTTCCCATTGTTCTTTTGTTTGGCTGCTGGGGGGAAAAGGGAGGGGGGGTGATATCAATCCAACTTGCAGTACAGCAGTAAAGAGTGATTGAAGTTTATCAGAGCACAAGTCACATGACTTGGGGCAGCTGGGAAATTGACAATATGTCTAGCGCCATGTCAGATTTCAAAATTGAATATAACAAAATCTGTTTGCTCTTTTGAGAAATGTATTTCAGTGCAGAATTCTGCTGGAGCAGCACTATTAACTGATTCATTTTGAAAAAAATTTTTTTCCCATGACAGTATCCCTTTAACAACTCAAAAAACACAAATAATAATATAATCTAAAAAAAAACAATTACAAATTGACTGGGAATATCACTCTCTACATCCTATTAAAAATTCATGTAAAGGTGAATTACCCCTTTAAGCAGATTAACCCATTAGAGACAAGAACTCATGCTAAGATCTAAAAACCATGAGAATTCCAAATGAATATTTGGTGCAGAAGTTTGGAGCATCCATCAGAAATCCGTTATCCGAGAAAACCATTATCCAAAAAGCCCTGAATTACAGAATGGCTATCTCCCATAGACTCAATTCAAATCAAAAGAATCCAATTTTTTTCAAATGAATCCCTTTTTCTATTTTATAATAAAACTAGTAGCTTGTACTTGATCCAAACTAAGATATAATTAATCCTAATTGGAGGCAAATCCAGCCTATTGGGTTTATTTAATGTTTATATGATTTTCTAGTAGACTTAAGGTATGAATATCCAAATTACTGAAAGATCCATTATCCGGAAAACCCCAGGTCCCGAACATTCTGGATAACAGGTTACATACCTGTAGAAACAAAATATTATGTCCACCCCTGTGCCATGCTGGCATTTGTTCAGCTATTGATCCTGTACTCAGTATAAACATTCACAGTATAAATTACTATAAATATAAAGTGGGTTCATCTTAGCTTCAAGGAGACCAATCAGATTAGTGAGTGGAACCATCATACTGTGTATTGAATAATAATGGTCCCTCTGTTGTGCAGTTGATCCTGAAGCTTTTACATGGAGGACAGAAACCTCATGGTCCCTCTTATTGTGCAGTTGATCCTGAAGCTTTTACATGGAGGACAGAAACCTGCAGAGATGGATAAGAAAGTCTATTATGGCTCTGCTTGTTTATTCATTATCTTCCTGCCAGGGATAGCGGCGCCTCCACAACGTGATTATATTTTAGCCAGTAGGGAATTCCTTTCTAGGAACGTGTTAGTGGCTGTCATAGTCGCATAATTACCAACATAAAATAGTTCCGCTGAGACCATGTGTGCCGGCAACAGGAACACACCGTCACGCTGACACTTTTCCATGGAAGCAGCAGTTGGAAAGTGACAGTTGCTAGTCACTATGATGCCACAGGGCAGGTAGTCACGCAGGGGTCTCGACTGCTAGGATTTCATTTACAGTAATCCTGTCCTGCCAATGCCATTAATAAACATGTGAATGGCACCCCCTGGGGCTGTTTGATAACACAAGTGCTGAAGTTGCACGGCTGGGTGCCTGATTGCACCTGGCAGGAGGGTAGAGATAGGGCTGCTATACATTTCTACAGTGGCCCCAAAGCTACTATCAGTGCAAACAGCTGCTGAATTATTATTTGTACGGTTGTGGTCAAATTTCACTGCGACAGTTGGTTGCTTCACTAGGTGGGTGTGGAACCAGCCTGTTAGGGGTTGGCCAATGGGTTACCAGCCAACCAATTATCTCTTCCGGTGCAAAGATTCAAGTGGCTGTAGCAACATCTTCCAGAAAAACAGATCTCTTTATTTGTCTAACAAGTTTCCCAGCAGATTTCCTAATAACAGTAATGGATGCTATATGAGCCAACTGCGTGGAGATATTGTTGGATTCTGCCATTGGCATGGGTTCAGCTGAGTATCCAAATGAGTGGCTCTGAAGGTGAAGGGAGCTGTGGTCTTTTTCAGTTCTGGATCCGCCGATGCCTCATACACATTCTGAGAGTTGGTCTTGGTGCCCCACAATTCGTTGATCCGCCACTTGTGATGGGCGAATTTATTCGGGAGGCATGGATTTGCGGCGAATTTCCAGATTCCGCCGTCAGCGAATGTTTTCATGAAACTGCCGTGAAAATTTGCTGTGTGAAAATTCGCTGAAACAAAAAAACCTGTTGCTCGTTGAAATTGACGCATGTCAAAATTATTTGAACACCCATTGACTTTGATGCATTTGGACAAAAGAGTCACCCCTGTAAAAATTGTAAAAATAATTTTGACGCCCATGGACTTCAATGCATTTCGCAAATTTTTTGGTCGTTTGGTGAATTTTTCCGGAGTTTCTCGAACAAAGTGGGAGAGATTCGCCCATCACTATCTGCCACTGCATGCGGTATAGCCACCTTTCTATTGTTCCAATTGTAGGACTAGCAAGAAATGTATAGGAGTTGTGGCTCCTCCTTCATCTGTCGATGCACCATACACTGCCCAATGTGAAGCATCGGCAGATGAAGTTTTCAGACCAGACAGATTCCTGAACAGACTGAAATCTCAAGTACAAGGATATAAGTCAGAACCTGCAAGTCACTGTACACCCACCGATCTGTTGGGCATGGTTGCAGCCCACTGTTCACTGACACCGTCTCCCCTCTCCCCCTTGCACCCCCTATGTTCAGGTCCGGACTGGGAGTCAAAATAGGCCCTGGCATTCCAAGTACACAGAGGCCCAAATAGTCCTCCACCAGCCCACTAAATCATCTGGCATTTGCCAGAACCCACAGATTGCCAGTCCGGGCCTGCCTATGTTAAGCCCAAGGCACATTCCTCTTCTGCCTACCCCTAGTTCCATCCCTGATTATTATATTCTATATATATTGTACCTTTTCTTTTATACAGTATAAACAACTCATATAAAGGAGGAGAATAAAGAACATTTAGGGTGGCTTAGCCTCGGGCAGGTTTGTTAAACTGATAAATTCATATTAATAGAGGGCAGGAATCTCCCTCCTCTAGTTTCTCCTAACATGTGGCACTTACATGTCCTAAAAGGTGGCAAATATGTCAGAGTCTAGTAGTAAAGACATTATGGCAGCTATGTGTAAACACAAATATGCAGAGAAGAATGTTCCAAGTTTGCTATTAGTTATGTTGCTGGATATTTAAGGGAAAATGAATGGAAACACGCAGATCGGATACATTTCCCTTTGTGGAACAATTGGGAGAGGTTACATCATACTGAATCCTGGGGGGGCGGGGGTAGCTGCTGAGCTACACTATGAAGGCATTTATTGTATTTTTCTAAATAAGCCTCTCTCTGACAGCGGAGATGCCGAATGACATAAGTGCTGCAATTTGGATAGGGGAATAAACACTGCAATGATAATTTCCCACTTTACGAGTGAAATGGCTTTGCTTTAAGATTAGCCAGGTTGCACTTACAGGCGCTCTTTTAAAGCTGGACACCTGCAGTGATTGCCCATTGGGCTCCTGTAATTCATAGTCATAATTGCTTGTATTCATTTCCCACCCAAAAATGCACAGCGGGCCTCTGCAGTTGAGCAGGAGCTAATGGGATATAATGGCAGCAAACTACACAAGCGACAAACTACGGCAGCGACACAAACTGATGTAGAGGCTGATGTAGAGGCTTATACAATGAGAGAGGGTGTGATGACGTAGCAAGGTGCTCCTTTCTTATGGGGGAGGGGGGGCTGGGTGACGTTGTTTTGGATACAACTGGGCACATGATATCACCCTGTGGTTCTAGGATGGTTGTGTCCTAAGGTAAGAGCCACTGCACTGCTATAAAGAAATACAGACCTATAGTAGTAGGGTAGAACCCTTTCAGCATGAGGATCACAATAACTTCATTTTTATTTTCAATGTGATTAATTTGTCCTCTATTAAGTCATTAATGCCTCAGCCAGCAGTATTAGCCTGGTCATGGTGTTAGGCTGCTCATATACAAAGAGAAAGTAGAAGGGTGTATAGCATAGCCGTCAAGGGGGAGCATGGTATGTTGACATTAGGGTGAGTATTTAGGCAAAGATGGATAAATCTAGACCTGTCCAGCTGTCCCATGCATTATTATTATGTGATGGAGTCATACCAACAGTCCGTTGACCTAAGAGTCTTTAGCCAATAAGATCTATGTATGGGAAGTTTGCGATCCATGAATTTCAGACCCCCTACAACTTTCTTCATTTCTCTCATATGAAAATCATTGCCTTGGGCATGGGCAGATTAGCTGAGTTCCCTCTCCAGCACAGGCAATGTTTAGACAAGGGCCCCCTTGCTGATAAAGACAGTTTTGCCTCGAATAAGGATTTATTATAGCTTTGTTGTGATCAAGTACAAGGTACCGTTTCATTACTACACAGAAAAAGGAAATAGTTTTTTAAAAATGTAATTATTTGATTATAATGGAGCCGCCGCCAGTGGCAAGTAAATGGACGCACATTGACTTGAATGCACGTAAAATGTCGCTGGCGTTGGAACTGTCACCGGCGTCAATTTTGACGCCCATGAATTGAGTCAAAATTTGCCCATCACTACAAACCACATATTTACATGCACAAGAGAAAGATTTGCCGCATGGACAGTGCTGAAAGTTTTTTGCTGTGACTCCTTCATAACAGGACAGCGGCACAACCTTTTCTTCTCACCTCTCTCTTAAAAAGACTGCTGTCCCTTCCTCTATCACTGACAGAATGGCCACTGTATTTCCTGTTCCTGTTTGCTTTATTCACTCTTCCGTACCAACAACTTTCACAGTTCAATTTATGACTCACTGCCACCTATTGTCCTATTTCACCCCCTTACAAGCCGCCCTGCCCATACTCATACCACAGGGTCTGTTCCTCCCTAAGTATTCCCTAAAATGTTTCATTCATCTTCTAAAAATGTATAACTTACCAGGGGCAACAAACAGTGTCGGACTGGGTCGGCGGGAAACTGGGAAAAAACCTGGTGGGCCAGGCCCTCTTGGACCCCCCTGGCGGCCCAGGCTCGGTCCTAGATTGGCCCCCCAATGGAAAAAAAAGTTGTGCGGCACTGTATACTCCCCGTGGGCCTGACTTTTGCGCATGTGCACGGTGGGCCTGATGTTCACACAAGTGCGCAAGCTTTTGGGCATGCGCACGGGGCCCCTGAGGTTCAGAACCCGGTGGGCCCTTACTGCTCCAGTCCGACCCTGGCAACAAGGATTTTCCTGGTTTCAAACCGGAAAGTTGGCTCTTCTAGCGCATCAAAGGCAATTGCACTTCTCTGTGCTAGCGTCCTGGACCCCTTCCAGTGCCAAAATGTGAGTGGCAGCAGCAAGGTTTGCCCCTGTTTATCTAATTTACAATTGTTGCCCCCCCAGGCCCAGATTTGTGGAAAGGCCACCTAGGCCGGGGCCTAGGGTGGCAGGATTTTAGGGGGCGGCATGCTGCCCAACCACACCCACAAAAACACTGGGGATGCCCTGGAGATACAATAACTTTTTAAATTTCCTGTGCGCCTCTCCCCATTGCTCCGGGTCCAGATGATGAAAATTTGCACGAATAAAGGGGAGGGGACAGGGGCAACGAACAGCAGTGGGCCTAGGGGCTCCCACTATGTAAATCTGCCCCCCCCCCCCGAGTTCCACTGCAATTGTCGAACAGTATGGATACAGCATTTTACCCTGGAACATAAATTGCATACAGTTGTGTTTATGGATAAAAGGGTATGTTGCAGGCAGGTCATGGGCATATGACTGGGGCCATGGGGTAGAGTGCAAAAAGCGCTGTGCACCTGTTGTTTTCACTTTGCAACCCTGTCCTGTGCTTCCTAAATAAGGCCCAGTGTTTCCTTATACTGTCAGATGAAATGATAAAATATCTTTGTGAATTCTCCTGTTTCAGCACAGTGAAGCCTGGAACATTAAAGCTAAATGCTCTAAGCTAAAGCCAGATATTCACCGAATCTTATATGGGCCTTCTGTCACCATGACAGCCACAGTCCAATTTACAGGGTTTTTTTTATATATAAGAAAAAAAAGAGATTTATCTGAATTTTATAACGGAAGATAAAAGCCTTTCAGAGCTTTCTATACATCTCCATGCCATCGATCATAACAGGGTAACAGGTTACTGCTGGTTCTTCCTTACTCCCCTCTCCATCTGTGTTACTGCCCATTAGGACTCAGGGAAAATATATACTGTAGATCTATTTGGAGGCAGCTCATTTTCTTCCTTGTGGCTAAAGCACTGGAGTGAGTGAATGATGGGCTTAATATCACCAGGGTTTAAATAGCTTTATTTAGAGCAACTGCCCTATTATTTTCCTCGTATCCAGCCACTGCCGCTTCTTTAGAGCAGCTCTGCAATCGTGGCGGGGATAAATGTATCTGGAGCCGAGTGAGAGATGATAAATGAAATGCTCTCTTGGGTTTCATTGCCAGTTATTTTATTAAACTGACAACTTTAATACTGTCATCTTGGGAAGGAACTGCTAGGGTTGTGGCTTGGTTCTGAGAATTAATCCCAGATGGGTTATTGTGGGGGGATGGAAGAAAGATAAGAGTTAAAGGAAAACTAAGGCTTAACTAAAAAAGTAGCTAGAAATGTTGTACATTATGTTTTGGGCTTCTGTACCAGTCTAAGGCAACCACAGCCCTTTAGCAGTAAAGATCTGTGTCTCCAAAGATGCCCCAGTAGCTCCCCATCTTCTTTTCTGCTGATTCACTGCACATGCTCTGTGCTGCTGTCACTTACTGAGCTTAGGGACCCACTCAGAACTGCTCGGAGCCCACTGAGCATGTGAGTGTCACAGACACAAAATCCAACATGGGAAACTCCGGTGACAAGTTTGAAGGCCTGGATCATTATTACTATAGAGATGTTGAACCTTTAGGCTGGTTCAATAAATTCAGTATATAAAATCTAGCATTTCTAGCTATATTTATTTTTAGGGTCCAGTTCTCCTTTAAATTTAGTTTTGTAGCTAGTTTTGCACTTGCAAAGGGAAACAATATAAAATGGTTGTCTCCTGCCTTTCTCTCTTGTTTTCATTTTTTATTATTTTCATATAAATGATCAAAGCAGAATGTTTTGAAAGATACATACACATGAAATCCTCAACAAATTGTAAACTGTCAGATCACAGCAACACTCTGCTGTTATGTTGTATATGTCTCGGCAATTAAATGCGAAAATCTTTAAGTAGGATAACAAATTGGAACCATGAGATGCATTATAATAAAATAAAAATGAAGGCAATAAACTCGTAAAACAAATACAATAAAGCAAAACGATTTTTCATATTGAAATATGGAAAAGAGGGGAGCTGATTTACATATAGAAGGAAGGAATACAATTTCCATTATATAAAAATATAGTTAACGGTGGTGTGTCCCTAATAGTGATGGGCAAATATCTCCTGTTGCTTTGTCGAAAAATTTGCGAACTTCCTGCAAAATTTGCGTAACGGCGAAAATTTCACAAACAATCGTAAAATCAGAAAGTTCATGAAGGATCGTGAAATTCAAACGTTTTCATGAAAAAATAGTGCAATTCGAACATTTTCACAAAAAAATCTAGCAATTCAAACGTTTTCACTAAAAATGTGATCAATTCAAACGTTTTCACTAAAGTCTAGCAGTTCAAACGTTTTCACAAAAAATCTAGCAATTCGAACGTTTTCACAAAAAAATCTAGCAATTCGAACATTTTCACTAAAAAATCAGGCAATTTCGAACGGTTTCACGAAAAAATGGAGCAATTCGAACGTTTTCATGAAAAAATCGTGAAAATCGGAAATTGATGCCAGCAAATTTTCACCGACTAATTTTCGCTGGAGATTCGCAAATTTATTTGCCGGCAGCGAAATGTGGAAATTCGCCGCAAATTTGTGCCAGGCGAATTTATTCGCCCATCACCACTCCCTAACAGCAACCATGACTAAGGTACAGATATGGGAACTGTTATCTGGAAACCCATTATCCAGAAAGCTCTGAATTACAGAAAGGCCATCTCCTATAGGCTCTATTTTATCCAAATAATCCAAATGTTTAAAAATGTTTACCTTTTTCTCTGTAATAATAAAACAGTAGCTTGTACTTGATCCCAACTAAGATATAATCAATCCTTATTGAAAGCGAAACCAGCCTATTGGGTTTATTTAATGTTTATATGATTTTCTAGTAGACTTAAGGTATTAAGATCCAAAAAACTGTAAAGATCTGTTATTTAGAAAACCCCAGGTCCCAAGTATTCTGGATAATAGGTCCCATACCTGAACTTCAAAACTCTTGTTTTTATTTCTTTTTGAAATTCATTTCAGATTTAATAGATATGTAAGATTCCTTCCTTTATCTTACAGGGCAGCAGTTCCGTCATGCTTTATGGCAGAGATGGTCATTTTAATTGCATTCAGTTTACAGTGTTCAGGAATCCGGTGGGTGATGGGCGAATTTATTCGCCAGGTGCGAATTCCCGCGATTCGCCGCCGCTGAATAAATTCACAAAACCGCCGAGAAAATTCGCCAGTATCAAAAAAATGGACGCCAGAGTCTGTTTTCTTGGATGCCGGCGCAATTTCGCCAAAAAGGACGCAAATATTTCGCCGTTTCACAAATTTCGCAGGAAATTCGCGAATTATTCGGCAAAGCGAAGCGCCCCAAATTCGCCCATCGCTAGTGTTAAGATTATGCCATTAATTTCACCTCTTACAGGGTTAATAATAGGGTTAACAGGAGTCTGCCAGGTGCTCATCATCATCATTTATTTATATAGCGCTCTCAGGATACGCAGTGCTTTAATTGCGTCAGAAATATCAAGAAATCAGGAATATGTAAAAACAAATGTTAGAGTGCTTGCATTTGTATAACTTGGGATCCTCCAGCTTCAACCCCAGCCACAACCATGATCCCCAAATCTCTGCGTCCACTGCACCACCATGTAAATGTTGGGGCAGGAATAGGGTATCATGGGAAGTGGGGTAGAGGAGGGGATGTGGGCAGGGATGCTGTGCCAATGGGGTGAGTTGAGAATCTTGCTTCAGGTGGCAGTGCCCCACAAATTACCAGGGGCAGCAAAGGCCTCTCCTGAATTTATCAAACCAGAAATTCTAGTGCAGAGAACACAATTGAGCTCTCTACACCAGCAATTTGGACCACCTTGGAGCCCTTCCAGTGCAGCCCAATGAGAGTTTTTTAGTTCAATCCAAAGAGCCATATGTGGACTTCCAATAAACCTAGGGATTCTACAGCAGATATAGGAGTACTTGGACCTCACACAGTGGAAATGGCTAGTTAGGGTGAGCAGCATTTAGGTTTATATGAATCTTTGGATGGTTTGGGGATAATTCATCAGTTAGGAGGATGTCCCCTATCCTCTTATGGGAACGGCCAGCCAACTAGTACAGCTCATTGAGCATGCTCAACAGAATAAGTCTTGCGTGCATACAGGGTGGGGGGACACTTGATGAGGGTGGAAGATAACAGAAAGCTTCATGTGTGAGAGGTAGAGCAGTAATGCCCATAATTCTTGGCCAAGTTCTTCTAAAGTTGCATGAATATGAGAAGATCCAATGGAGATAGTGTCCTGCCAAGAACTGAACCAAGGATCCTGACCCTGCAAGGCCAACCGCTGTGCCACCGTACATATAACTGTATAATTCAGGGGCTGCATAGAACAGAATAGCCGTGAATTGGTCTTTGCTCAGTATCGTCATGTGCACAATAAAATTGCAATGTATAAAGAAATGATGGTGATGACCACAATTAGTTCAATATCTACAAATAGTGCCCTAAAAGTGCACTAATATCTACCCATGTGCTGGCACCACAGCAGTAAATGATGCCCTTTGTTTGCGTATGAGAATAAACAACGTAGAACCCTGCATCTATGTGTTAATCGCACAGATATTGAATATTGGTTTTGTCGTGCCTGGAGACAATGGCCGGGTTTCCTCAATCACTGAACTTGCACTTCAGAAATAGGTTGTAATTACAAGCCTGATTGGTTCTGCACACGCACACACCTGCCATTCAACCGTGTAGTGCCGGAAAACATTTTTATTGATTCACTTATAAATGCGGTCACCTGTGAAAACCTTGGGGGCTTTCTCCAGTGAGTTAACCAAGGACAGTAACAATTTTGAGGTCAAAATAGGACATTACCTTATTGATGCTCTACTGATTTAAATGGAGACAACGAGAATATTGGATCCAAGGTCACCCTTATAGTAACAGTCAAGCCCTGGTTTTGACAGGCCAATTTCAGATCTTGTTTATTGTGATCTAAAGTAAAAACTAGGAATGCACCAAATCCAGGATTCGGTTCGGGATTCAGCCTTTTTCAGCAGGATTTGGATTTGAATCCTTCTGCCCGGCCGAACCAAATCTGAATCCTAGGACAGGGAGGGAAATCACGTGACTTTTTGGTCACAAAACAAGGAAGTAAAAAATGTTTTCTCCTTCCCAATCCTAATTTGCATATGCAAATTAGGATTTGGTTCGGTATTCGGCCGAATCCTTCGGTAAGGATTCGGGGGTTCGGTCATATCCAGAATAGTGGATTCGGTGCATCCCTAGTAAAAACATTAACATTAAAACATTAAGCTAATCAGCCCCTATGTTCCAGTCAGCCTACCCCTGTATCTGCACCCAGAACCACTGCCTCAGCCCAAGTGTAGGCATACAGAGCGTATGTTGGTGCCCAAGGGCTCAGAGTTGTGTCAATGCCAAAACCCCATATTAGAATCTGTCCAAACAATAGAAAGGCATGGTCATTAGTACTGTATCTGTCTATTAGACCCACAGGCTCATCAGTCTGTTAGGGTATTGGGCAGTATCATGGGTGGGATTTTGGCATAATATGGGCGGCTAGGTGGAATAAGGGGCATGACCAATCCTGTCAAACAGAGAGCTGAGAGAAAGCAAACGAAGAGGCAGAACTTGCTGCTAAGTGCTCTTTATTGCACACAACATGTTTCGGGCCCAAAGCCCTTTATCAAGTGTACAAATCATTATGTGAACAGACTTTTTAAGGTGTAAAACAGGAAGTGAGATCATAAAACATGATATGTCAATCAAAAGTGGCATGGTATTCATGTCGTCATAATTTATGTTAATAAAAATATATAAAGTACCTTTGTTATAGTTCAACCGTGATACAGTGCTTATGTCATCACAATACGTGCTCATAAAATCGATAAAATATAAAAATAGTACAAAAATAGTCCAAATGGTCTTTTGACTTCATTCCAAGATTACGAAATTTATATAAGTATTGCACAAAGGTTGTATCTACACAGTGTTTCACTAAAGTGCTGATATACTAATGAACACAAAAGGAACTGCCCATTTCTAGGCCTACCACTAATACAACAAGATCACATGTCTATTTTACATAGAAGGATTACCCAATATTCTTACCACTAGTTGTACATATAATGTAACTATCTTGGGCTCAGTAATTCTGTTATCTGCAAGGAAAAAATAGAATATAAGTTTTAAGGGAGAATACATTACAAATGTATCAAAAAGGACGTCTCAATGGGCTGTAAAAAAGTTAAAAAGTTATCAGTCATCGTATACACAAAATAGAGATAAGGGATGTTACAATGTAGTTATAAGAAACATTTGACACTCCAGCTATCATTCATGCCTTTTGGATAGAGAGTATCCAGTTTTTTAATCCAGTATGCCTCCCTCTGTGACAATTTTTTCCTCTGATTGCCTCCTCTTTGCATTGGGTTAACAACTTCAAGTATAGCCCATCTTAGCTGGGACTGATTATGGTTGGCAGTATTAAAGTGTCTAGATACTGTTGTGTCGGTGGCTGCTCCTTTTTTAAAATTCCTTATATTCCCTTTATGTTCCTTTATGCGTGTCTTAACTGCTCTTATGGTTTGACCAATGTATGCAAGCCCACAAGGACATTTTAGCATATAGATCACATAGCTTGTATCACATGTAGCAAAGTGATTTAGCTTAACAGGAGTGCCGTTTGATGGATGTCGCAAGGTTTCTCCTTTAATGATAGCGGAGCAACAATTGCAATTTAGACAGGCAAATGTTCCCACTTTAGGCTGACCCAGAAACCTCTGGGTACCCAGTATACGGGGCGGGTTAACTTCCGATGGGCATAATATATCTCGAAGACACCTTCCTTTGTTGTAGCTAAATATTGGGGGTTTTGTCAGGGAGCTCCTTAATGTTTTTTCCTGTAATACCAATGGCCAGTATTTGTGGATTATACGTTCTATATCTTTGCTTTTGGTACTGTATTGGCTTACAAATGGGAAAACATCCCTTCTGTCTCTAACTTTATATGTAAGAAGTTCTTTCCTAGGTATTGTGCCTACTTCCCTGGCGCAGTTCTCAATATTTTTAGGTTTATAACCACGTTCAATAAATCTATGTTTAAGGGTATTTACTGCAAGGGAATAGTTGGTCTCTTCAGAAGTGATCCTACGTGCCCTTATAAACTGGCCCTTAGGGATTGCTCTCATTACTTTAGGGGCATGGAAACTAGAAGCATGTAAGATATTATTTTTCTCAGTGGGTTTACGGTACAGATTTGTACTGATGTTACCCTCATTTACAGTTATGGTAACATCAAGGAAGTTAATGCTCTGCCCCCCCTGCTCAGTGGTGAATTTTATAGTAGGGTGTGCCTCATTTGCTTTGTTAACCATTTCCATAAAGGCAGAGTCTGAACCTTCCCACAATATGAGGATATCATCCACAAATCTATAATATCCCAGTATGTACTGTAGATATGGTGCTGTCAGGAATAATTGCTTCTCGATTCTGTGGACAAAAATATTGGCAAATGATGGAGCGACGGCTGCACCCATCGACGTCCCCTGTCTTTGCCAATAGATTTGCATATATCCTACACCTGGAGCGGGGGTGCTTCGCTGAGATTGAGAGCTTAGCTGCCAGTTCCCCAGTCATCCTGTTATATTGTTCAAAAGTGAGTACCGCTAGACTGTGGGTGAAGGACAGCATTTTAATATGTCTGAGGATTCTATCCCTTCAACTGCGACTACGTTTGCATATGATGAAGCAGATATTGGAAGGATTTTAAGCAAAATTGATGCAGTAAATCTGCTTTCAACGCAAGACATCGTTACTACAGATACAGAGAAGGATCTGTTCAACCTACGACGAAAGGAAATACACACCAGTCTGCATGTAAGTTCTCTGGCTGAATATATCAAAGTTAAAAGAATTCCCCGAGGTCTAAGACTTGACATCAAACCTAATTTATGTGCAGAAAATAATCTCCTGCAACAACGCTGGCATGAAATATGCAATAAATGTAGCCAGGATTTGATGCTTTTAACCGTTGAAACACTTACTGAAAAGCTGGTGGATATCCGCACTGAAGTCCAGAAATACAAAGAACAGCTAATATTAGAGAAAGGCAAGGATCAAGCGGAGAAAGTGATCAGCGAACAGGAGCGTGCACTGGCCAAATTACGCGAGACTATCATCCTCCGAAAGCGCAACAAGTTCGAAAGAGACGCGCGTGACTACAGAGAGGGCCGCGAATACACGTGGCGAGAAGACAGGAACAGCCAGCGTACACAGCCAGGCCAGTATAGTCCGCGCTACAGACGAACGGATCGAGCGGAAAGAAGACCTTGGGCTTCAACTGATACCGCACAGCCCCAGTATCGGCGCAAACAGCGTTATAGAACCCCACGACAGGGCACATCACGCGCACCGACGGAGCTAACATCCAGCAGCGAAGAATGCTCTGCCTCATCTTCCCAATCCTCTGTGCCTTTTTTAGGAGCTGCGGCACCCCAGGACACGATGGGTATACCACGCAATCAAAAGCCACAGAACACCAGGGAGCAATACCCAACGAGGAATCGCAAGGCAACAAGGTAAATCACCTTGTGGTGAACTTATCCTCCTATGAACTAGACAAGTATGAAATACAAGTACTTAATAAGGGTCTAGGCTTTGTACCAACACATAACCCTGAATTTGTGACCTGGGAAATTGACTTTCAAAAGTTTCTAAGGAATATTAAATTAAAATTACATTTTGGCACACTTGGGGCTGCTAGTAGTATTAAAACTACTAACCCAGTTGAAGTGTTTAATGGGTTAAAAAATACTAGCACTTTTGTACCTGAAGTAAATAATGAATTTTTGTCTGCCTTTGAAAAAATCGTTACACATGAGGTGAAACAGGTTTGGGAAAAGAATGCAACCAAGGGGTGCAGGACAAATCTTACTTATAAGGAGAAATCGGCACTTCAAAAACTCAAAACGAATGAGTCAATTGTTATACGTAAAGCTGATAAAGGTGGGGCAATTGTATTATTGAATAAGGACTCTTACCTACAGGAGGCCTATAAACAACTCAATATGCCAGGCCATTATGAGAAAATAGAGATTGATCCCACTCTCAATATAAAAAAAGAGGTTGAATTGATGGTCTCGCAAGCAGCCGAGAATGGCCTTATTCCAAACCATGTAAAAGATTTCCTTTGTAAAGAACATCCGCGCATACCTGTGCTATACCTGCTACCTAAGATCCATAAGTCCTTAGAGAATCCGCCAGGCAGGCCTATAGTTTCTGGAATAGATTCTGTACTAGAACCTCTTTCCAAGTTTGTGGATAAGTGTCTACAGCCCTTGGTTGCCAATATTCCTACCTGCCTCACTGACACCACAGATTTACTTTGTAAATTAAGGGATCTTGGGAAAATGAGTACCAATGTTAAACTGTATAGTATTGACATACAGAGCCTCTACACGTCTATCCCGCAAGAAGAGGGTATACGATATGTAGAGGAAGCTTTATTAGAAACAAATGTCTCTCATCAACTACTGTATTTTATCATTGATTGTTTGTCGGTTGTCTTAAAGAGGAATTACTTTAGATTCTCTGGGGAATTCTATTGGCAAAGACAGGGGACGTCGATGGGTGCAGCCGTCGCTCCATCATTTGCCAATATTTTTGTCCACAGAATCGAGAAGCAATTATTCCTGACAGCACCATATCTACAGTACATACTGGGATATTATAGATTTGTGGATGATATCCTCATATTGTGGGAAGGTTCAGACTCTGCCTTTATGGAAATGGTTAACAAAGCAAATGAGGCACACCCTACTATAAAATTCACCACTGAGCAGGGGGGGCAGAGCATTAACTTCCTTGATGTTACCATAACTGTAAATGAGGGTAACATCAGTACAAATCTGTACCGTAAACCCACTGAGAAAAATAATATCTTACATGCTTCTAGTTTCCATGCCCCTAAAGTAATGAGAGCAATCCCTAAGGGCCAGTTTATAAGGGCACGTAGGATCACTTCTGAAGAGACCAACTATTCCCTTGCAGTAAATACCCTTAAACATAGATTTATTGAACGTGGTTATAAACCTAAAAATATTGAGAACTGCCCAGGGAAGTAGGCACAATACCTAGGAAAGAACTTCTTACATATAAAGTTAGAGACAGAAGGGATGTTTTCCCATTTGTAAGCCAATACAGTACCAAAAGCAAAGATATAGAACGTATAATCCACAAATACTGGCCATTGGTATTACAGGAAAAAACATTAAGGAGCTCCCTGACAAAACCCCCAATATTTAGCTACAACAAAGGAAGGTGTCTTCGAGATATATTATGCCCATCGGAAGTTAACCCGCCCCGTATACTGGGTACCCAGAGGTTTCTGGGTCAGCCTAAAGTGGGAACATTTGCCTGTCTAAATTGCAATTGTTGCTCCGCTATCATTAAAGGAGAAACCTTGCGACATCCATCAAACGGCACTCCTGTTAAGCTAAATCACTTTGCTACATGTGATACAAGCTATGTGATCTATATGCTAAAATGTCCTTGTGGGCTTGCATACATTGGTCAAACCATAAGAGCAGTTAAGACACGCATAAAGGAACATAAAGGGAATATAAGGAATTTTAAAAAAGGAGCAGCCACCGACACAACAGTATCTAGACACTTTAATACTGCCAACCATAATCAGTCCCAGCTAAGATGGGCTATACTTGAAGTTGTTAACCCAATGCAAAGAGGAGGCAATCAGAGGAAAAAATTGTCACAGAGGGAGGCATACTGGATTAAAAAACTGGATACTCTCTATCCAAAAGGCATGAATGATAGCTGGAGTGTCAAATGTTTCTTATAACTACATTGTAACATCCCTTATCTCTATTTTGTGTATACGATGACTGATAACTTTTTAACTTTTTTACAGCCCATTGAGACGTCCTTTTTGATACATTTGTAATGTATTCTCCCTTAAAACTTATATTCTATTTTTTCCTTGCAGATAACAGAATTACTGAGCCCAAGATAGTTACATTATATGTACAACTAGTGGTAAGAATATTGGGTAATCCTTCTATGTAAAATAGACATGTGATCTTGTTGTATTAGTGGTAGGCCTAGAAATGGGCAGTTCCTTTTGTGTTCATTAGTATATCAGCACTTTAGTGAAACACTGTGTAGATACAACCTTTGTGCAATACTTATATAAATTTCGTAATCTTGGAATGAAGTCAAAAGACCATTTGGACTATTTTTGTACTATTTTTATATTTTATCGATTTTATGAGCACGTATTGTGATGACATAAGCACTGTATCACGGTTGAACTATAACAAAGGTACTTTATATATTTTTATTAACATAAATTATGACGACATGAATACCATGCCACTTTTGATTGACATATCATGTTTTATGATCTCACTTCCTGTTTTACACCTTAAAAAGTCTGTTCACATAATGATTTGTACACTTGATAAAGGGCTTTGGGCCCGAAACATGTTGTGTGCAATAAAGAGCACTTAGCAGCAAGTTCTGCCTCTTCGTTTGCTTTCTCTCAGCTCTCTGTTTGATTTGCATATATCCTACACCTGGAGCGGGGGTGCTTCGCTGAGATTGAGAGCTTAGCTGCCAGTTCCCCAGTCATCCTGTTATAATGACCAATCCTGTGCCAGGTATTTTTTCTTTTCATTCGACTTCCACCTCCCAGATAAATAAGCTTATAATGGAGGGGTCCTGGTAGGAGGAGTTAGTAGTATGGGCCCCTATAATTAATGATGGCAGCACTGAGATTGGAGGAATGAGGTTTGAGGTCTTAACATTCTTATTTTGTGTGCTTAGGTGGCATCGGTTCAGGGGTAAAACATGAGATTTGATTCCCTTATTAATTTCAAATGGGCAGTGGGGACCCATTTATGATCCATTAGTTTTGGGGGTCATATGCCTTTATAATTCAGAGAAAGGTTATACATGCATCCCTTTAAACCATTGTTTCCTATACAGTACATTGTATCCATGAGAAGAAAATCAGCCTTGTCTGTGTGTACGGAGATTTACAGATGTTCAGTTGGTATATGCCCTTTAAAGAAGATTTGACTTTCTGCAATGCAGGACTCCAGCTCGGTTTGAACATCGTGTCTCTTTATAGAGCAACATGCAAGTGTGTATCCGTTTGTGTATAATTAATGGGGGTGGGAAACCCGCCAGGTTGGTCTGACAGACCTGATTTATATTTCTGCAGTCAGAAGACAAACATGCTCCGCATCTGATGGCTTCATTGGCTCAAGCGCTGAAGGTTATTGGCTAATTACACCAGCAGCCAGTATAATTCATAAACCTGCATGAAACAAATGTCCATCTGTAGGTAAATCAATAGCATTTGCTTCATACTGACCTCCTATCTGCTGCCTGTACTCTCGACACTAGGGAACCCCTCTGCGATGCTACGGTTAAAGGCGCAGTCACAGGGAATTATTATTTATTATTTACTTGGATAGGGAACAGAGTTTATAAAGCATAGTTCAATTACTAGATAGGGAAAAGTAATTGAGTTGGACTGGGAGAGAGACGATATACAGTACAGTGCAAGGCTGGCCCAATACATCTTATGAGAATTTCAATGCACCAAGGTCCTGCATATACTGGGTGCCAGAGTGACTGTCTGCCTTCCCAACGCAGCACATGCCCAATCCAATCGCTAGAGATCCAATTAAACCAAATACTTTCCTGGCTGAACCATATGAGTTATGCAACTACATCTTCCATGTATAACCACTAAAGGTGCTATTTTGTTGTGTTTGTGCAGATGACAGAAGCCAAGCCAAGGTGGTAGGTGCCAGTTGCATGCATAAAGGCATATTTTAGAAGGATGAATTTGCTGTGGATACTACAGGCTGTGAGCTCATAATTTACTCTCTGTGGCAAAGATAAATACGACCTGTATCCGGAGTCTCTTTCACTGTGCAGTGCTTCAGTACAAGGCAGCAGCAGTGATATATTACTGGCTATATTTCTATTCATTGGGATTCTCCTGAGCAGAAATGCTGTTGCAGTTGAAGCTCAGAGAGCAGATGTGTGAATATTACATGCTAGGCAAGAGCATTGAGTCATGAGCTAATTAAATTAATCTCACTCGGAATTCCCTCCGATATTACATAATGATCCTTTCCGCTTGGCACCTACCTGCTCTGCTGGCTTTCTGGAGCCTTTCACATATTTCCTGGAGGTTATATTCCCGAGTGCTGAGTTTTGAGCATTTGGAAAGATTATTTTAGTGACAGGTCTGTCCAATTGTCCAATTGAAGCCTGTCATCCTCTAATGCAGGGATCCTCAACCTTTTGAACCCGTGAGCAACATTCAGAAGTAAAAGGAGTTGGGGAGCAACACTTACATGAAAAATGTTATTGGGGTACCAAATAAGGGCTGTGATTGTCCATTTTGCAGTCAACCTACATTGAGGCTCTGTTTGGCAGTTCATCTGTTTTTTATGCAATCAAAACTTGCCTCCAAGCCTGGAATTCAAAAATAATCACCTGCTTTGAGGCCACTGGGAGCAACATCCAAGGGGTTGGAGAGCAACATGTTGCTCACGAGTTACTGGTTGGGGATCATTGCTCTAAGTCTAATGGATTTGTATGACCCTGAATTTAAGCCACAGTATGAGAAATGATTGGCCTACTTCATGTATAAAGCAGCACTGGGCCAGGTAGCTTTAGGGCCCAAGGCAACAGTACTTGTCCCGGTGCCATGCATACCCCCCCCCCAGGTTCTGCTGGGTCTGCATACTCCCTCCCTTGGTCTTAACATGAATATATATCTCCACTAATATATAGCTCCAACACTCAAATGGGACATTTACAAGTACAGAGAAGGGCAACTAAGCTGGTAAAAGGAATGGAAAATCTTAGCTATGAAGAAAGACTGGCCAAGTTGGGGATGTTCAAGCTGGAGAAGAGGCATTTAAGGGGTGATATGATAACTAAGTATAAATATATAAGGGGATCATATAATAATCTCTCTAATGCTTTATTTACCAGTAGGTCTTTCCAGCTGGTATGAGGTCATCCAATCTGATTAGAAGAAAAGAGGTTCTAGAGAGCTGTGATGATGAGGAATTATCTGCCTGAATCTCTCCCTGAATCAGTTGAACAGGCTGATACATTAGATAGCTTTAAGAAGGGGTTGGATGGCTTTTTAGCAAGTGAAGGAATACAGGGTTATGGAAGATAGCTCATATTAAAAGTTGATCCAGGGACTGGTCCGATTGTCATTTTGGAGTTAGGAAGGAATTTTTTCTCCTCTAAGGCAAATCGGAGAGGCTTTAAATGGGGTTTGCCTTCCTCTGGATCAACTAGCAGTTAGGCAGATTATATATAGACTTACAAGGTTGAACTTGATGGACGTGTGTCTTTTTTCAACCTAACTTACTATGTTTCTATGTTATTATAACAAACAAGGGAAAGTTGTTTTTATCAATACTTTTTATTTAACCATCGAGTGGGGGTTCAATGAGGCTTTGACCTCAATATATTTAAGACATTGAGAAGTTTTGTGCCTTAAGCTACCAAAAAAGAACCTCCACCTTGCAATCATCTAAACATGGATTGTTTGTCCATATATTGCAATATATTTAAGATGGTCAGCTTAAATAGTACACAAGGTTACAGATTTATGGAAATGTGCCCATAATAGTCACTCTCACCCTATTATTTGCTCTTCAGAATGTCTAGCCCCACAGTCTGGAAAGTGCAGCCATAGTGAGAAGGATACCGTTGTTTTTGAGCTCTCAATTAATTAATGCTGCATTCTTATGCCTATATGCACAACTGCCTCTGTTGAGATAGAAATCATAGTACACAGGTGTATGTTGTCTCCTCGATCAGCCTGCACTTCCCAATTACCAACCCTAACAGGGTTGAGGCTTCTTTATAATACAGCTCCTGGCTCTGTATAATGCATTCTGGCCTTCAGGACCATGGATAGCAACGCTGTAGCCTACAGTGGAATAAAACTATGCTGTACAGCTGAACTGTCTAGGTCTACACTTGAGAAACCTGCAACAAGGGGAACTATCGCGAAAATGAAAATTTAATATAAGCTTCCTGATACTGAAGTTATAAACTTTATAAATACAAGCATTTAAAAATTTTGCATTGTTTCTGAAATAATCAAGTTTATATTCACTATCCCTCTCTCAGCATCTGTTTCTCTTCATGCTGTCTTCATGCAACAGTTGGGTGTCAGATGAATGATCCAGCATGCTGCCATGGAATCTAGTTGTAGTTCAGCAACTACACGTCTCTTGTTACTAATGTGGACTATACGATAAAAGTTGCCATTGGAACCCGGGAGAAAAGGAAATGTATAGCCGTAGAATGGCATCTTGCTAGCAAAGCTCCATAGGGTTCTGATAAGAAGCAAGCATTTTCCTCTGGTCCCAGCAGGTGCCACTTACACTGCATTAAGACCAGGGCTGGGTGCAGCTGTTGCCAAGGATACCCCGTGCCTGTCACTTTAATGGCCTGGATAAACAGCTGGTTAGACATTACCCTTTGGGAGAATCTATAATGTAGGATGTGTGTTAGCAGAGCACCCAGGCCATGAATTATACTGATAGCATTATACTGGGATAGACAACCTGTGGCACTTTTGTTAAGTGTCCTAAAACCCAAAATGTTCCAGTGGATGCTGGGAAATCTAGTGTGGCAGCTGCTGTCATTACAAAGACTGGCATGCTGTAGCTTTGCATACAAATTTAAAGGGACAGTTCCCCTTCATTTTCATAAAAGTATGCAGTTGCTTAATAGTGATGCGTGGGTCGACAAATTCTCAACCCAACCCTAACTCACCATCTGCCAAGCCGGTGACAACCTGTCACTTATATACACTCACTCGGCATGCCCATTTGTGACGTCAATTTGCAAAAAACAGGAGCATTGTAACTTTTTTTTGCATTTTGCTATCTTTGATTGTAGAATTTCTGCAGGTCTCTGCATGTCATTTTGGAGCAAACTTGCGGCTGCACCCATGAACATAATGCAGCATTGTATTTATAAGGGGGTGGGTTAGGGGAGGCAGATAGACTCTATTGCAGGAGTTAAGGGCAGGGCTGGCCTGCACCTGCTGATGTTGTAGTCTGAATGTCACGCCGCATTTCTTTACACGGTGCAATGAATAGGACCTATGGTTGCTGCATTTACAGGCAGAACGGTGTAGGGAGGATGATATTGAGGTGCAAGCTGGTGATGTTGGTGATAGAACTGTGGCTTCAGGGCCCAGCCAGTGACATTGTGCATCTATTTTTGGGTAGAATTTTGCCAAGGTTTTACAACCCTAAAAAACTGTCCAGGTGCCTTTGAACTGGGCAACCCCTTCAAATTCAAGATGTCCTATTCAAAACTGGACAATTGTCGACCCTATGCAGATCCCAGGCAGACTTGGGAAATAAATGCTTACCCCCCAGTCTTCTTAAAGGGCACCTGTTGGGTAACAATATCATCCCCAACCAAAGGTATGGTTTAATAGAACCCATACTCCGGTTAAGGTTAACTGTAGTTTTTTTTTAAAAATTTCCCCCTGCCAGGACACTCGCACCGGGAGGGAGTTCCTGGTACAATTGGTCATGTTGGGACACACGCATGCACATAATGAGCGAATGCAGCGAATACTCTTGATGTCAGAAGCGCATTATGTGCATGCGCTATGCACATCATAACTGCTCAAACCAGGGGAGCTCCCTTCAATGTATACATGAATTGCAGCACTCCAATTTGGTATTAAAACCGTTTTTATTCCAAAGATAGCATAGCGACGTTTCGGATACAACAGATCTTTTTTCAAGCCAGGGGAACTCCCTCCTAGTGCGAGCGTCCTTGCACCAGCAGGGGCCACTTTAATGTATCCAGTGTTGGACTGGGACACCAGGGGCCCACCCAAAAACCTTAGACCAGTGGCCCACCATAAAACCTTAGACCAGGGGCCCACTCTCAGTACTAATATTCTTCCTCTCCTCAATCAACCTCTATTCTCCTAGTTTGTTTTCTTTACATACTATAATCTATTATTCCATCTATTTAGCCTCTTTGTTCTCATATAATAGGGAATGGCCATGAAATAGGCCAAAAGTTTAGCGGCATGAGGGCCCACTGACACTTTGGCCCACCGGGAGTTTTCCTGGTATCCCGGTGGGCCAGTCCGACATTGAATGTAGCCCCTGCATACAGCATCAGCTATTAGATTTTCCTGTACAGAGATTAGGGTTATTTCTTTTTCTCGGGTTGTGGGGTGGGAGAGGTGTTGGAGGGAATCTATGCCATGCCATCTTTAGTAATTAGATTGAGTTAAAAAGTGAGGTTTTGACGTTGAATTTGTGACAAGTCCAGCATAGTATTGCTTTATAAATCATTTATAGTGCACTACCAACCACATGGACCTCATGTAATAGCCCTCATGTAATGGAGGAGGAAGGGTGTTCCTTCTTTAGAGTGAGCTATAACAATATCATATTCCTCACACAAGCTTCACCTACTGGGTCTACCTCCGGAGAAACTCTAACCTTCTTTCACCTTCCTGCAACAAAAATAGGCCGAGCGCATGTTGGCTTAACATTTTAAACACTAGAACAATGACCGATCCTGGCCTGTTACTGAATTGACAGGAAAACAGCTTCCCCTCCCAACTGTAAATCAGGACCAGCACTTACTAAAACTTTAGAAGACTGCCTGAAATAAAGAGCAACCAAACCAGTCCCCTACATATGATAAAATGCTGATAACCTGTGCAATAATTCTGTATACAAACCACATTATTTTTAATGCAAATGCCTTCTGGCAGGCTGCTGTTTTTCCTTCTCAATGTAACTGAATGTGTCTCAGTGGGACATGGGTTTTTACTACTGAGTGCTGTCTTTAGATCTACCAGGCAGCTGTTATCTTGTGTTAGGGAGCTGTTATCTGGTTACCTTCCCATTGTTCTTTTGTTTGGCTGCTGGGGGGAAAAAGGGAGGGGGTGATATCACTCCAACTTGCAGTACATCAGTAAAGAGTGACTGAAGTTTATCAGAGCACAAGTCACGTGACTTGGGGCAGCTGGGAAATTGACAAAATGTCTAGCCCCATGTCAGATTTCAAATTTCAAATCTGTTTGCTCTTTTGAGAAATGGATTTCAGTGCAGAATTCTGCTGGAGCAGCACTATTAACTGATTCATTTTGGAAAAAACTTTTTTCCCCATGACAGTATCCCTTTAAGGTCCCCATACACAGATCGATATAAGGTGCAGACAGATTAAGTCGGCAGCTTATTTGGGCAGTATATGGGGCACTCTGACAGGCTTCCCATGACAGTATCCCTTTAAGTCTCCATGAGACAGTACAGAGTGGGCAATATAAAAAATATGGCTGAGCACGACAGAACTGCTGACAGACCTGCTAGAATAAAAACAGGGTTGCAAAACTTTTCTACCAAGGTGGGAGTACAAAGAGGTGTGTGATAAATTGATACACATATAAATATCTGTGAAAGGACAAATAAAATAAGAAATATGCAAAGATGACTGAGCCTTTGTCAACGCTAATTTGGTTCATTAATAAACCGGTGTGTGTTGGTACTTCCCATCCAAGGAACTATTTGCTCCGTGCAAGTGTCAGTGATGCTGAAAGCCAGACGATTGTATGGAGCCCACATTCTCCCTCTATTCTCCCTCTATTGTGAAACACTGCCTTTATTCCAGCTCTGAGGTTTCACAGGGGCCCATTAACAAATGGTCAGCAGAGGCTATTTAGCCATCAATGAAACTGCTTGCACTGCTTATCCGCAAGGTTCTATTCAGGCCATTTCTCCAGGGTCTCTTAGCCAGAAATTGAATTTTCTGAACACAATGCCTTGGTTTAATAGGGAACTGATTCGTGTTGACGCTCCGTGGGGAGGCACCACATTGTTTTGGGTTTGTATAGTTGTATAGAGTTGTACGGCAATCAGCTCTACCCAATCCCCAAACTTGTCACACATGCCATAGCATCACTTATTATCTTACAGGCTCTGTTCCTTCATGTAGAGCAAAGAGATGGTGTGCTGATAATTTTCTGGAATATTCTTTATCTTATTTTTTAATTTCCCAGTTGGAGAACTGTGGGGGTCCAGCCTAACTCTAAGAGATACAGCATGTGGGCATATTGGGCTTCAGACAATCCTCTATCTGGGCTTCAGACAATCATCTTACCTGGGCTCACAACTATTGTACTAGTCAAGCAAAACCTTAACCAGAATCTGAGCCCTACAAGGCTTGGTGCAAAATTTGCACTGGGGTCCATTTTCCTTGTATACTGGGATTCCTATTTCCTTGTAAACCCCAGTATGCCTCCTTGTGCCACTTTCAGTGTGCTAAGGGCCTCCCAGAGGGACCCATCAGTATCACCCCCTGCCCTCCAGTAAATTCCACTATTCCCATAGAAGTATAACTATTGGGAGGCAGAGATTCACCTCTATAGTGCAGTAGGAGAATCCTTTCTCCTCCATAAAGCTAAAATGCCTTAATTGAAGTACTTGGCATAGAACAGTGTTTCAGTCTTGATAAAGAGCCTGTTGACTTGAAACGTTGCTCTGTACCAAGTACTGTGCCAAGTAAAGGCATTTTAGCTTTATGGAAGTGCTGTCCTTGTGTAATTTTCCTGGGAGCCTGCCAGTGCCCAGGGGCATGGGAATGGAGGCTGCTATCCTAGAAGGCACGGGGAAAAAGGTTGCCATTGCTGCTTCCAAATGTAATGGTTAATCAATGTTCAGGATTCAGGGATCCCAACTACTCACTCCAGGAAGGGATGCACAGATGTTCCCAGTCAGCTGAGGAAGCCCAATCAATAGTCATGAAATATGTTGGCTCCTGCTGGAACGTATGCTTGGGCACTTAAGACCTACATATCATCTGCAATAAAAAAAAGGCCGATAATTCTTTCATAGTTTAGGAAATGAAATTAGTTTACACCTGGTGTCTCTTATGATCCTGTGGTGCCAACAGCAATTTTAGTGATTGCTTAACCAGTCATATTAAGGAAAACTTATTAGACCATGCTGGGGATATATGAACCACAATAAAAAGAAAGTATAATTATGTTTGATGCAATTGGCCATCAATCAGGATGCTACTGGGCCCCAACCAGCCATGTCTCTGAATAACATAGTGGCTTTGAGCTTGCTACAGTTATAAGCTAATCCATAGTGGTTCAACGTGTGTATCTACATATTCTTCCTTTTCATTCTCTGCATTATGTTTGTACTATTTTATAAACTTGTCATTTACGCTGAGCATTGCTTGGGGGGTTTGGTAGTTTAGTAGTTTGGTTGTATGATTTGGTTTTAACGCATGTGTTTTAATATGTTGAACATTCCAAATGGCTTCACCAATTATAATTTATGTTCATTTCCTATTAGGCATTCTAGCCACAGCAAGTTGTGTAGGTGTGCCTCGTTCAGCCTTGATCTTTTGTTTAACTTGATAAAGAATAAAAACATAAAATAACACAGTGAAGCTCTGATATGTATATCGCTCCCTGGTTAAAGATAGCTTGTATCAGTTATAATAATAATTAACTTTTTAAATTGAAAAATACATAAAAAAAATGCAAAAATCCTCTTGTCGTTGGGTAATGTTTTGGGCAGCTGATTAGTCACATGAACCAGTATCAGCCAATACACTTGCTTGTGAGTCTGGATACCTTTATTTACTTTGCTCGATTAGCAATTCTCTGGGATGATGGATGGAACTCAAATTGTCATTCTGGCCATAGTACAGACAAACAGGTAGCTACATATGTAGGTGGTTGCATGCATTTGACCAATCACAATGAACCTGTCCTGCATAAACATCATTGCATCCCAGGGTTAGGGAATCCCAGTCTATAGTTTCCACCTCCCCAGCTGACTCTTATTTTGGCATCTGCAGTCTGCACCAGTGGGTACTCATGGTTTCCATCCTAGAAGAGGCATCAATGACATTTGGCTTCCACACAAGATGGCAGTGTCACTTTAAAACGTCAGTGAGGGTTGAGTAGACTGGGTGACCGGTGGGGACATTGAAGCAGATCTCTGGATCAAGTAGTATTGTCATGGGCTCTGGATCCGATAGTTGGGGCCAAGGCACTGGCTCAACTTAATACAATAATCCAATGGCAATTCAGTTGACCCCTAGTCAGCAAAGGAAAGTTAGGGGACCTTTGGCTGTGGGATTCTGAGAGTTCAATGACAGCTGTAAAGCTGCAGGTGGGACATTTAGCGGCTGCTACATGTTGTAATAATATGTAATTTGTGCCATGATCCCAATACCAGTTTCTTGATGTATGGGGCAGTTTCTAGATTGGGGTCCAAGGACATGTATATAGCAGAGAGGGAATTTATCCTTGGACGCCAATCTGAAAGGGACCAACATGCCCATAACCTGTATAATTGATATAATATATAATATAATAGTATGACCATGACACAAATGACATCACCAGCTCTTTGTAGGCTCCATGGGGTTTGGGCAGCTGCCATGGATCGTGCTGAAGAGAAAGAAACCATTTTTTTCTTCATTCACTCACCAGGGATTTCTTTGGCTTTACTGTACAGACAAAGAAGAAAAACTGAATCTTCTTGGAAACACTTATTAAGCCTTAAATCCAGAGCAGGGCAGCAATCTCCTGTGGCTCAAGCAGCTACAATTAACCCCTCATTCAGTAGACTTTTTTTTAAGCTCAACAGCAGTACATTATAGAAAACCAGGGCAGTCAATGTGAAGCAGCAGATGATAAGAATCCAACATATTCCTGCTGGCAACAACATTCCCAGTGTGTTTCCTTAATCATCCAAAAGCAAAAATCATGTCACGCTGATCCTGGCTTGATTATGTATTGTACCCCTGGGGTAAAGGTACCCAGTACACACGGGAGACTGTCAGCATCTCCTTGGATACCACAGGAGTCTATAGGAACACTCTAGTGCTAACTGCAGTTTGCAAATGTTTGTTTTAGATCCTGAGAATGTCAGGCAAACAAAAGCTAAAGCACTAGTTGAGGCTTCTGCAGCCAAGCCTTAGGATGGAGAGTACCATAAGAGCATGTTGCAGTTGGTGACATTATTTATATATTTTAACATATGGGGGCCCATTTACTTAGTTCGAGTGAAGGAATAGAATAAAAAAAACTTCTATTTTCGAATGATTTTTTGGCTACTTCGACCTTCGACTACGACTTTGAATCGAGCGATTCGAACTAAAAATCGTTCGACTATTCAATCATTCGATATTCGAAGTACTGTCTCTTTAAAAAAAACGTCGACCGCCTACTTCACCACCTAAAACCTACCAAAGTGCAATGTTAGCCTATGGGGAAGGATCCCATAGGCTTTTTAATGTTTTTTTGGTCGAAGAAAAATCGGTCGATCGATGGATTAAAATCCTTCGAATCGAACGATTCAAAGGATTCGATTGAACTATTTGCGGTAAATCCTTCGACTTCGATATTCGACGTCGAAGGATTTACATTCGACAGTTGAATATCGAGAGTTAATTAACCCTCGATAGTCGACCATAAGTAAAATTGCCCCTTAATGTCTTCAAACATGGCAGTCTGCTTTTTGTTCCCATTTTTGTGCCCGTTGTTCTATTGTTAGGCTGCTGGAGGGGAAAGGGAGGGGTTGATTTCACTCCAACTTGCAGTACAGCAGTAAACAGTGACAGAATTATTCAGAGCACAAGTCACGTGACTGGGGGCACCTGGAAAACAGACAATATGTCTAGCCTCATGTCAGATTTCAAAATTAGATATAAAAAAATCTGTAGCACTTAAACTGATGTGTTGAAAAAAACATGTTTTGACAGAATGCCTTTAAAATATATCCAAAAACATGGGTTGGTTAATATAACCTGGTAAATATCAGGGTATTGCACATAAACTATTCTAAACATATCTGTACAATAACCACAGCTACATAGTGGCCATACCTGGGCCAAGGTCAGCTTGTAGGTGCAATATTGGTGCATCTTATGAATCCTGTTCATGGTAGATATGTTTTAGCCAATGTTCAATTTTATTATTATTATTATTATTATTAACATGTATTTATGTAGCGCCAACATATTGTGCATCTCTATACATGGATACTATTCTATTCTGAGAAGTAGATTATGTAAATAATTATTCACAGATAAGGATGTTGGTTTCAGTAATCTCCATGTTTTTCTTTACACAGTGTCAGTGAGTAGCCAAGAGATGCTTCTGAAATTAGTCCTGTCTTTTTAAGTGATGGAGTCGGTATATCCACTGAAAAAAAGACGCATGGATATTCCAGAAGCACAGGAGAACCTGCAATACGCACAGTGAGTGTCTTTACTATAGATTTATATGGTGCACACCGAGGACATCCTGCAGTAGTGATGTCACAATTAGTAATGGACACACAAAAGGAAACCCTGTAGCTTAAACCTGTCTGTACCCTGATACACTCTCTTGGCTGATTGTAAATCCTAGGAACAATGAATATAGTATACATCTCTTTCCATAACCTGTCATGCACCCTCACTAATTTTAGTGGTGAAATTCTAAAGAACTTTAGAAGATTTACAATTACTTAGGAAGAGCTAAGCGGTGCCATAGTGCCAGCAATGTAACTTTTATTTTAATTTATTGGCTGTAATATCTTTGCACCCATGCTGCTTTGCAAATAGCATTCAGGTACAAGCAGGGCCGGGCCAAGGTAATTTGGCACCCTAGGCAAGGGCTTCAATCAGTGCCCCTCACCGGGTCCTGCATTACCATTTCCCACCTTACCATTCATATTGCCCCCTGTTCCTGTGCCAGCAGCCATCATGTTGCCCCCATTTGTACCTGTGCCAATGTCAATCAATCAGATTGCCCCCAAGCCCCCAATCTGTACCTGTGCCAGCATAACCCAAAATATCCATCATATTGTTACCCCCAATCTGTATCTGTGCCAGCAGCAGCACCTAAAATCCACAATATTTTCCCCAAATATGTACTTGTGCAAGCATGAGCCAAAAATCCATCATATTGCCCACAAATATTTGTGTACTGTGCCATTAGCTCCATATTACCCCATGTACCTGAGCCAGCAGCAGCCAATCCCTCATATTGCCCCCAATCTGTACCTATGCTAGCAGCAGCCAAAAAATCCAAAATAATGCCCCCAAATATGTACCTTTTCCAGCAGGAGCCAAGAGGGAGGTGGGGAGTGCTTCTGCCCGCAGTACGAATAATGGGCAAGATGGAGTTGGAACAGGCAGTTTATAAAGTTTAAAAACGATTAAAGGCCCTGGGTACAAGGCACATCAAGACTTGTTGGGGTGCACCACAATTAGACTTTTGGATGCAGTAACGTCATAGATTTTAAACCAAATGTCGAGGTGTTTCATTGTTGCCACATTTGTTTTATCCCCTTGTGAAACCTCTTTCCTGCTCATGGATCATACTGTAGGGCAAACAGGGTTGCTAAAGATATTGCGGTGATAGGAAAGGCAAACTAAACAAGTCCATGAGATCCATTAAATGTTAAATTCCTTTACTTGTCCCACCTTGGCCTCAAACAGGCTGAAATGAGTCTAGGATTAATGGCTAAAGTCATGTGACAGCCCTTTACCTGTAGCACTTCATGTGCAACTGTGAGAAACACGGGCAGATACACTAAACTCCAACCTATCACCTCCTTTGAACGTCTAGAAATTTAGGTCATCCATTATCCATTCTCAGAAGCATAAAGTGCTCCTTTTTGGAGAATAAAGTTCACAGACACAGTCCCCAGAGATTGCGCCTGCCGTTCATCAGTGAAGAGTGTAAGAGAGAGAAGAACTCATGACATACTTTTCTTGTTTCATGTATTACACATGCGTGTTGTGTAGCAGAGATGTGTGTTTGTTACACCAGAAGACTTGTGATATAGCTCACACTGATCTAGTTTCCCAAGCAGAGCTCCCATCTCTAGTGATGGGCAAACAAATTCGCCAGGTGCGAATTTCCGTGTTTCACCACCAGCAAATAAATTCGCAAAACTCCTCTGCAACAAAAAAATTAATTGGCTTGCGTTAAAATTGCCACACGTCAAAATTATTTGGATGCCCACTGACTTTTGGACCAAATAGTTGCGCGTATAAAAATTGACACTTGCGTTAAAATTTGACGTGCATCGAAATAATTTTGACACCCATTGACTTCAATGCATTTTCGCAAATTATTCGCCATTTCACAAATTACTTTAAGGTTGTCTCCCATAGACTACATTTTAACCAAATAATCTAAAAATTTTTTAAAATGATTTCCTTTTTCACTGTAATAATAAAACAGTAGCTTGTACTTGATCCAAACTAAGATATAATAATTAAAAATTCAAGAGGTTCTCTGCACTCAACCCATTATCAATATATTTAAGACATTGAGATATTTTGTGCATACTGCTACTGAAAAATGCCTTACCCTTTAAACAGCTACAGTCAGGTGATCCCACTGGTGTCTAATAAAAGGGCAGCCAAGTTTGGGAGTTTTACTTTGAAAGCAGCAAGTAAGTTGCAGGTAAAACTTAGTCCCTTTGTAAAATATATAATAAAGCAATAGAATTCTCAGATGCAATTTGAGTGTAAGACTAGCAAGATATGGGATGACTTTGACGTAGTTGGCCAGCTTAAATATATTGCAATATATGGACAAACAATCCCTGTTTTGTTTAAAGGGTAAGGCATTTTTCAGTAGCAGTATGCACAAAATGTCTCTGTCTTAAATATATTGATAATGGGTTGAGTGCAGAGGACTCTTGTACTTGTCTGTATGAATTTTGTGGTCACAGCCTCATTGCACCCACACCTAATTTTTTAATATTAGTGGTGAGCACAACTTTCCCTTGATTGTTATTGTCTAAGATATAATTAATCCTTATTGGAAGCAAAACCAGCCTATTGGGTTTATTTAATGTTTACATGATTTTCTATTAGACTTAAGGTATCAAGATCTAATTTATGGAAAGATCAGGTCCCTCAGCATTCTAGATAACGTGTGTCATACATGTATATATTTTAGCCTGTGTTATAACTGGACACTGCATAATACTTGGCTTTGGCTATGAAGTATCATTGGGAGCGATTTTACCATTAGCAGTTAGTCTGGCTGATTTTAAATTTAAAAAAGGGCAGGTTTCATGATCTTAAAGTACCTGTGTCCTCAAAAAGTTATATTCTGTGAGCTTCGCACATTCCAGAGACATTGTTTTATGTCCATTATCTTTCCTGTGCCAGTTGTCCTCGACCTTTTCCTCATCTCTGCAAGAGCTAAATCTAACTATCATGTCTTTCTTCTTGTGTCTAGTGACAAGCTAATATTCTTCTGACGGTATGAACCACCAACATGATAAATGACTCCCCAGCTGGAGAGTTCTTGCCATGTCTTATACCTGTCAACTGTCCAACCAACACATTTAATAGAATCTAGTGTATAACTTTGCTGCATGACAATTTCATGTCATAGACTGTTGAGGACCCAAATAGAAATTATTCCCAGTGGGATTTAGGGATCTCTTACAGCCCAAGACATAGTATAAGTCATATAATAAAACACATGACTAAAAGTAATCATAATACAGGTATGGGACCTGTTATCCAGAATGCTCAGGGCTGGGGTTTTCCAGATAATGGATCTCTCCGTAATTTGGATCTTCATACCTCAAGTCTGGCGTGGGCGAATAAATTCGGCAGGTGCGAATTTGCGGCAGATTTAAACATTTCGCCACTGGTGAATAAATTCGAGAAACTGTGGTGAAAATTCACTGGCGAAAGATGCGCCACATCCAAAAAATTTGGACGCACCTTAGAATAGTTGCGCACATAAAAATTGTTGCACATCAAAATTGTTCAGATGCCCATTGATGCATTTGGAAAAATTAGGCACGCGTATGAAAATTGTCGTGGCCATCGAATTTAAGGTGCGGCAAAATAATTTTGACGCCCATTGACTTCAATTTTTTGCCATTTCCTGTGAATTTCTCAATTTTTTCAGCGAAGCCAAACAGGATAAATTCGCCCATCTCTACTGAAGTCTATTAGAAAATCATGTAAACATTGAATAAACCCAACAGGGTGGTTTTGCTTCCAATAAGGATTAATTATATCTTAGTTGGGATCAAGTACAATATACTGTTTTATATACAACAGAGAAAAAAGTAATAATTATAAAACATTTGGATTATTTGGATAAAATTTAATCTATGGGAGACAGCCTTTCTGTAATTCGGAGCATTCTGGATAACAGGTTTCCGGATAACCGATTCTATACCTATACACGAAAAGAAGTCATACATACACTGGGTTAGCAAAAGCTCTTAGCAAACTTGAGATTTTTTAAGGTCATTACTTCTGTATAGGCAAGTCAATAATATTTTAGCTAAAAGCACAAAATAATAATAATAATGGTTGCACTGTTCTCAGTATATTCTAGGAAAAGTTATATAGATATATACATTTATTGCACAGCTCATATCACAGAGTATGTAAAAATCCAAAACAAAGAACTGATTTCTTCACTTGCAAAAACCAATCTCAAAAGCGTCTTTAGGTTTAGGCTGGAAAAAGATTTGTATCCTTTAAAAATTGAGATATTTTACTTTGTGACACACCCATAGGTGGGCCTGAGGAGATGTGTATGAGTAGTGTGACTTGCTGCCAGTGTACCCATGCTATCCTTAGGTTATGGGAAACTCCCTGCAACTCCCAGAGGCGAGTAATGGCCCTTCAGCACAGATCAACCCAATTGGAAATAGCAGTCCAGAAGTTGCCTCAAACCAAATGAACTTCATTATTAAACAAGACAGGCAGTTTAGCTGTATCACAGTGGTCAAATAGAAGACTTTTCAATCACATTCAGTTCAGTCACACTTTCAGATGTTGCAAATAGGTCCCTCTTAGGGGAAGTACAACCTGTCTTGGTGATTCTTCCCCAAAACTAGGGATCCCACTGGGTATCTTGCTCCTTGGCACTTTCCCTGCTTCAGAGCTCACCCACTCGTGTCCTTGTCTGGCAGCTTGATCACTTCAAGGGTGCTAACCCAAACTATTCTCCTTGTTGGAGCGAATAGCTGCTCACTAACAAAACTGCCACTAACTTTCGCTCCTTGAGCAACTATAACAAAAACCTTTATCACTTACTAGAACTGTCTCCAACTTGAGAACCTGATACTAGCTCAGAACCAATCCTTTACTCACCTCCCCCCAGGTGGGATCCACGAAAATAGTTTTGAGCACGTGTGTTCTTTCCTTTATACAAAGGACCACTTAGGTGTCATAAATACAGGGGAAACTGTAAAACATAAACCTCAGGGTCTCTACAACTTATTTAACTGCATAATAAGTAAAAATAGAAAGCAAGGAACTGATTTCTTCACTTGCAAAGATCAATCACAAAAAAACATGTTTACATATTCAGTCCAAGATACATACAGTGACCATTGTTTATAAGCAAAAGTGAAACATTGCATCAGAGTAACCCTTTGTATTTAATCATATTCTGGGCATAATATAGATGTGGGGCCCTATCATTCTATTGATGATGTAGATTTTTTTTTATTCAAGTCTGAAAAAAAAACTTGAAAAATTTTAGGTTTTTTTATTATAAAATCATAATTTTTAGTGAAAAAAACCTCTCAAATTTTTCGGGATTTGTTATACCCCGAGGATAAAAAGTCAGAATGCCAAACTTATCTCAGACCTGCTGAGGTTGTATATAAGTCAATGGGAGAAGTCCCGAAGATATCTGCACTGGGTTTCATGTAATAATCCTAAAATTTCACGGTTTTTGGGTAAAAATCCAAGAAAAACGTTTTCGGGCGGAAAATTCAAACAATTTGTAAGATCATTTTACGTTTTCTCCAGCGCTGGAAATTTTCGGGAAAATGTATTGCCAAATAAGGGAAATAAACCATTGCAGTCGGTGTAGATTTAGGAGATATTTTAGGATTCTGATAAATAACCCCCGTAGTGCCTCTCCTAGAAATACAGACCTTTTGTTAGAAGGCACCACTTATTGATAGAAAGATTAGGAAATAACAAGTTATTGGTTGGCAAGATGGATATATTAAAGGGATACTGTGATTGGAAAAAAAGTGAATCAGATAATAGTGCTGCTCCAGCAGAATTCTGCACTGAAATCCGTTTCTCAAAAGAGCAAACAGATTTTTTTATATTCAATTTTGAAATCTGACATGGGGCAAGACATATTGTCAATTTCGCAGCTGCTCCTAGTCATGTGACTTTGCTCTGATAAACTTCAATCACTCTTTACTGCTGTACTGCAAGTTGGAGTGATATCACCCCCTCCCTTCCCCCCCCCAGCAGCCAAACAAAAGAACAATGGGGAGGTAACCAGATAACAGCTGCCTAACACAAGATAACAGCTGCCTGGTAGATCTAAGAACAACACTCAATAGTAGAAACCCATGTCCCACTGAGACACATTCAGGTACATTGAAAAGGAAAAACAGCAGCCTGCCAGAAAGCATTTCTCTCCTAAAGTGCAGGCACAATTCACATGACTGGGGGCAGCTGGGAAATTGACAAAATGTCTAGCCCCATGCCAGATTTCAAAATTGAATATAAAAAAATCAGTTTGCTCTTTTGAGAAATGGATTTCAGTGCAGAATTCTGCTGGAGTAGCACTATTAACTGATGTATTTTGAAAAAAACATGTTTTCCGATGACAGTATCCCTTTAAGCTAATATGTGAACTAACAACTTTCGAACATTTCTAACCTGTAGCCCTTCATCACACTTTGAATTGGGTTTGTTATAAGACACTGTTATTATGCTGCTGGGACTGAATCTCCTAGTCCTTGGTCTCCCTAGAGCTAATGGGGTCCCAACAGGAGCCTAGGGGGGTTTAGTATATGATCTGGTTTTGCACTCCTACACTTGCTACACATATTTTTAATAAAGTAGACTAACATTTATCTGCTGGTTGGTTGCTTTGTGTTACTTAATAGAAATCAATGCTCGGAAGATAAAGATAGCAGTTTACGGGTTAAGTGAGTTTGCTGTGCAGCCCTTCTCTGTATCTTCACTCCTGAACTAGACTTACATTATATAATAATAAGCCCTTTCTGTGCCATGTGCAGAAAGGACATCTGTTGGTGAAGGACACTCCAGTCTCCCATCTGCACTGCTGACAGTCGAGTCAGTGTAATTGATAGAGGAGGTCAGAATTCATCCAAATGGAAGCTTTGTGCACTCCCTGTACCTTTTATTTGACACGGCGGCGACTCCTACTCATCAACTTGATGGAGCTGACATTTTATTAATCCTTAGGATTTACTCACTACTAAAGGAGGATTTTTGTCTAACACAAAGTATTTTTGTTCTAACACAAAGAATTAAAGGAATAGTATATTTTACAAAAGGTTCAGGAATTCTATTACCCAGAGGATGTTTTTCATTGGTCTCTTGCAGGGAAAGTAATCCGTTCATTGTTGCTAATTGCCCTGTCATTCATATGGTGGGAGCAGAGATTTTAGAGTACAGAGTTTATTAATTAATAGCAAGGCAGGGTCAGATAGGTCAGATAAGACATCCCCTGAAAGACCCCTATGTTGTACATCATCCAGGGACATAATTTAAGGACTGGCAATGGGCACAGGTTTCTAGGTAAGCTCGTACTCACCGCCTGGCTCTGGCATGTGTTTATACAGAGCTCTTTTGTGTCCAAGAGTGCTGAGCTATACACTTTTATCTGAGTTTCCTTGTATCAGCAACGAGGTTCCATATGATCAGTGCACTAGAGCAGCTCTGTGACCTCCGGTCTATGAACCAGCATTTGTCTTTCTCAGAGATGTTACGCTTGTTCATTAATTCATCCTTACTGTTTAAGCAAAAATTATATTTAAATGGAAGCAAAACCAGTTTTAGGTTATTGCTGAAAGGTCCTTTGCATTGGGGCCCCAGCAACAAAGGTTCCGCATAGGAGCTGATATACCTCCTAGGACACATTGTATAACAATCATTAGCTATTTCACAGTTAACATCAGTCATGCCCAGCCTGCAGTTTTATTGTAATTACAACTTTCCGAATCCCCTGGCAATGCTGGGAATAGGAGATCAGCAACAGATGGAATTTAGGTTGGGCATTCCCGATTTAGGTTATTCCTCCCTACTACCACCCCAGATAGAACCTTCTTGTGTTGCTTCTGGCCCTCTCTAGAGACAATAAGGGCTGGCAGAACCTCTAGCTACCAGTTAGCCTTGTACTGATATAAGAGACTTTGTCAGGGGGTGTTGTGTTAGGATCTTGCTGATACAAGTCTAGGAAAAGATATATAGAAAGTATTTTTGGTGACATTGTGCTTTATAGAAATCCATCATTTTGGAACAGACCAGAGTGATGTCAGTGCTTTTTGGGACACAACACCTGTTGTCACAAAAAACAGAAACTAAATGCATAAGATAGGCAAGGTTAATCTGTTGTATATGTTCCTGAGCCTAGAACTCAAATGACTAGCACCACCTAGGGATCAGAAATGGGTGGTCTTGCTCTTAAGAGAATGGCCAATCGTAAGCAGGACAGGTTAATGCAGGACCCATTTTAACCTAACTGTCCTTACTTTAAGCAACTTGTAATTTCCTAATAGTTCACTGCTGCTTCAGTGTCAGGGAGCCGGGAGCTCCCTCCAGGGAGGTAGTCTGGATCAAGGAGGAAGCCCTCTTGAGGAAGCAAGGTCGCGGTATCCAAAGGGTTAAGCAGAATCGGTAGTAGTGGTCACAGGCAGGAGTTAACAAGGGCAGGCAGATCAGATGCAAATATCAAGAGTTCAGGCAGGGGGTCAGAACCAAGGTAGGAGCTAGAAACAGACTGGGAGCAGGATTCAGGCTGGGAGCTGGAAACAGGCTGGAATCAGGCTGGAATAAGAAATCAGGAAACACAAACAGGAACCCAGGATTAATGGCAGCAAATCCTATTCTTGGGCGCCGTCACAGTGTTTTGGGCGCCCTTTTATGACGAGATCCCGGCACCAGTGATGACATCATCATGCAGCGACGCTGCAGCCATGTGTTCAGTATGGGCGCCGCCATCTTGGATCTTCACTGTGACTGCCGGGAATGTAAACAGCGCCGTCGAGTACTTCTGGGTCCGGTACTTCTGGCAGTCCTGACATTCAGATAAAGGTTGAAACTAATATTAATAAAAAAAAATGCATATTTCTATTTCAGAGGAAAGTAACTGTCTTAGATATACTTGGAATTTTATGGCAGATTCCTGAAGGAAATGCCTTCTCCTCTATTCCATGTCTTTAGTTCCCCACTCTCCCACCGCATGCTTTTAGTCCACTTTGTATTGCCCTTAGCCTCACAAATAGCATTGAGTTCCCTTACATTTCCAGCCATTGACTTATTTCTTGCCAGTTCTTTGCTTTCAAAGTCCTCAAATGACATATATCATTGCTTTAGCTGTTCTCTTTAGCAGAGTCTAATTATCTTCTTGACCTTTCACACTGAATTGCTCGGTCTACTGACTGTACAGAAATCTGCTTTACAAAAGTGAACAATGACCTTTACACCACTGAAAGCCAAGGTCGAAGCTTCTTGCTTCTACTTCTAGATCTTTGGTGGCCCCTTAATGCAGACGTGGACTTTATTGTAGGTAATTTATATGGCATTGTATGGATTTCCTAATAACCTTCTCTTGATGATCTTGCTTTCTCCATTCATTCATAAACAGAACATCGACGCTTAACCTTATTTCCAGAACTATTTCTCTTAGCAAGATTGAGAAAGACAAAGTAGAAAAGGATTGTTTTTGGAAAATTAAAGGGATACTGTCATGGAAAAACATGTTTTTTCCAAAATGCATCAGTTAATAGTGCTGCTCCAGCAGAATTCTGCACTAAAATCCATTTCTCAAAAGAGCAAACTGATTTTTTTATATTTAATTTTGAAATCTGACATGGGGCTAGACATATTGTCAGTTTCCCAGCTGCCCCCAGTCATGTGAATTGTGCCTGCACTTTAGGATGGAACTACTTTCTGGCAGGCTGTTATGTCTCCTACTTAATGTAACTAAATCAGTCTCAGTGGGACTTTGCTTTTACTATTGAGTGTTGTTCTTGGATCTACCAGGCAGCTGTTATCTTGTGTTAGGGAGCTGCTATCTGGTTACCTTCCCATTGTTCTGTTGTTAGGCTCGGGGGGGAAAGAGAGGGGGTGATATCACTCCAACTTGCAGTACAGCAGTAAAGAGTGATTGAAGTTTATCAAGGCACAAGTCACATGACTAGGGGCAGCTGGGAAATTGACAATATGACTAGCCCCATGTCAGATTTCAAAATTGAATATAACAAAATCCGTTTGCTCTTTTGAAAAATGGATTTCAGTGCAGAATTCTGCTGGAGCAGCACTATTAACTGATGCTTTTTGAAAAAAACATGTTTTCCCATGACAGTATCCCTTTAATGTGGGGGATACTGTCAGGATTACTGAGAGGCTTCAATATTGCTGCACCCCCCCCAAAAAAATTGTATCTGCTGGATCTGCAATATGCTTTGCTATGTCCTGCCCATAACTACCAATGGTATCCCATGGAGAGCAGAAAAACAGAGACCAGCCTACATGGGCCAGATTAAGAAACCCTATGGGGCAAATTCACTAAGATTCGTAGTTGCGCCAGGCGTAACTTCGCCGCACTTCGCCACACTTTGCCAGGCGTAGTTTCGCCAGCGCTTCACAAATTCACTAAAATCTGAAGTTGCGCTAGCGTTGATTTGCTAAGCGAAGCGAAGTTACGCTAGCGATGGTTAATTTGCATACGGCGCCAAATTCAAATTTCAATGGAGGAATACGTAGAATCACTATAAATGCCTGGGAAACCTTCAAAACAAATAAAAATTTTATTTTGCCCTACACATGTGCCCACTGTATAGGTAAGTTGCCATGAGTCAGGAAATGTAGGGGGGTAGGAGGGGAGCCCCAAAAAATTTTTCGATCTTTTTCAGCCTATTGCCCATAATGTAGAAAACTCCAGCGTTTTTTGGCACTTAGAAAAATTTTTGACTTTTTTTTTAAGCAATCCCTATCTACTCTATTGCCCGTCGCCTGGTCTGAGGTGGCGAAGGAAGTCTAGTGTAAAAGGTAGCATTCAGTACACTGCGCGCGTTTGTGAATTTGCGTAGTTACGTCCGTAGCGAAAATTCGCCAGGCGTAAGGGTGCGAAGTAATACTAGCGAATCTACGCCAGCGTTCGTTAGTGAATTTGCGCAGTAACGAAAATGCCAAACTCTAGCGAAGTAACGCTAGCGTTCGGCGCTTAGTGAATTTGCCCCTGTGTCTCTGAACCACAAAACTGGCCAACGTTTTCCAAATGATCCATCAGCAAAAATCTGAATCTTAAGCCTGTCTCAGGCTTTTATTGAGAGAGATAAAAATAAGGGAAATGGCAATCCTACTAATGCAATTTTCCAAACATATTTAGACCAAATAAACATCATTCCCATCATCTAGGCAAGTAGTAAAGAACTCTTCCTGGATTTATAGGTGACCAAGAGCCCATAAAGACAGGTTCACTGTCAAATATGCCATCAAAGGTAATGATCGTTATTGTATTTCCCATACTGTTAGAATTTCATATTGCCTCTCCATTTCATCGAATCACTCAAACCCATTTATTTATAGAAGTCAACCCTTAGGCTAGTGTATCACTGGCGGCACAGCCCAACGTGTCATTAGAAGCTTCAGCTTGGTCTGCCCTCAAACTATAACTAATGATTAAATGTCAGGTTCTAGGCTGACATAGTGTTTTATATATTTATTGTGTGGGAAATGAGTTTGGGGTTTAAGATTTGTGTGCCAATATATTCTTGGCCTTTAATCTGCACTGCATTTCTGAGATAAGGAATATAGAAATAATGATTATTAAAGATTTTATTTTAGCAGTTAATCAGTGACTATGTCATGTAGTTGTTCATAAAGATTTGCTTTTGAATGTATCTAATGATAGCACTCATATAACAAGCCACAATATTTCATAGTGGTGCATAAAGTGTAAAGGTCCCCATACAGGGGCTGATATAAACTGCCGATCAGATTAAGTCGGCACCTTATTGTGCAGTATATGTGGCTCTCTGTTGGGCTTCTCCAATCGATATCTTGTTGAACGTCAGCCAGATGTCAATTGGGCAGGTTTAAAAATCCCCTTGGATCGAGGACCTCATTAGTTTATGCCGTTCTCGATCCAAATGCCCGTATTCTTCTCGTTGTGAGCTGATGGTTGGGCCCTCAAGGTGGGCATATCATCCAACATAAGGTGGCCATCAGGGAGTGATCCGCTCGTTTGGCAACCTCGTCAAATGAGCGGATCCCTGTATGTATGGCCACCTTTACTCACTACTTAATATAAAGATCTAACACATGAACATTATTTTGACCGTGTAGTTGAAGTCACACCATACTAAACAGAAGTGTGTTGCCCACAGCAGCATTCTCAAATGTATTTGAACTTTAAACACTGTGTCAAACCAGATCCAGTAAAGTAATAGCTATCCTTTCCATCTCTAATGGTGGTCGTACACAAACAGATGCAAGCTGCCGATTTAAGTCCTTTAGACCAAGTCAGCAGCTTATCTGCACCTGTATGGGCCCTCCAACAGGGATACCCAACCGATACCTGAACAAAAATCTGCCAGATATTGATTGGGCAGGTTTGATTTTCACGTCAGATTGAGGACCTCATTGGTTTGTTGATGTGGTCCTCACTACTACAACATCTATCCTGGCCATTGTAATAGGATAGTTTGGCCCTAGAGTCAACAAGTGGATCTTATAATATATGGCCACATTTAGTCTTTCCATTGACTGTATTAGTTCTGTATGTGGTCACCCCCAACCATAAAGTGGTCCTTCACAATACAGAGTTCATTCCTGTGTCCTACAGAAAGTGCAACTGAAATCTATTCCATGAGCTGCAAAATACCATCTTTTCTCTACAATTCCATACATTCAAAGACTCAAGATCACACGTTACTATTTTTTCCGTTTCACCTCTATGGAATTAGGGCAAAAAATATAGCAACACAAAAAAATAAACCTATATTGTAATTTTTGTTCTCTCTTTATGTTCCCTGTACTACTTTGCTAAAATTCGATTTCTTTTGGTACTCTTTTACATGTGTGTAACTAAAAAAGTTGTAGTAGGCAAAAAAGAAGAAGTAGGCATAAAAGTAGGGCAGCCAGTTCAAGACTTCGGTTCCATTAAGACTGGAAATAGAGTGGGAGAAGCGACCTAGACCCCAGCTCAGGGAAAGGATTTAAATTTTATGTGCACAGTGTAGCTACTGATGTTAATAGAAGGCTCCACAGAGAGTCTCCTGCACTGCAGGATTGTGCTATTAGATCTCTAGAGAAGCCTCTGCACACAGCGGAAAATATTGCCTCGTGTATGGAAAGAAGGTGATTAGGTAGGGGAGGTAGAATAATGGCAATTCGTGAAAGGGTCAAACATTAAGTGTAACTTTATGGTAAAAGTGTAACCATAGTTTTTGTGTTCATTTGTGTTATGGTTTGTATGCATTGTATTTGCACAGTTGGGTTGTATAAGATGAATTCATTTGCTTCTACTCCATTGCAGCCAATAACACAATAGAAATAACCTTTGGTTATATGTGGGGTTAACCATAGGACCCCCTCCCTAGGAGCCTCCCAGAAAAGCCTGAGCCATGGTTGTTTGGCACCATGTATGGACCTCCTGTCCCCTGCGCTTTGGCGGGGATCACTGACCCATAGAAAGGCTTTCAGTGCACATGATCCTCTTCTCCACCACTGGACAGAGGGTACAAAATTCCTCCACAGCTCTAGGTTTTTAGTACATCTATGGGGAGCAGAGCTCTTTTTGGTTGTTGCTGTTGGGAAGAGGAGAACATACATAGTAAGTAACATAGTAAGTTAGGTTGAAAAAAGACACACATCCATCAAGTTCAACCTCTTAACTTTTTTTAACCTGCCTAACTGCCAGTTGATCCAGAGGAAGGCCAAAAAAACCCAATCTGAAGCCTCTACAATTTGCCTCAGTGGGGGGAAAAAATTCCTTCCTCACTACAAAATCGGACTAGTCCCTGGATCAACTTGTACTATGAGCTATCTCCCATAACCCTGTATTCCCTCACTTGCTAAACACCATCCAACCCCTTCTTAAAGCTATCTAATGTATCAGCCTGTACCACTGATTCAGGGAGACAATTCCACATCTTCACAGCTCTCACTGTAACAAACCCCTTCTGAATATTTAGGCGGAACCTCTTTTCTTCTAATCGGAATGGGTGCTCTTGTGTCAGCTGGAAAGACCTACTGGTAAATAAAGCATTAGAGAGATTATTATATGATCCCCTTATTTATTTATTCATAGTTATCACATCACCCCTTAAATGCCTCTTTTCCAGCGTGAACATCCCCAATTTGGCCAGTCTTTCCTCATAGCTAAGATTTTCCATACCTTTTCCATAGCTTAGTTGCCCTTCTCTGTACCCTCTCTAATACAATAATGTCCTGTTTGAGTGATGGAGACCAAAACTGTACGGCATAATCTAGATGGGGCCTTTCAAGTGCTCTATACAGTGGAAGAAAAACCCCCTCCTCCCTTGACTCTATGCCCCTTTTAATACAGCTCAAGACCTTATTTGCCCTTGATGCTGCTGACTGGCATTGCTTGCTACAGCCAAGTTTATCATCTACAAGGACTCCAAGGTCCTTTTCCATAATGGATTTGCCTAGTGCAATCCCATTAAAGGTATAAGTGGATATTTTTACATCCCAGGTGCATGACTTTACATTTATCAACATTGAATCTCATTTGCCACTTAGCTGTCCAGATTGCCAGTTTGTCAAGATCATGTTGCAAGTGCCACATCCTGGATGGAATTAATTGGGCTGGATAGTTTTGTGTCATCTGCAAACACTGATACATTACTTACAACACCCTCCCCTAAGTCATTAATGAACAAGTTAAATAAAAGTGGACCCAATACCGAGCCCTGGGGGAACCCACTAAGAACCTTACTCCAAGTAGAGAATGTCCCATTAACAACCACCCTCTGTACCCGATCCTGTAGCCAGTTTCCTATCCATGTGCAAACAGGGGCTGTGTTGACTTAGTGTGAATATTCTGTTCAACTTTAGTTTTGAAAAGGAGGAATGTGTAGTAGTTATGCTTCTATTGGCCTCCATTTTTATCTTTTTTATAGTTTTTAAATTATTTTCCATCTTCTTCTGACTCTTCCCAGGTTTAAAATCTAAACTTGAGAGCTACTGAATAAAAAGAGAAATAACTCAAAAACCAAAAATAATAAAACCAATGTAAACCAACTGCAGATTGTCTCAAAATAGAACTCCCTACCTCATACTAAAGGTTAGTTTAAAGGTGAACAACCCCTTAAGTTTGGAAACCACTTCTGAGCCAATGAAAGAATGAGTCAACTACAAGAGGTCCTCTGCACTCAACCCATTATCAATATATTTAAGACAGAGACATTTTGTGCATACTGCTACTGAAAAATGCCTTACCCTTTAAACAACACAGGGATTGTTTTGTCCATATATTGCAATATATTTAAGCTGGCCAACTACGTCAAAGTCATCCCATATCTGGCCAGTCCTACGCTTAATTTTCATCTGATTCATTAAGAATTCAATAGCTTAATTATACATTTTACAAAGGGACTAAGTTTTACCTGCAACTTACTTGCTGCTTTCAAAGTAAAACTCCCAAACTTGGCTGCCCTTTTATTAGACACCAGTGGGATCACCTGACTATAGCTGGGAAGGGTGGGAGCTACAACATGGAGCTGGTCACTGCTCCTGTATAACTATAACAAACAAGGGAAAGTTGTGTTCACCACTATTTTTTAAAACCATTAGGCGGGGGTGCAATGAGGGTGTGACCACAAAATACATATAGTCAACTACAAGAGGTCCTCTGCACTCAACCCATTATCAATATATTTAAGACAGAGACATTTTGTGCATACTGCTACTAAAAAATGCCTTACCCTTTAAACAACACAGGGATTGTTTGTCCATATATTGCAATATATTTAAGCTGGCCAACTACGTCAAAGTCATCCCATATCTGGCCAGTCCTACACATAATTTTCATCTGATTCATTAAGAATTCAATAGCTTAATTATACATTTTACAAAGGGACTAAGTTTTACCTGCAACTTACTAGCTGCTTTCAAAGTAAAACGCCCAAACTTGGCTGCCTTTTTATTTTTTTATTATCTTGTAGTTGACTATATGTATTTTGTGGTCACACCCTCATTGCACCCCCGCCTAATGGTTTTAAAAAATAGTGGTGAGCACAACTTTCCCTTGTTTGTTATAGTTATACAGGAGCAGTGACCAGCTCCATGTTGTAGCTCCCACCCCTCCCAGCTATAGTCAGCTGATCCCACTGGTGTCTAATAAAAGGGCAGCCAAGTTTGGGCGTTTTACTTTGAAAGCAGCTAGTAAGTTGCAGGTAAAACTTAGTCCCTTTGTAAAATGTATAATTAAGCTATTGAATTCTTAATGAATCAGATGAAAATTATGTGTAGGACTGGCCAGATATGGGATGACTTTGACGTAGTTGGCCAGCTTAAATATATTGCAATATATGGACAAACAATCCCTGTGTTGTTTAAAGGGTAAGGCATTTTTTAGTAGCAGTATGCACAAAATGTCTCTGTCTTAAATATATTGATAATGGGTTGAGTGCAGAGGACCTCTTGTAGTTGACTATATGTATTTTGTGGTCACACCCTCATTGCACCCCCGCCTAATGGTTTTAAAAAATAGTGGTGAGCACAACTTTCCCTTGTTTCCAATGAAAGAATGAGCCATGATCTCCATGTGAGCAAACCATGCAGCTCCCTTAGTAGAAACTAAGAAACCAGTGTTGAGCGTATCTGTTCTGTTCCGTTTCGTTAAAAAAAATTGCGAAACCGTGAAAAAATTTGCGAAGCACATTGAAGTCAATAGGTGGCAAAAAAAATTTTTTTACATGCAATACATTTTTTTCTCGCTCTAAATGTATTCAAGTCAATGGGCGTTTTTCTTGTGCCAAATTTTTTTGTCTCTGTTATTTATTTGGCCAAATGCATTAAAGTCAATGGGGAACTTTTTTGTCTTGGTTTTGTCCATGTTTGCCAAAAAATTTCTCTCATCACTACAAACTTGATTTTATTTTAAGCCACCAATCATCAACTGCTTAGTACAGGTTGGTGGCCTTATGTAGGGCCCAAACATGTTAGGGGTAAGTAACACTTAAAACTCACAGTAGTTTTTTTCCATACACACCAGTGCAACAAGAGTGGGACTTCTCATTTGTTACCATGACAATTCCTTCTCTATTAAAAGACCCATGCAGGTAGTTCTGAACTATCCCCTAAGTGAAGAAACCTCTTCCTTCATAGTAAAAGAACCCCTTTTCCTAAAGTTTTATATATATACAGTATATCAGATCTAGAAATTGCTGTGACTTTATTTATACATTTCAGGAGTTTCTCGGCCTCCATTCATCATTTTATTTCCATTTCCCTTTCTTTGCTTGCAGTTGCTCAAGGTTGCCTATAATTATTCGAGCCTCCTAAGTCAGGCCATTAAAGGGATCCTGTCATCGGAAAACATGTTTTTTTCAAAACGCATCAATTAATAGTGCTGCTCCAGCAGAATTCTGCACTGAAATCCATTTCTCAAAAGAGCACACAGATTTTTTTATATTCAATTTTGAAATCTGACATGGGGCTAGACATTTTGTCAATTTCCCAGCTGCCCCTGGTCATGTTACTTGTGCCTGCACTTTAGGAGAGAAATGCTTTCTGGCAGGCTGCTGTTTTTCCTTCTCAATGTAACTGAATGTGTCTCAGTGGGACATGGGTTTTTACTATTGAGTGCTGTTCTTAGATCTGCCAAGCAGCTGTTATCTTGTGTTAGGGAGCTGTTATCTGGTTACCTTCCCCTTGTTATTTTGTTTGGCTGCAAGGGGGGGGGGAGGGGGGCAATATCACTCCAACTTGCAGTACAGCAGTAAAGAGTGATTGAAGTTTATCAGAGCACAAGTCGCATGACTTGGGGCAGCTGGGAAATTGACAATATGTCTAGCCCATGTCAGATTTCAAAATTGAATATAAAAAATCTGTTTGCTCTTTTGAGAAATGGATTTCAGTGCAGAATTCTGCTGGAGCAGCGCTATTAACTGATTCATTTTGAAAAAAATGTTTTTTTTCCCATGACAGTATCCATTTAAGCTATCCAATGAATCCTTCCTGTCACCAAAGATAACCTTTATACTCAAAATAACAATTCCATGTTTCCTTTATTGCATGAAAAAAGGGGACGTATCAGACTGGGTATTTTGGAGAAAAGGCCAATACTGCCCTTGTCTCACACCATTAACGTTATTGGTGTTGGCTTTGCGGGCACAGGGTGTTATTTCCAAAAATTACTCTGTGTGCAGTGACCGAAGTTAAAGGGGAACGTAACACCCCCCTCAAAAATGAATCTAAAATTGCTTAGAGTGATCTTGCAAGCAATTTACATATGCTGTTTTACACTGCTAATATCATACATTTACAACAAGGGCGCCCCCTGCTGTTCTGTACAGCCTGCTTCTCTGCTCAGTTCTTTCACTCCTGTTTTATCCAATGGGATTTATAGTACAAAACCAGTGGATTTCCAGGTGTTTATCATACAAACACCCCTTTTCTGCTGTTATTGTTGTAGTGTTAATTCACGCAGGTGTCAAAATTTATGGTTCGCAAATTTTTCTCCTTTTCACAAATTTTGCTGGAAATTCGCATATTTTTCAGCGACACCGGCCAAATTCGTCCATAATTACAAATGACCCATTGTAATCAAATTGCTTGTTTCGTGTCTAAGCCAAGGGAGCTGTTGCATTGTTTCATTTCAGCGGGTCGGGTACCCACGGGTTAACTGCAAAAACCTGCGGTACTCTGCGGGTTGCAGGTAGAAGTTTCGGGAGCAGGTATAGACATAGGTCGGCAGTTTCCCGGGTTTGCGGGTCGAGTTGCGGGTCTTCTCAATAGCAAGTTTTACTACTTTTTTTCTTATCACGCCTACGTCTAATGATGTCATTTCCAGTTTACAATGACAGCATTTCCTGTTTCTTGATGGTCAGCGGATCGGGTTGCGGATAAGGTACTTGCGGGTCGGGGAGCAGGTCCAAGCAGGTAAGTATGCGGGTTGAAGGTCCGGGTGCGGGTTGAGGGTCGCGGGTCGGGTTCGGGTTTAACAAATTGGTTCCGGACTCTAGTCAGGGCTTTGATACCAGACCTGTCAATCTGAATTTTAGTGATCGCTATTTATAGCCTCAGTGGGGGTGGAACAAGGGGAAGGATGGGGTGTAGCTAAGTGTGTTGGACATATAATGGGCTTGGTTAAAATAGTGCAGGTTTGCTTACTTACGGGTAAGTCCACACTGGGCGTATTAGTTGCCAGGCGACCAAATCTCCCCAAATGCCCAGTATGGCCTTACCCTAAAGGGCAAGTCAACCCCAAAATATTTTGCCTGATAATTCTAATCAACTTTCCAATATACATTTATTAAAAAGTGCTTTTAGAGTTATTTTTAAAAACAATTGCTATTGAACGCAGCATATGCTTAACTCCTTTTTAAACAATGTTACAAAAGTCCCCCGGCAGCAAAGACAGGTCAGTTAATCAGTTGCGTTGTCTTACATTGTATCAACAGTCTGAGACATCAGGGCAGAGAATAGAAAGAGACAAACACTGCATTAAATAGAAATACATATACAAATAACTTAAAAACGAATGTATATTGCAAAGCTGACTTTTATATTTGGGGAGGCTAATTAAAGACCTTTATTTTCTACACGGATTCCTTTCTAGTATTCCAGGGCCAGTTCCATGTATAATACCCCAGAACACACAGCAGGATAAATGCAGTGATAATTTGCTACATAGCACACTTTTCAGTAGTGATGGGCGAATAAATTCTGCAGGCGCAAATGTGCGGCTAATTTCTGTTTTTCGCCCCCAGCGAATGAATTTTGAAACTGTGGCGAAATTAGCCGGCGTATCAATCCGCTGCGGGCAAAAAAAAATGTGGGCATGCGTCAGAATATGTCGAGGGCGTCAAACTTGACGCACGTCAATATAATTCTGACGCCCATTGACTTAAATGCGTTTTACCCACCACTAATAAATTTAGTGCCAATTCTAGATATATATTGTCCCCAGAACACCCAGTACAGGTATGGGATCCTCTATCTGGAAACTTCTGAATTACAGGAAGGCCAGCTCTCATAAAGTCCAGTATATGCAAATCATTCTAACTTTTTTTTGAATGATTTCCTTTTTCTTTGTGGTAATAAAACAGTACCTTGCACTTGATGGTAACTGAGCTGCGCAGGTCCGTATTGGTGGCAAAATAATCCTATTGGGTTTATTTCACATTTAAATTATTTTTAGCAGACTCAAGGTTTGGAGATCCAAATTAAGGGAAGATCCCTTATCCGGAAAACTCCAGGCCAAGCCCCAAGCATTCTGGATAATAGATCCCACACCTTTCATATTTCAAGTAGCTGTGTAATTCCCCAGAATTAGTGATGGGCGAATAAATTCGCTAGGCACGAATTCACAGCGAATTTCCTTTTTTCACCGTGGCGAAAAAATTTGCAAAACTGCAGGGAAAATTCACCGGCGTCAACATAATTTGGACGCACGTCAGAATAGTCATTTGCGTCAAAACAGTCGCACGTCAACGTTATTCATTATTTAGTCACTTCGCCCTTTAGTAAATCTGCCCCCATGTGTCAAATATATTGGCAATTTCTTTATATAACTAAATCTGTGACATGATTTTAATTCTATTTCATTTTGTGCTGCAAGTACAGATTCCTCCATATTCCCAGCAACCAAGGAGCTCAGTGATGTGAGCTTGAGAGCTGACTGTCCTGCTGTCACTGGATTATTGGACAATTTATCTTATGTTGTGCTTGTTGGTTTTGTGTGGCCAGTGTCCCGCCTGACCTGTGATGTGTGGGTCGGGCATGTCTGTGCCACTGAAGCCTGAACTTTCATTAGTTCTGGAGCTTGAGTGTCTCACATGGGAGAGTTTGCTCTTGGCTATTGGCTGATCTATGCCGGCAGTGGGCTGTCATCTGTGCAACGGGCATGTCTCTATTAGCTAAATGCATTGTTCAGTGGAATGTTTACACTTTATCACACACCCCAGCAAAATGTTTTTAGGACCCCACATTTTGGGGAAAATGTAGGTGCCAGCAAAGGTGATTTTGGCAGCAGTTTTGGGCAAAGATATTGGCATGTCTGACCTTAAAGGGATACTGTCATGGGAAAAAAATGTTTTTTTTCAAAATGAATCAGTTAATAGTGCTGCTCCAGCAGAATTCTGCACTGAAATCCATTTCTCAAAAGAGCAAACCGATTTTTTTATATTCAATTTTGAAATCGGACATGGGGCTAAACATATTGTCAATTTCCCAGCTGCCCCAAGTCATGTGACTTGTGCTCTGATAAACTTCAATCACTCTTTACTGCTGTACTGCAAGTTGGAGTGATATCACCCCCTCCCCCCCTGCAGCCAAACCAAAGAACAATGGGAAGGTAACCAGATAACAGCTCCCTAACACAAGATAACAGCTGCCTGGTAGATCTAAGAACAACGCTCAATAGTAAAAACCCATGTCCCACTGAGACACATTCAGTTACATTGAGAAGGAAAAACAGCAGCCTGCCAGAAAGCATTTCTCTCCTAAAGTGCAGGCACAAGTCACATCACATGCGGCAGCTGGGAAATTGACAAAATGTCTAGCCCCATGTCAGATTTCAAAATTGAATATAAAAAACTCTGTTTGCTCTTTTGAGAAATGGATTTCAGTGCCGAAGTCTGCTGGAGCAGCACTATTAACTGATGCGTTTTGAAAAAAACATGTTTTCCGATGACAGAATCCCTTTAATGCATCACCTGGGGAGTATCTAAGATGTGTGCGTTCTTAATGTGAGATTATACAAACCTGGTTTGGAAATACAGGTATCCATTGTCAGGAAACCTGTTATACAGAAAACCCCAAATTACAGGAAGACCATCTCCCATTAAAAATGATTTCCTTTTTCTCCGTAATAAAATATCCGTGTTAAGATATCTTTTTACTCTGCAATCAAATATTGCCTTGTATTTGATCCCAACTGAGATATAATTACTATTGACGGTCAAATCTGTCCCGTTTCATCTGAAAATTTGTGAAACTCCAAAAAAAAATTGCTTAAAGTTAAATAATTTTGACCTGCGACAATTTTTACGTGCGCTACTTTTTTGTCGATGCCCAATTCTTTTGGCGAGGAATTTTTGCTGCAGTTTCGCAAAAAAAATTTGCAGGTTGCGAAATGTGGAAATTTGCCGCAAATCCATGCCTGTCGAATAAATTTGCCCATCACTAATAATTAATCCTCATTGGAAGCAAAACGAGCCTGTTGTGTTTATTTAATGTTTACATGATTTTCTAGTAGACATCCAAATTAAGGAAAGACCCATTATCCAGAAAAGCCCCGATCCCGAGCATTCTGATTTCATACCTGTATTAGGTTTTTGTACAGTAAAGTCATACAGCACAGTGCGGGTAAGGGGCATACGCAGCAATGACATGACTGGGTGTCCCTGTACTTGTTATAACAAGGCTGAGTATGTGCCGTTGGCTGTGAGCAAACCCTTCAATGCATGTGTACGTGTAATGAGCACCTTGAATATTAAAAAGTTGCAATTTATTTTTCCGGCATGTGAAGAAGGAGGAAACAACTTGCATTTGCCTGAAATCAAGAATCTCCTTCAAGTGGCCGAGTCTATCAGTACTCCATTAGCAACTATGACAGATTGCAGCCACGAGCACTGATGGCTTTCTAATAGAGCGACAGGCTTTTCATTTGACTTCATTGTGCCAAGTGGGGAGAGACAGGAGCTTATCAGCCTCTCTTTTGCCTGCCGCTCTTTCCATTAATCCTAAAATGCTCAGAATAGAGATAAAGGGAGAGGGCAGTGTTCTCTGCTTGGAGAGGGCCATGGAATAAGCCGATCTTAGATAATAAAACTCCTGAGCTGGAACTCTATAAATACATCACCTAATGAGCTGAAGGTGTCACATAAGATACTGGCTTCCAGATACTATAAGAGTAAGGGCATACGCACAGATTCGGGGAGATTAGTCGCCCGGCAACTTATCGCCTCTTCTTCGGGGCGACAATCTCCCCGAACTGCCTTCCCGCCGGCTATAATGTAAAATCGCCAGCGGGATGGCACTCGCGGCGCTTCGTTTCTGAAGGTTTATGTTTTGTCACGTGACAATTTTTTTCACCCATTGAAGTCTATGGGCGTCATTTTGGAGGAGAAACACAATGCCAATGGTGTGCAGAGGTCGGCCCGAACCCAACCAACAGATCACTAGCTACCATGTAGCCAATCACAGTCCTTATTTGGCATCTTTATTTGCCAGGACTTTAATGCTTGTGTTGCTCCCCAACTATTTTACATTTGAATGTGGATCACAGATAAAGAAGGTCGAGGACCCCTGCTATAAAGTTTGCAACAAGGGTTTGGCCTCCATGTCAAATTCCATCTGCTAAGGCCCACGAGAGACTCTGACATCCAGGGACCACTCTGTTAGATGGAAAATGGTATTGAGACTTATGCTGGAAATAATAGAGGGCTGCTGGGTATTGTCCCAGACTGGCCTGAGCCTTCCTTTAGGACTATGGCAAGCCACCAGTCTGACCCTGCCAGCCCCCACTAGTCAACACATGGTCTTCTGAATAGTCATGTCCTTGTAAGTAAAGGGGTCACATGTCTCGTTCCAAAGTAACTCCTTAACAGCAATATAAACCTTTGAAACAAATGTATAATTACTCGGATTGCTCTTCTGACCACTTTTGCAGTTGACATTAACTATTACATTTTTCTATTTTTCCAGATCATTTTTTTTGCACATCCTGCACCCGGGCCCGGAAGAGGGTAGTTATGTTACTGTATAATATAAATATATATATATATATATATATATATATATATAAAAACATTGTAGGAATTCCGCACACCATTACTGAACTCGATTGACCCGAGTGCTACTCACAAATTAGGAATAGATACGAAGCTTGGATACGTGGGTGCACATCAGGAGCCTTTAGACAAAAAAATTAATGATAGATTAAAAATATAAACTTTTATTAGAACATTTTAAAATAGGTCAACGTTTCGGTCTCCACCTAAGACCTTTGTCAAGACCATAACAAATGTTAAAATGTAGCTAATTAAATAAAGAAAGTATGGAAACACTCACCCAATCACGAATAGCAAGGAAGGTCACATGTGTAGAGGTTAGGGAACCACCCCAAAGAAGGAGAGACCCAGGTGTACTTAATCACCACAAATCAGGGAAGAAAGAGAACTGAAAAACCCCTGTGGTGAAAAGGGAATATAAACACAATAAATAAGAAAAGTAACAAATTAAAATAGAAAAAGAAAGAAAACCCAGGCCAATGTATGTATGTAGAGAAATATATGTAAAGGGCAAAAAGATACCTCAATAAGACACTTATTACATAATAGGTAACACAGTCTCGCAACAATATGCCTGAAGCTGTCAAAAGCTGTAAGGTCTAAACGTATCAAAAATAAAGAATAAAGAATAACAAATAAAAAATAAAAAATAAAGCCATAAAGCAAACAAAGGATCAGCGTTGATTTAAAAAGCAAGTTAGAGGGCAATTCTCATTCAGACCGTTAGGGGCAAGAGTGTTCAACTTCTTAATCCAAAAGACTTCCCTCTGGAGCAGCATTTTTGAACGATCACCCCCTCGCTTTAAGGGAGGAATATGATCGATAGCTATATATTTGAAAGTGGGAAGTCTATGTCCACATTCAAGATAATGTTTAGCCACCGGCTTGTTAGTCATACCATCCCTAAAGGCCGTGCTTATGGCTGACCGATGCCCATCCATCCGTAATCTAAGGGTCTGATCCTTTTTGCCCACATATGAAAGGCCACAAGGGCACGTGTTACAATTAATATGTTGTCTGATCAAAAATCTCCTACCGGTTTGTGGATGTAAAAAAGATTGTCCTGGTGTCATATGTCGACAAGAAATGCAATTTGGACATCTAAAACACCCCGGCTTAGGTCCTGTTAACCAGGACTGTTTAGTATTGGTGTAACAATCCACTGGGTCATTTTTTACTAGTAAATCCCGTAGATTAGTGCCCCGTCGGTAACAGATCATAGGGGGATCCTGTATAATCCTACCCAGTTCCTTATCTGCTTGTATGATGTTCCATTGTTTTTTGACAAATTTACCCATGTCCTTGGTACAGGCATTGTACTTTGTACTGAACACTAAACCTGAGTGGCTAGCATTGGGTGCTGATAACCCCTGATGACGTTTGACTGCTTTTTCTAGGGCCACCCTTAGGACACTGTCGGAATAACCCCGTTCTTTAAAACGGTCCCACATGTCAGAAATCTGGTGATCACATACCGATTGGATAGAATTATTACGTAATACTCTACAGAATTGGGAAATAGGTAGAGACATTTTCATGGGACTTGGGTGACAACTCGAAAAATGAAGAAGAATATTTTTATCGGTCGGCTTCCGAAACAAAGAATATATATATATATTTTTAGTATTTACCTTAGGGATATCCAGTCTATAGTCCAGCCTTCTGCTATAGGGCGATGGTGATGAAGAAGGTAGATCAGCAACATCTGAAAAGCTGTAGGATGCACATCCTGGATTTTTTTTTGGGGGGGGGGCTCAGCCTTCCAGTGAAATAACTCCCAGCTCTCCCCATTCCTTAATACTATGAATATTAGATGAATGTGTGTTAAATAATGTGGTCTTCATGTCTTACATGCAAACCATGATCTTCATGGACCAGCTGGAATTTAATCTCGTTTGCAGCCCTTAATCACCAGTGGACATTGCCATGTGCGGAATACTGATCACTCGTACAGCCACAGAGAGATGAGTCAGTCAGTGCGGGGAGTTTTCCCTCTTGGCGGCATTCCGCTTTTATTCATACAGGGCATGCTCTGAATTCAATCTACTTGCCTCTAATGAGGAATCCATGTGATGGTGCACACCACTCGCCCCCTGTGTATTATCCACTAATATCTCAGCTGTGCCAGTGCTAGCCAGCACCAAAGCAACATGTATTGTGTCTCTAAAAATTGTGCTATGATACAATTGGACAGGCAAGCAGAAGCATTTTGCCTGTCAAGCTTTTTTGTTCTCTTATCTAACAATGGCCAACATTTGCATAATTTCTAGTAACCTATACCAACCTTTCAGCAGGCATCATTTACCTGTACTTTCATTATATTGCCCCAAAACTAGGGATGTAGCGAACGTCGGAAAAAAAGTTCGCGAACATATTCGCGAACTTGCGCAAAAACGCGAGCGGTTCGCGAACGGTTCGCGAACCCCATAGACTTCAATGGGAAGGCGAACTTTAACATCTAGAAAAGACATTTCTGGCCAGAAAAATGATTTTAAAGTTGTTTAAAGGGTGCAACGACCTGGACAGTGGCATGCCAGAGGGGGATCAAGGGCAAAAATGTATCTGAAAAATCTGCCTGTGTGTGCTTGGAAGAGATAGTGTAGGAGGAGAGCTGTTAGTGATTTCAGGGACAGATGATAGTAAGTTTGCTGGCTAGTAATCTGCTTGATACTGCTCTGTATTGGAGGGACAGAAGTCTGCAGGGATTTGAGGGACATTTTAGCTTAGGTAGCTTTGCTGGCTAGTAATCTACTGTTCTCTTTAAACAACTGCCATACGTTGACCTTGTAGGCATTGTTTGCCCAGTTTTTTTGGACGCAGCCACTGAAGCACAGTTGCCAGAAAAAATATGCCATATAAATGCTGAAAATAGTCATTTTTCGCCATTACGTAAAATATATTATGGCTGCTTGAAAAAAGTGACTCCGGTGTTTTTTCTGGAGACGGTAATATTATGGATATTTAGACAGAATGGGAACAAGGTCACACAGCTCGATGGCGGGTTGAAGAAAACAGTGTGCAAATAATGCCTACAAGGCCAACGTATACACTACTACAGCGGTGGATACGGATTACGTAAAATATATGAATGCTGCTTGAAAAAAGTGACTCCGGTGTTTTTTCTGGAGACGGTAATATTATGGATATTTAGACAGAATGGGAACAAGGTCACACAGCTCGATGGCGGGTTGAAGAAAACAGTGTGCAAATAATGCCTACAAGGCCAACGTATACACTACTACAGCGGTGGATACGGATTACGTAAAATATATTATGGCTGCTTGAAAAAAGTGACTCCGGTGTTTTTTCTGGAGACGGTAATATTATGGATATTTAGACAGAATGTGAACAAGGTCACACAGCTCGATGGCGGGTTGAAGAAAACAGTGTGCAAATAATGCCTACAGGGCAAATAATGCCTAAAAGGTCAACTTATACACTACTACAGCGGTAGTAAAATAAAAAAAAGTAAAATAAAAAAAAAATGAATATTAAAAAAAAAATTAAAGTTGGTGCTGCTGAACTACTAGGAGCAGCAGATTAGCACACCAGTCCCACTCCCCAACACTGCTAGACTAATAGCACTGGGCTCTTATAGTAGTAGTAGTAGTAGTAGTAGTAGTAAAACAACAAAAAAATAAATAAAAGCAGTCCTTACAAGGACTACTGTTATTGCAGCAGTCAGCAGATGAGATCAGAAGCAGGACAGCTGCCCACTGCAGCTACATACAGAGCACTGCAGTAGAAGGTAGATTACTAGCCAGCAAAGCTACCTAAGCTTAAATGTCCCTCAAACCCCTGCAGACTTCTGTCCCTCCAATAACAGAGCAGTATCAAAACGATTACTAGCCAGCAAACTTTCAACTGTCCCTGAAATCACTAACAGGCAGCAGCTCTCTCCCTACACTATCTCTTCAGCACACACAGGCAGAGTGAAAAAACGCTGCAGGGCTTCGGTTTTTATAGGGAAGGGGAGTGGTCCAGGGGAGAGCTTCCTGATTGGCTGCCATGTACCTGCTGGTCTGGGGTGAGAGGGCAAAAAAAAGCGCCAACAATGGCGAACCCAAAATGGCGAACGTCGCGCGACGTTCGCGAACTTCCGGCGAGCGCGAACACCCGATGTTCGCGCGAACAAGTTCGCCGGCGAACAGTTCGCGACATCTCTACCCAAAACATCCTAAACATGTTGTGTTCAGTGCATCTATTAATATTATAAAGCCCACAGAGCCTTCAGATGTTGGGGGAACACTGAGAGTAATGAAAAAACAGCTAGAACGTTGCAAGTTGGACATTATTGGGTTACATTAAGTTTTTCCCTATCCCTCTGCAGTTTTGGCCATCCTGAAATGCTTTGTGCCCCCTTTAACTCAGTCTCCAGTATTATGGGTAGATCAGAGACCTATCATGTGGTAACCTAATCCATGGCCTGATGTGGTCCTCGCCTAATGCAATAGCCTACTTAATCAATATTTCAACCACCCCTAGTCAGATATTCATCAGATCATTATCTTGGCTCTATATGGTCCAATAAGCAGCTGGTTTAGTTAGGGGTAGGCACCTTAAGGCTATAAGAATATACATGTTTGAGGCATCTTTCCTTCACCAGGGTCATTATCTGCTACCACTGCATATGATGAGACATTTGTTATGTACTTGGACAATGGAGGAAGTCCAAGGAGGAAGTGAGAAATGAAAGGAATGCAACACAGAGGGAATAAATAGAGCAGCAAATAGGAAAGAAGGAAAAAGGAATAGGAGAATAAAAGAAATGGGTGCATGTCCCGGGGTGGGGAATTGCAAATGCCATGATTGAGAATACTTACCATGAAGCATGTCCATGACGCCAAAGAAAAATGAATTACTGCTCTGTGGCATGGTTTTATTGCACATGCCTTAGGTTTAGAGTGCAGATGAAGAATTAATGTCACAGTTCAGGAAATGTTTTATTATCATTTAAAGCTCAGTCAGCATTGATATATACTGTATGAAACAATGACATTAGAGTATGCAGAAATAGTCATCACTGATGAAGCAGTTTGTTTTTAAAGGGCCAAATGGAATTCGTAGTTGTCTTAATAGGTGTCCATATTCCTTAAATGACATTTTTTCTTTTATGTTTGTGTCCTAGGGAGGAGCCCTGAATAAATTCCTCACTACTTAGGACTATGCAAACAACCTCAGGATGGTGTCAGCCAAGGAGACAGATATGTACGACGCCATCTTGGAAACCAATGATGGATCTAGCTCCGATGCTGGATGGTACTTCCCATACCCATTGGGCTTCCAGGTTTCCCTCACAAGCTTCCTCATGCTGGAGATTGTACTGGGCTTTAGCAGCAACCTGACAGTACTTGTGCTCTACTGCATGCAATCAAACCTGGTGGACTCTGTGAGCAACATGGTGACGATGAACCTACATATTCTGGACGTCATCATCTGTGTCATCTGTGTACCACTGACCATCGTCATCATCCTTATCCCACTTGAGCAAAATATAGCTCTGGTGTGCTGCTTCCATGAGGCTTGTGTGACCTTCAGCAGCATTGCGACAGCCATCAATGTCTTGGTAATCAGTCTAGACAGATATGATATTTCCATAAGACCAGCCAACCGGGTCCTTACTCCCAGCAGGATGGTGCTGCTTTTGTCCTGTGTATGGTTTGTTTCCCTCATGGTTTTCTTCATCCCATTTTTTGAGGTTGAGTTTTTTGGAGACCCAGATCACATGGCCACATGGCAAAACCGGACTTTGTTGTGTGTAAGTGTTAATGAGTATCACACAGAGCTGGGAATGTATTACCACTTAGTTATACAGATTCCAATCTTCTTTGTAGCAGCGGCTGTCATGCTGGTCACTTATTCTAAAATACTCCAGGCCCTCAACATAAAGATTGGAAATCACTTTAAGAGAAGTCAACGTCGGAAAACCAAGAAAAAACAGAAGAGGAAGTCATCCGACCAAAACACAGTGGGGGAAACCAAGAGACTCGCCCCTCCAACAGTTTCTCAAAACCCACCCATGAGGGTTCAGGCTTCAGTTTCTGTCATCATTGCATTAAGAAGGGCTGTGAAAAGACATCGGGACCGCAGAGAACGTCAAAGGCGTGTCTTTCGGATGTCTCTCATCATCATCACTACCTTCTTGCTGTGTTGGGCTCCTATTTCCATTGTCAATCTTCTCATTCTTTGTCTGGGCCCCAGTGACCTCCTCGTGAAACTCCGTATATGTTTTATCACCATGGCCTACGGTACGACTATTTTCCACCCTCTGGTGTATGCCTTCACCCGGCAAAAGTTCCGTAACGTTCTGAAAAACAAAATGAAGAAAAGAGTGGTCTCGGTTCTGCAGGTAGACCCTGCTCCTGGTGGTACTGTTATACACAATTCCTGGATTGAACCCAAAAAAGGAAGGAAATCGAAGCTAGAGTGCAGCGATGGGACGGACAGATGCCTTACAGATGCAGTAAAGGAATAATCACACAAATGTCAGGGCTGACCAGTAATAGCCACACAGTAGAGCTGAGCCATAGCTCTGGATAATAGTGCACAATTTTGTTTTAAAATTTTAACTATTTTATCGCAAATATCGCTCGTTAAGGTGCACTACCATATTACCTCTGTGGCCTCGCTTGGGCCTATCCTGTTTAGGATAATAAAATCCAGGTGATAAAGCTTGCCCGCTATACAGACTCAACCCCAGTGAGTTCTATTGTTCTTTGTCTGGCTTTCCTTGGTTTGAAGGTTCACTTGTTAACAAGAAGAATGCCATGACGTCTCAAGGATGTATACAAGCAAAAAATCTTTTCAAAAGCAAAGGAAATGCAAGGAAGTCAGAACTTCAACAGACAGATTACAAAACTTGTATTTTTTAAATAAATTCTATGTAATCATTTTTTTTTTCTTTCCCTACTGCAACTATTGGTATATAGTCGAGCTGTGAAAAATAGAACTTTTCATTGTTATAAAATATATATTAGGACGTCAATTTTCCAGCTTGGCTTCTATTTTGCTGTTGCTGAACTACAGCCTTCACTAATGGTAGTTCAACAAAAGCTAAAGGGCCGTTAGGTGGGTCACTTCGGAAACTGTAAATTCGTTTTTGCACATTATTTAATCTATTCTTCAGCTTTGTAAAAAGAGAAAACAGAAAAAAAATAATATATCTCTTTTAATCGTATTCAGACACTGGAAATGAGTTGAGTACTGCTGCTGCCTCCATATTCCCATTCATCATGCAGGGTCTCCAGAATGTGCACCATGAACAAAGTTAACCTATTAATGTATGTTTCATGCATCTAGGGCAAATGTATTAGGTTGTTGTCGTTTCACTCAAGCACAAGGGGACATAAAGTATGGCAATATTGTGTCACAATGACAAACCCAAGGCAAAGTCAATGCAAGCCATCTTCATGATTGTTTAGGACACAAGTTCCTTAGTCCAGCCTACCTTGAGCAAAACACCCAAAGTAGATATTTTAGCTGGTGTATAAAGTGGTTTCAGGGTATGGCAACGACAGCCAATGTAACTTTCCATGCTGTGCAAATTCGATTGTAGAATAGAAACGTGAACATGTCCAGCCATTTTGTGTAAGTGGTGATGGCCTAGCCAACTAGGTAGAACATTTTTCCAAAAGCCTTTGCAGTTTAAAATATTTTCTATTTTTTAGCTAATACGTTTGTATACCCCCTCTGCTGCATGCCAGGGAATAAGCTCCATGCAGATCTAGGGGAAGGTAACCTTCAGTTACATTTAGATGAATAATGGTCCAAATTCATGGACAAAGTGGTGAGATGCCATTTCTAGAGAAAGCCTTTCATTGATAGACTCATGAGACGTTTAGCAGGTGACTCAGAAGAAAAGCTCTTTAGTGAGATGTCGCTAAAGAAATCATAGAGCCATAAAAAAACGGGTTTAAACGGAGCAAGAGTTCAAAGCACATGAAAACCCAAAAACGTGTCTCTTCTTGAAGGTGTCCACAAAGAATGTTTGGTCTGCTATGTCTATGTTTGTCATTTGAGTTCCAAACTAACTTTATATTACCGAGGTCCACAGGAATGCTCAGGGCTTTGCATTTAATCCCAAAAATAATAGGGTGTTGGGCTGATAAGGAGGGTTAATCTAGACCCAGGGGAAATTTTAGTAGATGAATTCATTCAGACTAGTGATGGGCGAACTTCTCCCATTTCGCCGAAAAAATTCGTGAAACGGCGAAAAAATTGTGAAAAATCGTGAAATTGGAAAGTTCACGAAAAAAATGTATTCGCCGGCGGCCAGACGTGTATATTTGCCACAAATTTGTGCCAGGAGAATTTATTAGCCCATCACAAATCCAAACCATTACAATAGCACTTGATAGCGGGAATCTGACAAACTCCTGTTGAAAAAGATATAAAATTGTAAGGCCCCAAGGTCAAAGGGCAAATCATTCCACAGCATTGGCCTTGACTATGAGAAAAGCAACATGCAAGGTTGTTTCAAGTCATTCTGCTTTTTCTAAAAGAAAATTGACCTTTCCATTTACAATGAGTCAGGCAAAACAGATATCAGACAAACAAGAGTACTGCCCCTTATAAACCAGTTGTTACAGGCCCAGCCCACTCCCTGCTCTCAATTTATTAGTAATTTAATAAGTGAGATTTAGTAAATGTTTCCAAATCGAGGTACTAATGTACAGTATCTTGGGGAGAAGTATCTGAACGAGTAGCCATATATAAAGGACCACCACCCCTTTTAATTGCTGTATTTTTCTTTTTATTCCAATATGAAAAAGGGGTATTGTTACCGGATTCACCAGATTGTAAAAATGTCTCAGTACTTCCATCAAGTTTAACTGTTATTAAAGGGAATTTAAACTCTTGAAACAAATGAAGATAGCATGGCTATATATGGCTCTCAGTTTTGCTAAATACATTACTTTACTTTAGTTTTCAACATATTAGCAGTTTTTAGACATCCAGTATAAATAATTTGAATCAGCACCATCCGCTGTTTAGCCCGGCACCATTTGGCAGAAAATAAAACTAGTGAGCAGGGAAAAATCTGATGTTTCTCTGGTCAGTTCTACGCAGAGCAACATCACAAGACTTCCCTTTTTTCATAAACTTAATTTTCCACCTTCTGGCCATAACAAAAAAAGAAAAGAAACAGCAGGTGTCACTGCTGCAAATTCATTATTTTAGCAGTGTGAAAATTGTTATTATCTTAAAAACTAGAAATAGAAGTCATGTAGACTGCAAAAGTGCCAAGAAGAGCACACCAAACAATTTTACATTCATTTGTTTCAAGGGTTCACATTAAAATACTTGGACTCGCAATGCAGGTTGAAATCCACTGCAGAACCTGCTAAGTAACAGCACGTACAATGCCATATATCCCGGGTTCTACAAAGTTCTGTAGTAATTTAAAGAGATAGTTTTGTTATTATTATTATAATGTCCTTTTATGAAAAAGAATTTAACTTTCTTGGTGTAATGGTTCTCCCCTTCCCAAACCAAACGTAGGGTACAGTGCTCCCAGCTCTTACAGGTTGGCTATTGTACCCCCAACCCTCCAATGCCCACTCCTCAACAGACTGTATTCTAGTGCTGAAATAGTCACAGTACCTTTATTTTTTTATATAAGAGATTAAGTCTGACATTCCAATGAATACTTTTCTTTTGTTTAATCATAAATAAAGAGATAAATACCATCACTGTGCCCCTGGCTGTTTGTATGCGCAGAAGTAAAAAGATGTTGGGCATAAAACCAGTAGAAGGTCATGATGCTTGTGTTGATCTTGCTTAAAGGAAACGTATCAGTAATATAAGCTTCATCTAAAAAAAAAGGTAAATAAATGATTGGATAAAGCTGGGTATTTCATTACAATTTCAGGTAAAAGAGCATCACAGCCAGTGTTGGACTTGGGACTCCTAAGGCCCAGCAGAAATCCTGACATTATGGGCACACTCTAAATAAATAATATTGAAAATAAGAGCAGTGATAAGGATTTGCCTTATAATGGAGTCTACACGAAAGTTCCCTCCCTGGTATCTGCAGACATCAAATATAACTATAGAGCATACATTATCCCTTATAATACAGTGATACTCAGAGTTCCCTGTATAACTCAGCCTGCAGCCTTATGCCTTTATATGGTCACAGAACAACCCCTCAGTGACTTCTAATATCCTTATCATTTACAGTAGGGGGTACATTATCCCTTATAATACATGAGTGATACTCAGAGTTCCCTGTATAACTCAGCCTGCAGCCTTATGCCTTTATATGGTCACAGAACAACCCTCAGTGACTTCTAATATCCTTATCATTTACAGTAGGGGGTACATTATCCCTTATAATACATGAGTGATACTCAGAGTTCCCCGTATAACTCAGCCTGCAGCCTTGTGCCTTTATATGGTCACAGAACAACCCCTCAGTGACTTCTAATATCCTTATCATTTACAGTAGGGGGTACATTATCCTTTATAATACATGAGTGATACTCAGAGTTCCCTGTATAACTCAGCCTGCAGCCTTGTGCCTTTATATGGTCACAGAACAACCCCTCAGTGACTTCTAATATCCTTATCATTTACAGTAGGGGGTACATTATCCCTTATAATACATGAGTGATACTCAGAGTTCCCTGTATAACTCAGCCTGCAGCCTTGTGTCTTTATATGGTCACAGAACAACCCCTCAGTGACTTCTAATATCCTTATCATTTACAGTAGGGGGTACATTATCCCTTATAATACATGAGTGATACTCAGAGTTCCCTGTATAACTCAGCCTGCAGCCTTGTGCCTTTATATGGTCACAGAACCCCTCAGTGACTTCTAATATCCTTATCATTTACAGTAGGAGGTACATTATCCCTTATAATACATGAGTGATACTCAGAGTTCCCTGTATAACTCAGCCTGCAGCCTTGTGCCTTTATATGGTCACAGAACCCCTCAGTGACTTCTAATATCCTTATCATTTAGAGTAGGGGGTACATTATCCCTTATAATACATGAGTGATACTCAGAGTTCCCTGTATAACTCAGCCTGCAGCCTTGTGCCTTTATATGGTCACAGAACCCCTCAGTGACTTCTAATATCCTTATCATTTACAGTAGGGGGTACATTATCCCTTATAATACATGAGTGATACTCAGAGTTCCCTGTATAACTCAGCCTGCAGCCTTGTGCCTTTATATGGTCACAGAACCCCTCAGTGACTAATATGCTTATAATTGACCATAGGGGATACATTATTTTCTATTTTCTCATACTGCCACAATTTCCAAGCTTCAGATATTTGCTACAGCTCAATGCCAGTAAATGGGGTTAACCACTGACAAAAGTTCTTTCTGTTCTATCTGTTCTTCCAAATGACATTCTTCTTCTCATTTTCCTGCTGAAGTCCATGCTAATAAGCAATATCTCTTGCAGATTTATTAAAAGCGAAGAGGAAGCCTCTTCCTTTTCGGAGACTCGCAGAACAAAAAAAAAAATCAAAAAACAGAGATGGTCGAGGGTGGAAAGATAAGAATGAAATGATGTTTTGTGTCATTAAATTCCACTGAGCACTTTGTGACAAAGGAGCACAAATAGAGGCAGGCGGCTGTGCCGAGGTAAACTGTATCCATATAAAGCCTGTATTTTAGCTTCTCTAAAATCTCATGTTTTAATCCAAATTATGATGAATCCTCCCAGGATTAATCCTTGCCTATAAAGTTATAGATGATAGGGAAGATAACCTGGTACTGCATTCCTTGTGGCTTCTATTATGTGTCCTATAAAACAATACCAAGTCCAACCACCTCAAAAGCCAATGCCATGTGACATTGTGTGTGTCCGTGCCAAGTCCAATACTGTTGGTCCATCCCAAGTCTAACCCTGTCTCATACTGTTGGTCCATGCCATGTCCAATCCCGTGACATCCAATTTTTAGGTTGAGACCATGACTGTCTCAGCTTTTCCCTAATTAACTTTATCTTTATTTGGGGCTTTTTACAAGGCCACTTGGGTTTGTCCCTCCATTGAAATGCATTTCCTTCCTGCAAATTGTCTAGAATATAAGTGGCAGCAAGGACCAGAGGCAGACTATTTCCTATTATACTATGTGTATATATATATATATATATATATATATATATATATATAATATATATATATATATATATATATATATATATATATATATATATATATATATATAGCAACAACATCTAAAGTGCCTGGTTTTAGCTCAAAAAGACATGGGGAAGCAATGGCTTCTGTTTGTTATTTATAGAGACAACAATTTGCTATATTGAAAACAATTTGTGGTAATTTGCTGCAATTTGTCTTCGTAACTTCCTAAATTGGATAAATCACCGCAAATTAAAAAATGTGCCTTAGCTCTGTTCCGCAGGTGCTTTCTGGTGGTGACAGTTGGGGGATGTAATAACAGAAGCTGTTTCCATTATAGTCCTAATCTCCAGAACTACACCTCCTGTCCTCCTATTAGTTGGCTAAGGATACCCCAAGCATGTTGAGAAATGTCTCCAAAGATGCCCCAGTAGCTCCCCATCTTCTTTTCTGCTGATTCACTGCACATGCTCTGTGCTGCTGTCACTTACTGAGTTTAGGGACCCACTCACAATATACAGTACACATAGAATAGAAATGTCACAATATAAGGCTGATTAGTAATTAATACAGATAATTACTACATGGCAGCACAGAAACCAGAGCAATTAGCATCAGAATTTAATAATCAGCCCTGTAGCATCAGCTTATATTATAGAAAAACATCATTTTCTGCTTGATAATTTCCCAGTTTAGCTTCTCAACAGCTGCTCAAAGCCCACTGAGCATGTGCAGTGTCACTGACACTCCTAACAGAATCCAAGATGGAAAACTCACATGACAACTTGAACTTTGAAGTATATAAAATATGGCATTTCTAGCCATATTGGGTTTAGGTCTTTTGCGGCCCCTACTGTAATAGGGTTTCTCTGCCTCTGGGCTGGTACAATAAGTTCAATATAACACAGCATTTCTAGTGATATTCCTTTTTTAGGTTTTAGTTTTCCTTTAAATGTGAATTCAATTACAGCCCACTCAGAAGAAGGAATGTATGTGGCTTTAAGATAACAAAGCGCTTCTCTCAGCACGGCTGTGTTAACTGCGGAAAGAAAAGCCACAAATGTCCGTCTGATGGTCTCCTTCCCTTGCACTTCCAATTATATCTTTGTGCTTGGCTGATCTCTATTGCTATTAAAATATACTTCAGAAGTGCTGACAGCTTGCTGTATACCCGTTCTTTCCCCTTGATTTATACAGCATTGCTTGTCCCCCACTTATTCCTGTGTTTCCTACAATGCATTTGATGCGCTGCAGAAAGGCCTGTAGCTTCGCTCCTCTGCTGTGACCCAAAGCTCTCGCCATTACCTGTTAGAATAACAAAGAACTTCTTCCAACAAGTGTCAGAATAATATACAGAGCAAGAAGTCAATTCCACTGTCAGAGCAGCACTGGCCCCCCAGCGACCATCAAGCACAGCACAAAATTATATGAAGCGTTTGGCCAACAAAGCAAGTGAGAGTGGCCGGTGTCTGCCCATCAAGTGGGAGAATAACTGAGAACAATATGGTTCAATTAAAGCACCAGCCCCCATCCTTTATCATAGTAAAGTGGAGCAAATCAAGTTCAGGGAAAGCTCTGTTCCCTTTTATCCTCTAGTAACAAAGGGAAGGACTTGACTATTACCAACAGCAAGAGAAATCTTACCATACTGTCAGCAGTGGGAATGACATGGTTCTTCTTAAAGGGATCCTGTCATCGGAAAACATGTTTTTTTCAAAACGCATCAGTTAATAGTGCTACTCCAGCAGAATTCTGCACTGAAATCCATTTCTCAAAAGAGCAAACAGATTTTTTTATATTCAATTTTGAAATCTGACATGGGGCTAGACATTTTGTCAATTTCCCAGCTGCCCCTGGTCATGTGACTTGTGCCTGCACTTCAGGAGAGAAATGCTTTCTGGCAGGCTGCTGTTTTTCCTTCTCAATGTAACTGAATGTGTCTCAGTGGGACATGGGTTTTTACTATTGAGTGATGTTCTTAGATCTACCAGGCAGCTGTTATCTTGTGTTAGGGAGCTGTTATCTGGTTACCTTCCCATTGTTCTGTTGTTTGGCTGCTGGGGGGGAAGGGAGGGGGTGATATCACTCCAACTTGCAGTACAGCAGTAAAGAGTGATTGAAGTTTATCAGAGCACAAGTCACATGACTTGGGGCAGCTGGGGAATATGACAATATGTCTAGCCACATGTCAGATTTCAAAATTGAATATAAAAAAATCTGTCAAGTGCCCCAAGGGCAGAGACACGCGGTCAGATTTGGAGAAATTAGTCACCCGGCGACAAATCTCCTTTTCTTCAGGGCGACAAATCTCCCCGAACTTCCTTCCCGCCGGCGATGTACATTCTAGCCGGCAGGAAGGCAGTTCGGAGAGATTAGTCGCCCCGTGCGCTTCGTTTTCCATAGTTGCCACATGATTTCGGAAAATGAAGCACTCCGAGTGCCATCTTGCCGGCAATTTACATTCTAGCCAGCGGAAGGCAGTTCGGAGAGATTAGTCGCCCAGAAGAAGAGGAGATTTGTCACCGGGCGACTAATCTCCACGAATAACAACATGGAGGTTTTATGGAGGTTTACTTTGAAAGCAGCAAGTAAGTTGCAGGTAAAACTTAGTCCCTTTGTAAAATGTATAATTAAGCAATTGAATTCTTAATGAATCAGATGAAAATTAAGCGTAGGACTGGCCAGATATGGGATGACTTTGACGTAGTTGGCCAGCTTAAATATATTGCAATATATGGACAAACAATCCCTGTGTTGTTTAAAGGGTAAGGCATTTTTCAGTAGCAGTATGCACAAAATGTCTCTGTCTTAAATATATTGATAATGGGTTGAGTGCAGAGGACCTCTTGTAGTTGACTATATGTATTTTGTGGTCACAGCCTCATTGCCCCCCCGCCTAATGGTTTTAAAAAATAGTGGTGAGCACAACTTTCCCTTGTTTGTTATATATATATATATATATAATATCTGACTTGTAAATCAAATCCCTGCTGCAGGGCCAGATGAGGGAGGGTACAGCAGAGAGGGCATTTGCATGGACTTATTTGGGGTATCCCTGGATATTTTGGCATTATTTGTATTATTTAGCATAGATATCACAATAATAATGACCATGTTTTTAAAACAGCATAGAGCAATTATAGATTAATAATCCCAGAGTTGGAGTTGTAGGAAACTTCATCTGAATCACTACAGACAACATATCGTTGCTGCCATCAAGTGGAAAAAAGGGAGTACTGCATGTACTTCATATCCTTACTCCTTACATATTTAAAACATTGAGAAATTGTGCGCATTAAGCTAACAAAAAATGCCTTACCCTTTAATCAAAATAGGGATTGTTTATCTATATAAGTTTGACATCTGTGGTGGCTTGTTAATGGCATTATGAGCCGCAGATCAGCATGGCTTTATGAAGGAGAGGTGAAGAAGTTGGACAGAGGGGGTGCAGGAGATGTGACTGATTTGGATTTTGCCAAGGCCTTTGATAAAATCTTCTGAGGGTCCCGTCACACTCCATTTCCCATCCTCCCACCCATTTCTCATCCTGCCTCAGCCAGACTCAAGTCTGAGAAGAGAGATGCAGGTTGGGGGACCAGGGTCTAGGAGAGATGTGTGTTGGGTTTGGGATGTCAGAGCCATTAAAGGAGAACCAACCCCTTTTTATTAAAATCCCCTACCCCCCTACCCTACATAGACCCCACCTCCCTGCTCCCCCCAGCCTAGGTGTTACCTGGGTAAATGCCCCTAACTCTTTTCTTACCCCTCGTTGCAGATTCAGGGCATCGGAGTTCACGGCAGCCATCTTCTTCACTCCGGTAATCTTTGGGTCTTCTTCTGACGCTTCTGCAATTTTCAGGGCATTCAAAGCATGCGCAGTTGTTCAGGACCGGCAGATTGCGCCAACTGCGCATGCACTGATACGCCACTCTCTTCCTGAAGATTCCCAAAGAAGATGGCGCCTGTGAACTCCGATGCCCTGAATCTGCAACGAGGGGTAAGAAAAGAGTTAGGGGCATTTACCCAGGGTAACACCTAGGGTTGCCACCTGTTTGGTTTTGACCCGAACAGTTCGGTCTTTGCAAAGCCTGTTCGGGGCTCAACTTTCTATTCAGTTTTCAGCCTTATGAAACCCAAACAATAATCTGGCCAATACATGAAAAACATTTAAATACTGAGATACTCACCTCAACATGACTTACTTTCCATCTAGTGCAGTTAATTTCTTATTATTACAGAAAAAAAAATCAAATCAATCAAAAGTAAGATTTTTTTTTTATAAATTAGCATTTCTGTATTTCAGAGCTCTCTGGATAACTGATTTCTGTATAATAGATCTCACACCTATAATTAAAGGAATGGGCTTACTCATCAAGCAGAATAAAGCTAGAGAAAGGTTTGCCATCTGTGTGGTTTTGAACTTGGCATAAACACTTTAAAACATTGCGAAAACTGGATAGAAATCAAACCAGTTGCATCTAAGTGATGCAATAGCTTCACCCTGGTGTCATAACTCCACCAACATCATTGTGCCCACCTCTGATGTCATCATGCCTGTTCCTACATTACAGCTCCACCCCCATTGTTATCTGCCCCGCCCCCTGTGTTTGGGTTTAGTCATAGTAACACCTAGGCTGGGAGGAGCAGGGACGGGGGGTCTATGTAGGGTAGAGGATTTTAATAAAAAGGGTTTGGTTCTCCATTAAGAGGTTGGCTTGTTGGGGCAGGTAGAGGAGACATGTAGCAAGCCAAGTACACTAGAGCAGTGTGTATGGGATTCTAGGAATGACATATCAAACAGTGTGCACTTATATACATATATATATAAGTGAGTGGAAAGAAGATGAGCTCAGTCTTGGCCAAGTTGAGCTTGAGGTGGCATTAGTTCATCCAGGAAGAGATAGCTACTAGGCATCTGCTATCTGGGTTTGAAGATCAGGGGTTAGTGAGGGAGTGTCTAAATATATCTGACATATAGGTGATATTTAAGGCCAAATGAAGATATAAGGTCCCCCAAAGAGAGAGTGTACAAGGAGAACAACAGAGGACCAAGTACAGAACCCTGAGGCACCCCCACATTAAGATGAACAGGAGGAGAGGATTTGTTTGCAAAAGTAACAGAGAAGGAGCGTTCAGAAAGGTAGGAGGACAACCAGGATGCAGCTTGATCACGGATACCAATTGAATGGAGAACTTGCCAGACTGCATAGGGTCAAGCAGATTAATCGTGCATAGAAAGTTAGTAATACGGGAGAAGACGAGACGTTCCAGCAGTTTAGAGGCTACCGGTAAGAGAGAGACAGGACGGTAGTTAGACAGACAGGACGGGTCCAGTGTAGCCTTTTTCAGAATGGGCTTGACACAGGCCTGTTTGAATAATGAGGGGAAGGTAGTAGAAGTTAGTGAGGAATTGAATATATGAGTAAGTACTGGAGTGAGGACAGGAGCACACTGTTTTAATAGAGGTGATGGGATAGGATCAAGTGAGCAAGTTGTTGATGGAGAGGATAGGAGAAGTTTAGAGACTTCCAGCTCAGATATAAGCTTTAGGGGGAATGAGAATATTATAATATGATAATAGTTCATGAAAGCTTAATGCTGAGCGGGTTTGGCCAGGATAAATAGTGTTTTCTCTGTCTTTAAAAAAGAGCCGTTTAATGGCTATGGGGCACATTTACTAAGGGTTGAAGTGAGTTTGAATTGAATTTTTGAATTCAAAAACTTTGAATTTTGAAGTAATTTTTGGGTACTTCGACCATCGAATAGGCCAAATTCTACTTCGATTTGAATTGAAAAAACTTCGACCATTTGAAAAGTATTGTCTATTTAAAAAACTTCGACTTCGACACTTCGCCACCTTAAACCTGCCGAATTGCTATGTTTAGCCTATGGGGACCTCCTAGAACCTATAGCCGACATTTGGCTACGTTTTTAGAAGTCGAAGTTTTTGTTTTTGAAAATCGATTCGAACGATTTCTACGATCGATTGAATGATTTTGATTAGATTGAAAACTGCTAAATTTAATCAAAAAAAAACATAGACTATCGGATTTTTTCAATTCGATGGTCGAATTTCGAAGTTTTAGCACTTCGAAATTCCACCCTTAGTAAATGTGCCCCTATATGTTTAATGCTTTTATTTCCTGTTTTCCCTAATTTTAGACCAAGATTTATTTTTTATTATTATGGTGTTCCCCAAAATGGCTGGCATTTCTCTGTAAATGTAGTTAGGGAGGTCTAAGATATTTGCCATGATTCTGTCTGTAAATATTTAAATCCAATTGTTCTGCACCTATTCACCTATTGCTCTAGGTTGTGCATGTAATATAACTGGCAGAGAGGCCTAGCACATTAACATTAAATGGGTGGTTCACCTTCAGGTTAACTTGGTATGTTATAAAATGGTACATTCTAACCAACTTTTCAATTGGTCTTCATTTTTTTCTTTTAATATTTTTTGAGTTATTTCTCTCCTTCTGAGAGCTTTCAAATGGAAGTCATAGACCCCCATCCAAACAACATTGCCATGTAAAGCTGTACATTTATTGGTATTCCTAATTTTTTATTCAGGCTCGCTGCAATTCATATTCCAGTCTTTCGTTCAAATCAATTCATAGTTGCTACGGTAATTTGGACACTAGCAACCCGACTGCTGAAATTGCAAACTGGAGAGCTGCTGAATACAAAGTTAAATAACACAAAAAAAAAAAAGAAACAAACAATTGCAAAGTTTCTCAGAAAATCTCTCTGCACCATATTAAAGTTAATGTAAAGGTGAACGACCCATTTCATGCTGCACTGATTAACTCTTGTCATTAATACAGTAAAAAAAATGTATTTCAGACTCCTGTGCTTATATCCTTTGAGTACAGGTATGGGACCTGTTATCGAGAAAGCTCAGGACCTGGTGGTTTCCAGATAATGGATCTTAATGTAATTTGGATCTTCATACCTTAAAGGAACTGCAATGGCCCGTTGGTTGGTGAAACTTGAGTTTGATTTATTACTAACTGCTTCAGTATTAGTGGATCATGTGCAAGTGCTAGTGAATTAATCATGTATTTCAACTTTAACCAGTGCGTATTGTACTGCCCTTATTAATGAGCCCTTATGAGCAAAATTTTGTTATAGTTTAATGAAATGGAATTTTATTATTAACCACTAGATGGCAGTGGAAGACCTGTTATCCTCACTGCTACATATCTCAATACTTTACCTGCTATCCCACAGCCACAGTTCCTTCCCAGAGACTATTATCCCACTGTTACTATAGGCACCATCTCTCCCTACTATACCTGCTATCCCACAGTCACACTCCCTTCCCAGAGACTATTATCCACTGTTACTATAGGCACCATCTCTCCCTACTATACCTGCTATCCCACAGTCACACTCCCTTCCCAGAGACTATTATCCACTGTTACTACAGGCACCATCTCTCCCTACTATACCTGCTATCCCACAGTCACACTCCCTTCCCAGAGACTATTATCCCACTGTTACTATAGGCACCATCTCTCCCTACTATACCTGCTATCCCACAGTCACACTCCCTTCCCAGAGACTATTATCCACTGTTACTATAGGCACCATCTCTCCCTACTATACCTGCTATCCCACAGTCACACTCCCTTCCCAGAGACTATTATCCACTGTTACTACAGGCACCATCTCTCCCTACTATACCTGCTATCCCACAGTCACACTCCCTTCCCATAGACTATTATCCACTGTTACTATAGGCACCATCTCTCCCTACTATACCTGCTATCCCACAGCCACACTCCCTTCCCAGAGACTATTATCCCACTGTTACTATAGGCACCATCTCTCCCTACTATACCTGCTATCCCACAGTCACACTCCCTTCCCAGAGACTATTATCCACTGTTACTATAGGCACCATCTCTCCCTACTATACCTGCTATCCCACAGTCACACTCCCTTCCCAGAGACTATTATCCCACTGTTACTATAGGCACCATCTCTCCCTACTATACCTGCTATCCCACAGTCACACTCCCTTCCCAGAGACTATTATCCCACTGTTACTATAGACACCATCTCTCCCTACTATACCTGCTATCCCACAGTCACACTCCCTTCCCAGAGACTATTATCCCACTGTTACTATAGGCACCATCTCTCCCTACTATACCTGCTATCCCACAGTCACACTCCCTTCCCAGAGACTATTATCCCACTGTTACTATAGGAACCATCTCTCCCTACTATACCTGCTATCCCACAGTCACACTCCCTTCCCAGAGACTATTATCCACTGTTACTATAGGCACCATCTCTCCCTACTATACCTGCTATCCCACAGTCACACTCCCTTCCCAGAGACTATTATCCACTGTTACTACAGGCACCATCTCTCCCTACTATACCTGCTATCCCACAGTCACACTCCCTTCCCATAGACTATTATCCACTGTTACTATAGGCACCATCTCTCCCTACTATACCTGCTATCCCACAGCCACACTCCCTTCCCAGAGACTATTATCCCACTGTTACTATAGGCACCATCTCTCCCTACTATACCTGCTATCCCACAGTCACACTCCCTTCCCAGAGACTATTATCCACTGTTACTATAGGCACCATCTCTCCCTACTATACCTGCTATCCCACAGTCACACTCCCTTCCCAGAGACTATTATCCCACTGTTACTATAGGCACCATCTCTCCCTACTATACCTGCTATCCCACAGTCACACTCCCTTCCCAGAGACTATTATCCCACTGTTACTATAGACACCATCTCTCCCTACTATACCTGCTATCCCACAGTCACACTCCCTTCCCAGAGACTATTATCCCACTGTTACTATAGACACCATCTCTCCCTACTATACCTGCTATCCCACAGTCACACTCCCTTCCCAGAGACTATTATCCCACTGTTACTATAGGCACCATCTCTCCCTACTATACCTGCTATCCCACAGTCACACTCCCTTCCCAGAGACTATTATCCCACTGTTACTATAGACACCATCTCTCCCTACTATACCTGCTATCCCACAGTCACACTCCCTTCCCAGAGACTATTATCCCACTGTTACTATAGGCACCATCTCTCCCTACTATACCTGCTATCCCACAGTCACACTCCCTTCCCAGAGACTATTATCCCACTGTTACTATAGACACCATCTCTCCCTACTATACCTGCTATCCCACAGTCACACTCCCTTCCCAGAGACTATTATCCCACTGTTACTATAGGCACCATCTCTCCCTACTATACCTGCTATCCCACAGTCACACTCCCTTCCCAGAGACTATTATCCCACTGTTACTATAGGCACTATCTCTCCCTACTATACCTGCTATCCCACAGTCACACTTCCTTCCCAGAGACTATTATCCCACTGCTACTATAGGCACCATCTCTCCCTACTATACCTGCTATCCCACAGTCACATTCCCTTCCCAGAGACTATTATCCCACTGTTACTATAGGCACCATCTCTCCCTACTATACCTGCTATCCCACAGTCACACTCCCTTCCCAGAGACTATTATCCACTGTTACTATAGGCACCATCTCTCCCTACTATACCTGCTATCCCACAGCCACACTCCCTTCCCAGAGACTATTATCCCACTGCTACTATAGGCACCATCTCTCCCTACTATACCTGCTATCCCACAGTCACACTCCCTTCCCAGAGACTATTATCCACTGTTACTATAGGCACCATCTCTCCCTACTATACCTGCTATCCCACAGCCACACTCCCTTCCCAGAGACTATTATCCCACTGCTACTATAGGCACCATCTTTTCCTACTAGTGGCAGACGGGGAGATTAGTCAACCAGTGACAAATCTCCTCTTCTGCGGGTGACTAATCTCGATGTACTGCCTTCCTGTTGGCTAAAATATGAATTGCCGGTGGGATCGCTTCGCATTTAGGGTTGCCATCTTTTCTGGAAAAAATACCGGCCTTCCTATGTATTTATCTTTTTTCCCTATTAATAACATTGAGATCAACCATCATTTTTACCGGCCAGGTGGCAACCCTATTCGCATTTGCCCAAAGTTGCCTCACGAGGCAACTTCGGGTGACTTCAGAAATTCGAAGCGTTCCCGCCATCTGCCACTAGCCTAAGGAGGAGACTGCTAGGGAGGCCACTTGATGGTTGGAAAAAAGTGAGACCCAACTTGTATATATTAGTAACGTGGCCACTGCAGCCAAATTGAAACATGGCTATGCACAGTTGCTGGAATGCAGGGTTTATGGGGCTGTCAGACAAATGATTGCATGTTTTTAACTGTAACTTGTTTATTACATTCCTTTGCTAATGTTTGGTATTTGCTTTCACTTCCTGGCTGATGCTGTTTTCCAGTTAGTAATTCTTAAAATAGATAAACAGAAAGTAAAAGTAGGTTCTCGCACTGGTGCCATTAGTCCTTTCATAGTGTAGTGTTTATTTGCTACAGTTCATACTGATGGCCAGTTTTACTAAACAGAGTGCACTAACCATTTACTACAAAAAGCATTTGTGCTAATGGGTCACCTTTCCAAAGTGTCAAGTGCAGCTTCTGCAAAAGGCATTTATGCCAATCACCATTCTTCCCAAAGAGTAAAATGTGGTTGCTACAAAGGTATTCATGCTAATAACCCACCTTTCCAAAGTACACAATGTGGTTAAACATTGATCATCCCAACCTAAACTTTGATTACCCCAACCTCCTCTGAGTCTGTCAATAGAAAAAATCCCCAAGCACTTCAGACCGTGGTAGGCCGTAAGCACAGGGCTCTCAAATGTTTTGGGTCCCACAGCACTAAGATCCCTAGGGGACACTCATGCAAATGGAATTCCAGGGTTCCACCAAAGGTCGTCGGCTTTCTAGAGTGAAAGTACAGGTCACTTGAATAAACTACACTCCTTGCTTTCCACCAAAGTTCTTGAGGATGGCTGTAGAAGTGGCAACAAACACAGGTAGACATGGAGGTCTGCTATTGACTAGTATTAGTATTTGGGGCTGTTTGCTTAAACTGCCAGGAACTGTTTCAGTCTCAGTCAAGACATGGTTTGTAGGCTTGTAGCCAGGCATTCCTGGACCATGCCTATTCATTTGAATATATTTTTGCTCTTACTATGTCATTTGTTTTTCTTGTAGGTCTAGAAGTTTGGCTACAGCATGAAAAGGCTCCTTTCAGGGGCATAACTAGTACTTCAGAAGAAGCAGACCCTGTGGCTGCAGGGGGAGCAGGAGGTATAGGGGCCTTATGAGACCCTCATTAACGAGCGATATCAATATACTGTATACTGGTAACACAGGACAACCTCTGGATATGTTGGGGGCTCTAAAATTAAGTTGCTGTGGGGCCCAGGAACATCTAGTTACACCACTGGCTCCTATATCAGTTTACTGGCAGCTTCCTGATATACACACAAATTATGGAGGCCCTTATCTAATATGTAATATTTATCTTTAGAAATTAAATATTAAAATCATTTTTTTGCTATGTCTCCAGATGGATTGGTCTCTGAATTTCTGTTGGATTTCATTAGGCTTGAAGTACGGCTGCTTCTGGTCCCCTTACACACTGAAGTTGTTGCCTCTCTCATAATTATATGGAAATCAGGATTATGTAGTACCTATTATGCTGAAAAATGAATCAGATTTTTTTAAAATACCTCTCTCCCTCTTGGTAAGGAATGCCATAACCTGATTTTCCTTTTAGTAAAGAAACCTGCCCAACGTGATGTGAAATCTCCTTGCCTCCAGGTAGGGCTGCCACCTTTTCTGGAAAAAAATACCGGCCTTCCAATATATTTATCCTTTTTCCCTATTAATAACATTGGGATCAACCATCATTTTTACCGGGCAGGTGGCAACCCTACCTCCAGGTTCAGTGGGTGACCTCTTGTTGCCTTCACTTTCCCATGGAAAAAAGTTTATTAGACAATGTTGGTATTTTTCCAACATATATTTCTACATTCTCATCATATAGTTTTTATTTCTAGAAGAAAGAAACCTTAACACCTCTGATTCATTATGGTAGCTTACTGATCTAAGCATATGGATTCTCCATGCCCTGCCTGATCAATATCTATCCAAAGATTGTTAAGATATCTGTTGTGTAGGTTTGAAAATTGTGTTGACGTCTTTAATGTCTTTAATTGTCCATTAATGGAACTGCAACAGGATTTGATCATTAAGGATAAGTTTTGCCCATGTACTTGGGTGGCCAAATGGGGCATAGATCATCTCGTTTGGGGAGGTTACCAACAGGCAGGTAACTATAGGGGAAGCAGACCTCACAGCCTCCCTCTCCAGCCACCTTCTAACCAAAAATTTTCACTCCTGGAGCATCTGGCAGGCGGAGAGGGAGGAGGGGGCAGGATAGTGATGAAAACCGTGTGCCGGGCCTCTTTGATGATTTTTTTTTTCTTAGATCCTAAGAATTTATACCATTCCAACTGGTAGTTTCTACTGTAAGACAGAATGTCAGAATATAAAACAACTGGTTAAAGTCATAACATTTGCATGCAAAAACATTGCAGTTTATTGGTTCTTCTATTTTAGATTTTCAATGGGTAATCAAGGTGGTACAAGGTGCTGAGCTTGGGTTTTTATATACTGAATATTTTATATGTTACACTTCATGTAATTTCTTGTAGTGTTGAACTCAGTCTCCTAGGGCCACCAGAGAACCAGACAATCTGGGCCCACTCGCACAGCAGTTACATATAGAGTGCTAAATAGAATCAGTTTTTCTATAGGTGTAAATAAGGATGGGCTGATGGGAATTCTCCTAGGCTATGACCCATGGAGTGATCCTATTGTATTCTGGTAGGCTTGTCCTGTTTCCTAAGGGTAGGGACACACTGGGCGATTTGGGGAGATTTAGTCGCCTGGCGACTAATCGCAGCGACTTTTCTTCCGGAATGCCTCCCCTCACTCTGCGCCTGGATAAAATGAAAAGTCGCCGGCGCTAATCACACACGGCGATTCGTTTTCCGAAGTCGCCAGAAGTTGCCTCACGAGGAAACTTCGGGCGACTTCGGAAAACGAATCGCCGCGTGTGATTAGCGCAGGCGATTTTTCATTTTAGCCAGGCGCAGAGCGAGGGGAGGCATTCGGGGAAGATTGGTCGTGGAAAGTCGGTGCGATTAGTCGCCAGGCGACTAATTCTCCCCAAATCGCCCAGTGTGTCCCTACCCTAACTAGTTTGACTAGAGCAGTCTCTGTTAGCGAAATCTCAGCATTATACCTGGCAGATGCTAAAAGTCACAGACTTTTACATTTTATAGTCTGGTTTTTTACCTTCAGTGTTCTTTGTTCCACACCATATAAACCTCACTGTACCTTGAAATCATATAGATTGCACCCACACCTAATGATTTAGAATTTAGTGGAAAGCACAACTTTCCCTTTTTTGCTATAGTATATGTAACTATTATATAGATATAGGTCCCATCCTTCCCAAATATAGTCCTATGGAAACACTGGGATGGGAGATGGCGTTCCAGTAATTTGGAGCTTTCTAGATAAAGGATTCTATACCTGTATTGCAATATATAGGCAAGCATCCCTGTTCACTTTTAGGATGCTATAGAATGGCCAATTCTAAGCAACTTTTAAACTGGTTGACATTATTTATTTATTTTCATCTGACTCTTTCCAGCTTTCAAATGGGGGTCACTGACCCCATCTAAAAAACAAATTCTCTGTAAGGCTACAAATGTATTGCTATTGCCTGGGCTGCTCCAGCCATGAGGCAAGGTGAGAATCTTGTCTCAGGCGGCACGGAGTGGCCAGTTACCAGGGGCGGCAAAAAGCCGAATGTCCATTTTTTATTGCACTAGCGATGCGGCCCCTCCTCGACCCGCTCTGACGCTACAAGTTAGGAGGGCGGAACGAGAGGGAGTAATACCCCTAAAAAAGGCCCTTGGCCCGCCCCCTAATCTAATTAAAATTTACCTTTTTCGCTGCCTTCTGCCCATCGCGTGTCGTGGCTCCACCCCCTTCTGTTCCTGCCCCCACCACTGGCCGGTGAAAATTTTGTAAAAAGTTGGCAACCCTAATTATAGGTGAGTTTAAAGAATCTTTTGTCTTTGTCTGTATTAATGTTTTAGTGTGTTTTTGCATTCAGTTGTTTTTTTATTCCACATCAGATAAACCCTTACTTATGGGGAAAAGGCAAAGACAAGAGGAGACCTTGAATGAGACTTAAAGGAGAAGGAAAGGCTAAAATTAAGTAAGCTTTATTAGAAAGGTCTATATAAATACACCAGTAAATCCTCAAAGTAATGCTGCTCTGAGTGCTCTGTCAAAAGAAACACAGCAATTTTTTCCTTCTACTGTGTACTCATGGACTTCTGTATCAGACTTCCTGTTTTCAGCTTAATCCTCCAGGGCTAGGGCTTGAGCATGCTCTGTTTGCTCCTCTCCCCCTCCCTACTGTAATGTGAGAATAAATAAAGTGTTATAGCTTGCACTATTGTGGCTAGTCTATTGGCAATAAACTGCTTCTGTAGCTTTCCTTCTCCTTTAAGATGTTTGAGTTCACAGTTAAGGATTGATTTCCGATCATGTTTTATTGATAGGCTCCATAAATAGACTTTCTATGACTTCCCTTAGGATTTCTGCTCTTCTTGGCAACACATATTGTCCCTATTTAAATAAAGGCAGGGCATGAAGAATTGGTTATCTAACATGTCTTATTTCTGGCCACCATCCGGGATTCACATGCCATACCGGATAGGCTCTTATGTAGTTACGTAGATATATAGTTTGGTGTTTGTTATTCTATTTGCTGCAGTGTGTGGGGCAGGTGACTCCTTGGCCAGGTGTGTTGGACTACTTAGCACATATATTCTAAAAATTCTGGAAGGGCGTCTGCTCTGGCAGGTAGATAATAAGAGTTATTTTTATGTTTGTAGGTGACCACATGAAGAATGTAAACACAACATTCAACGTTGTTATCATTTATATTTATACAATTTAGTCCTTTTGGGTCCATCCCAGGTGTGGCGTCATTTGTTTAGTGTCGCAACGCAGGCGGAGGTGTCGTTGTTGTGGCGGGAACCGAAGCTGTACCAGTCAAAAAAGAATCCAAATAAAACAACACCCCAGTGCTTTATGGGTAGCTGCTTTTCTAACAATACACACTGAGGCGCGTCACCTGCTGGCCTTTCTATAAAAGGGTTAATTGTGGAAAAAAAATGTTGTTTGTGTTCCACAGGAAGCTAACGTTAATAAAAGAAAACACAGACTGAGCAAGAATAGGGGAAAATAAAATAGTGATAACAATTAGCCCACAACTCTGGAATGTGTGATTGACTGCCAAGAATTCAAATAACATGTTTTTATGCGGAGGTATTTCATGGAACAAAGAGCCGGGGTTATCTACGGCCATACAGTATGCTGGTAATACCCGCCAAATTGGGAGCAATGTGGGCAGCCAGGAATTAGGAAACCTAGCGGCAGTACAATGGGAGGGGAGGATAAATAAAGCAATAAAATGGCTCATAATATTATGGCCAGAAAGGTCTTTAGAGCTGGGAATTCCAGCCTGGAGCAGGCCAACTCATTATCTGACAGTCACAATTCAAGGGAATGCTTAAAGAAGAACTAAAGCCTAACTAAAGCGGTAGTTACAAATGTTGTACATTATCTTTTGGGCTTCTGTACCAGCCCAAGGCAACCACAGCCTTTTAGCAGTAAAGATCTGTGTCTCCAAAGATGCCCCAGTAGCTCCCCATCTTCTTTTCTGCTGATTCACTGCACATGCTCTGTGCTGCTGTCACTTACTGAGCTTAGGGACCCACTCACAATATACAGTACATATAGAATAGAAATGTCACAATATAAGGCTGATTAGTAATTAATATAGATAATTACTACATGGCAGCACAGAAACCAGTGCAATTAGCATCAGAATTTAATAATCAGCAAACCTGTAGCATCAGCTTATATTACAGACCAACCTCATTTTCTGCTGGATAATTAGTGACGAGCCCTAAGCTTAGCTTCTCAACAGCTGCTCAGAGCCCACTGAGCATGTGAGTGTCACAGACACTTTCCAAGATGGTGACCCCCTGTGACAAGTTTGAAGTCCTGGATCATTGCTGCTATTGACAAGCTGAAACTTTAGGCTGGTGCAATAAATTCAGTATATAAAATATGTAATTTTTAGCCTTATTCATTTCTAGGGTTTAGTTCTCCTTTAAAGGGTGGTTCGCCTTTAAATTAACTTTTGTTATAGAATTGGATAATTCTAAGCAACTTTTCAGTTGGCCTTTACTTTTTATTTTTTATAGTTTTTGAATTATTTGCCTTCTTCTTCTGACCCATCTTTCAAATGGGGGACACTGACCCTACATAAAAACAAATACTCTGTAAGGCTACACATTTATAGTTATTGCTGTTTTTTATTACTCATCTTTCTATTCAGGCCTCTCCTATACATGTTCCAGTCTCTTAGTCAAATCAATGCATGGTTGCTAGGGGAATTTGGACCTTAGCAATCTAAATAACTTGAAAACCACAAAAAATAAAAAAATGAAAACCAATTGCAAATTGTCTCAGAATATCACTCTCCAGATCATGCTAAAAGTTCATTTGAAGTTGAACAACCCCTTTAACTGGGCATGGCTTAAAATGTCCCAATATTTTATTTTCAATTGCTGAATTGATACATTCTGAAATGAAGAATTAAAACTCGCAATAAAACCTGTGATACGCCATGTGTGTGCATATGTCCACTACATTCAAGTGCCTTCTGGACCCACCCTGGGTCACAGAGCTTGCTCTTGCTGTAGTTAAAGGAACACTAACACTAAAAAATGAAAGTGTTTTAAAGTAATAAAAATATCATGTAGTGTTGCCCATTTGTTTGCTTCAGAAACACTACTATAGTTCATATAAACAAACTGCTTGTGTAGCAATGGCAGAGATTGAAAAAAGACTATATGGCACAGGTTAAATAGTGGATAACAGATAACACCATTATGTTCTACAGAGCTTATCTGCTGTGTAACCTGAACCTTTCCTCCTTTGAATGGCTGCCCCCATTGCTACATAGCATCTTATTTATATAAACAATAGTAGTGTTTCTGAAGCAAACACACCAGTTTTACCAGTGCAGGGCAACACTGCATTATATTTGTATTACCGTATATACTCGCGTATAAGCCGAGTTTTTCAGCACCCAAAATGTGCTGAAAAACTCGACCTCGGCTTATACGCCGGTCATACGCGGGTCATATACGCGGGTCATATACGCGGGTCATACCGGGTCATATAGCGCAGGACTGTCTGTGTGATCGCCGCCCGGAGCAGGTCCAGGAGCTCCGGGCGGCGCGTCCTTCCCTGCCGGCGTTCGCTCTCAAAATGGCGGCGCCCATGGCCGCCACGTGGGTAGCGGCCGGCGCCGCTACCCACGTGGCGGCCATGGGCACCGCCATTTTGAGAGCGAACGCCGGCAGGGAAGGACGCGCCGCCCGGAGCTCCTGGACCTGCTCCGGGCGGCGATCACACAGACAGTCCTGCGCTATGGGAGAGGGAGGTGTGTTGGGGCCGCGGAAGGAGCGTATCTGCTCCGGGACCTGCACAGACAGTCCTGCGCTATGGGAGAGGCACAGACAGTCCTGCGCTATGGGAGAGGCACAGACAGTCCTGCGCTATGGGAGAGGGAGGTGTGTTGGGGCCGCGGAAGGAGCGTACGGTACCTTTTTTCTGCTTTCCTAGGTGCAGCACCTCATTGATCTTCTGAGCAGCCATGACAGGTAGGAGGTCACAGGGAAAACAAGTGGCAATTGTCCAGCTAATAGTTCTGACTCTTTTAAATCGTTTTAGATAGATTTCTATGCCATAAAACATGATTACACATTTACACTTTCACATTTTGAAATCTGACATGGGGCCCCTAGGCTTATACACGAGTCAATACATTTTTCCAGTTTTCTTAGGTAAATTAGGTACCTCGGCTTATACACGGGTCGGCTTATACACGAGTATATACGATACTTAAAAACACTTTCATTTTTTGACGTTTCTGTTCCTTTAAGCATACACAAAAAAGAGTGCAGGCACATGCAGTGCACATATGGATCCCTATATTTGATTTAATATATTTTATGGCACATGCAGTACAGGGTTCCCTTGTACCAATAGGTACAAGAAAATTACTGAGTTTAGGCGCAAGTTTAAACCTGTGCCAGTTTGTGTGCTCACTTCATTTCTTTATGGAGAACAAAGATAATTTGCATTGTCCCTCTTCCTTTAATCAAGCCAAGCAGCAGGGAGGCAGCAGACATTCGGGTGCTATATTTAGCTGACAATACTAATGAATACTAATGAAAATGGAAGAAGCTCTAAAAATAAGTCTGGGTTCAAGGGTGAACGGAGCTGAGTAATTATCTTGTTTCCTTTCCTAGAACACAATACAGAAATAGCTGCCTCGGATTCCTTACAGGAAGATCTGGGACACAGAACAGAGACGACGGACCAGGGGAGACACTGATGTCATATTAACTGTACAGCAAACTCATCCCTTAAGGGCAGAGACACGCGTGAAGATTCGGGGGGGTTTACTTATCCCCTCCGAAAAGCCTTCCCGCCGGCTAGAATCTAAATCGCCGGAGGGATGGCACTTCGAACACTTCGTTTTCCAAAGTCGCCCAAAGTTTCCTCATGAGACAACTTCGGGTCGACTTGGGAAAACAAAGCCATCTTGCCAGCGGTTTCGATTCTAGCCGGAGGGAAAGCAGTTCAGGGAGATTAGTCGCCCGAAGAAGAGGCGATTTGTTGCCAGGTGGCTAAATCTCCCCGAATCTTCTCGTGTGTCTCTGCATTTATAGAACATGCATATAGGACAGACCCCTGTGGAGGTTGAAAGATAATAAAGTGGAAGGGATAGAGAAGAGATGGGGGAAAATGCTGGAAGGTGGGGTTCCCCTTCATTACATAAATTAGCAATGTCCACTCTTTTCCTATAAATCCCACCTTGGGTTTCGGGTCCCTCACCATTGTTTGAATTTTGTCAGGCTTCCTTTAACCCATAACATAGTAATGACTTTCTTGGTCAAGAGAAATACAAGCCAATAATAAGAATTTACCCTCAAATGTAATCCTAATTGGTCTTTAGGTCGGGCCTCTTTCACCCCTCTTTCACACAGTGTGCAGCCCAACACTTAAAGAAGACTGGTACATGGGGTTCATGATTAAGCCAATCATTGAGCATGATGTGCTGCATGGCATCTACAGGATCCTTTTTTGTACTGGGCAATGGATAGTGTTAAGGTAGGGATACACTACAATATCCGCAGGTAGACTAATTAGTGGATCTTTACCCAATTATACAGTGAAATTGGTCTTATAGATATGTGGAAGGTTTTTAGGCACATATGGGTTGGGTAAGCCATCGGGAGGGTCCCTTACACCAATAAGCTCTGACTTGGTCTTAAGAGCCCTATAGCTTTTGACATCCAGTGTATGGCAAGCTTTATTCCTAGGTAAAAGCAACTAAACACTCTGTTCATAGCTAAATCCAATGCAGTTGTTTGCTTGAATCCCATTTACTTGTAAGCAGGTTACGTGTTGCTCAGCTCCTCTGAGCCATTTATCAACAGAGATATAATTAAGCAGGGATATCCTCACGTCTCATTAGTAGAACCTGATGATTGGCACTGGAGACATCTCCATTAGAAGTGTGGATTTATCACCTTCCCAGCATCTCCCAGCTGTGCCTTGTGTTTCCAGAATACGAGTGTGAGAAGATCAATCAGCAAAAGGAAATGGGGGGAAATCTGCTATCATTAGTCATAAAGTTATTGATCTACCTCTGCTTCTTTGAGGGTTTCCTGAAAACATGCTCCTCCAGGGAGAAGGGAGCGGGTTTTTAATGACAGATGTGGAAAACACTGAGCCAACATCTGTTCAACAAAGCATCAAGTTAGGTGCTTGAACGATTAACAGCTGTCTGCTCATTAAAGTATTATATTTATTACAATCATGTGCTCTCTTTGGTGTTTGAATAACAGACACACCCTGAAGTCCCTTTAAATGTTGTTAAACTACAACTTTTTGCATGCTAGGTGTTGTAATTTTACAATAACTAGAAGAAGGGGTTCTTAAAGGGATAGGCATCATGGGAAACATGTTTTTTTTTCAAAACACATCAGTTAATTGCGTTCCACCAGCAGAATTCTAGACTGAAATCTGTTTTTCAAAAGAGCAAACAGATTTTTTTATATTTCATTTTGAAATCTGACATGGGGCTAAACATATTGTCAGTTTCCCAGCTGCCCTCAGTCATGTGACTTGTGCTCTGATAAACTTCAGTCACTCTTTACTGCTGTACTTCAAGTTGGAGTGATGTTACCCCCTACCTTTGCCCTCAGCAGCCTAACAACAGAACAATGGGAAGGTAACCAGAAAGCAGCTCCCTAACACAAGATAACAGCTGCCTGATAGATATAACAACAACACTCAATAGTAAAAATCCAAGTCCCACTGCTACACTTTCAGTTACATTGAGTAGGAGGCACAATAACCTGTCTGAAAGTAGTTCCATTATGAAGTGCTGGCTCTTACTGAAAACACATGACCAAGATGTCCAAGATGACCAAAGCAAAATGACGTGAGATGGCTGCATACACACCAATATTACAATTAAAAAAAAACACTTGTTTGTTCAGGAATGCGATTATATAAGGTAGAGTGGATTATTTGCCGTGTAAACAGTGTAACTTAGAAATAAAAACGACACCATTAAAATCATGATGGAATCCCCATGTTTTAGTTGACACACCACAATCTCCTGACATACAGTGATATTGCCTCTACAGCCATAGACAAATGGTAATTTTGTGTTTGGAGAGGTTAATTAAAGACAAATTCCTTCATACTATCACAAGGTCAGTGTCATGTCTAATACTCCAGAACATATGGCAGGATTAATAGCCAATTTCATAGAAAATGCCCCCGTACCACATAATACCTCCATCCTGTGTCTTGTAGACAAATGTATTGATGTTGGATTGGGGAGACCTGGCCTACTCAAACCTTCTTTAAAATCCATCCTTGCCTACAACAGAATTTTATGAAGATGCACCTCTTCTAAACCCATTTTGGGTCACCAAACTGGTTCACCAACTTCATTTTGGTCCCCAGAGAAGAAGGCAAGAAAAACTATCTACTGTGAGGTCAAGCCAACTCAAGATGACCATACACAGATGAAAAGAACTGTTTGGCTCATAAGCCAACAACTGCATACATTTTTTCATGAAGGTTGTAGAAAATATCAACCATCTTAAAATGCATGATCAGAGTTATATCCGCCTGCCAAAATACTACATGATCTCCTGGTGGGTCTAGGCCATAATGGGCCCCAGCCTAGGGTTATTCCAATCAGCCTTTCTCAACTGGCACCACATCCTGATAAAAATCAATAACATTTAGGGTAAGGACACACTGGACGATTTGTCGCCAACGTTTTAAAAAAGTAAATCGCGGCGACAAGACGATCGTCTTTTTTGAACAGACGATTCACAGCGACTATTGGCACAGAGCGATTTGTATCCCATTACTCTTTGCGGTACGTGCTCCACCCAAACTGAAAACGGTTTGTGCTTCCCGCTGTAACCTGGCGTCTTTACGTGCTTGCGTTCTTGCGTCATTGCGTTCGCATTGTAATTTGAATACAATTGCTGCTACTTATCTGTATGTGTGTGCGTGTCTAGGAGATTTCAGTGCTTTTCTAAGTACATGCTATTTCTGATAAATTGCACGGAAAAGCGTTTTGGAGCTACAGGCGATTCACAAACGCGCTGTGGGCACAGGAGCTGGCGTCTTTCATTTGGTTTTGTTCAGAGACAAAACGAGCGATATGTCGCCGCGATTTGCTTTTTAAAGACGTTGGCGACAAATCGTCCAGTGTGTCCTTACCCTTAAACAATCTCTTCTCTGGTGGCAATTCAACACTGTTTACAAATAGTTTTACAAAAGGGTTGGGAGAGAAATAGTTTGATCATAATGACAATAAGGGCAGAGACACACGGGCAGAGTCAGGGAGATTAGTCGCCCGGCAACAAATCTCCTCTTCCTCGGTGGGATTAGTCGCCCCGAGGAAGAGGAGATTTGTCGCTGGACTGCCTTCCCGTCGGCTAGAATGTGAATGGCCGGCAGGATGGTAATCAGGGTGCTTTGTTTTCCGAAGTTGCCTCAAGGAAACTTCAGGTGACTTTGGAAAACGAAGCACTCCAAGTGCAATCCCACTGGCGATTTACATTTTAACCAGCGGGAAGGCAGTTCGGGGAGATTAGTGTTAGATTTGTCACCGGGTGACTAGTCTCTCCAAATCTGCCCATGTGTCTCTGCCGTTAAGGACAAGTCTACAGCTATCTGGGCACCTCAAAAGTATTTTACTTATATTTGCACATTTACATACTCACTGTATTCCCTATAATTAAGTGGTTGACCAAATTTTAACTTTATGCCCCCTTGAAGGTCCAACCTTTGCTCAGGCCCTCTCCTTGCTTATAATAAAGTTACAGACAAAAGATAACATAGGTATATGAGTCATTTAACTATAATACCAAGTATATCTATCTCACCCTGTTGGTCATGGAATGAGTGCGTAGCTTAGAGGGAACATTGACTTAGCAAGAACTTTATTCTATGCCCATGAGTGCAGTGAAAGCTGAATCCTGCCCACATGCTCTGAGGATTAAATATTTTTGGCTTATCCACACATCCTTCAAAAAGACGTGATTAATATCGAAAGAATGTTATGGCTTGTATGAGTTCTTTGTCATTTCGTACCGGCTGACTCTCACTCCCAAGTTAGTCCCGTGCGCTGCAGGATATGGAGGGGGGTAAATACCGAGAACACCTCCTTACAAACACTGCTTTGTTTCTATGGAGAAGCAACAAACGTGGATAAAGCATGACTGTGTGTATGAATATGTATCACTCTACGGATCAATGCATCACAAGTTATATTCACGTCATATTGTTAATGGGCAAATGTCATGTAGAATACTGGCATTAGGGCCCACTAGAGAAACTGACATCTAGGGCCCACTCTCACGAGAACGGGATTAGTGCTGAAAAGGCCAGTGGTAGAAATAAGAAAAAGCGACCAACATATTCCACCAGGAAAAGTTTGAGCAGGCAATGCAACGAGAAATATCTTGTTGGACTGTGGCAAATCTCGTCTCCTTTCTGCTTCCGATTACTGCCCTTTGTGTTGCTTTAAAGGAGGGATGCACCGAATCCACTATTTTGGATTCAGCCGAACCCCCGAATCCTTCACGAAAGATTCAGTCAAATACCAAACCGAATCTGAATCCTAATTTGCATATGCAAATTAGGGGTAGGAAGGGGAAAATATTTTTTACTTCCTTGTTTTGTGACAAAAAGTCACATGATTTCCCTCCCCTCTTAATTTGCAGGATTCTGATTCGGTTCGGCCGGGCAGAAGGATTCGACCGAATCCAAATCCTGCAGAAAAAGGCCTAATCCTGGCCGAATCCCGAACCGAATCCTGGATTTGGTGAATCCCTACTTAAAAGTAGAGGAGCAAATATGGAGCAAAACTGGTGTATTAGCTTCAGAAAAACAATTACAGTTTATATAAACAAGCTGCTGTGTAGCCATTCAAGCACAGAACACAGAGTACATAACAGATAAGTTCTGAAGAATCTCATTGTATACTACAGATCTTATCTGTTATCTGCTGTGTATCCTGTGCCTTTTCTCCTTTTTCAGCTTTGAATGGCTGCCCCCATGACTACACAGCAGCTTGTTTATATAAACTGTAGCAAGCAATGCCAGTCAGCAGCATCAAGGGCAAATAAAGTCTTGAGCTGTATTAAAAGGGGCAGAGAGTCACGGGAGGAGGGGGTCATTCTTCCACTGTATAGAGCACTTGTAAGGCCCCATCTAGAATATGCCGTACAGTTTTGGTCTCCATCACTCAAACAGGACATTATTGTATTAGAGAGGGTACAGAGAAGGGCAACTAAGCTGGTAAAAGGTATGGAAAATCTTAGCTATGAGGAAAGACTGGCCAAGTTGGGGATGTTCACGCTGGAGAAGAGGTGCTTAAGGGGTGATATGATGACTATGTATAACTATATAAGGGGATCATATAATAATCTCTCTAATGTAGTGATGGGCGAATTTGCACCGCTTCGCCGAAAAATTTGCGAAATTCGCGAAACGGCGAAAAATTCGCGAAACGGCGCCGGCGTCTCGTTTTTGACGCCGGTGCCCGTTTTTGACGCCAGCGCCCGTTTTTCGAAAAAAAAATTTTGACGCCGGCGAATTTTTTCCGCGAATTTTCGCGGGAGTTTCGCGAATTTATTCGCTGGCGGCGAATCACGCAAATTCGCCGCGAATTCGCGCCTGGCGAATAAATTCGCCCATCACTACTCTAATGCTTTATTTACCAGTAGATCTTTCCAGTGGACACGAGGTCACCCGTTCTTATTAGAAGAAAAGAGGTTCCGCCTAAATATTGGGAAGGGGTTTGTTACAGTGAGAGCTGTGAAGATGTGGAATTCTCTCCCTGAATCAGTGGTACTGGCTGATACATTAGATAGCTTTAAGAAGGGGTTGGATAGCTTTTTAGCAAGTGAGGGAATACAGGGTTATGGGAGATAGCTCATAGTACAAGTTGATCCGAGGACTAGTCCGATTGCCATTTTGGAGTTAGGAAGGAATTTTTTCCCCCTCTGAGGCAAATTGGAGAGGCTTCAGATGGATTTTTTTTTGCCTTCCTCTGGATCAACTGGCAGTTATTATATATGTAGTGCAGTGGTGGCAACCCTATCCACCACTGCACTACATAACCTGCCCATGTAGCCCGAATCATGGGACCCAACAGGACAGGAGTACACCAGGGTTTTCTCCTGTAGCTGCTAATAGTCCTGATTTCCACATACCAACAACAGGGTTTTGACCAAATTTGGGGCCATGTCTGGACATTAATGGATGCACTGGGGAGGATTGGGGAGTGGACAAAATTTTGAAACTCTAATGTTGGGAGGTATTGTATAAACCTGATTTGTTTTGAGACAAGAGGACACCAACCAGATATTGACCTTCAACGGGAGATCTGATCCAAAAAGTTCAAACCCCACTGCTTGAAAGTGGTACCACTTTTTAAAAGTAGTGTTTTGATCTGAAACCAATGTGCATGCATACGTGAAAGGAAGTAGCATTGAAAAAAATACAAGATCTTTCATTTTGAAAGAGTTGTATATTTACCTATGTACTGCTCACTAGCCACGTGCTTCTAGCTCAGACTCAACGTGAGTCCATGAGTCAGTGGCCCTTTGTCCCATGTCACAACAGAGCGGCCTGACAATTATTCACACAAGAAATAGGGGGAGGTAAGAAAATAAAAGCCTATGATTAAAGTCTCCCTATACTGCTTCTTATCGCTATAGGCTATAAAACAATAATTAGTGATAAGGTTCGCTCATTTCCTGCACAAGTAAAATGAAATAAATCATCATATGCAATTTGATGTTTTTTAAAAGAAAGTTATTTGTAATTGCTATTTAAGGGTAGGACTACCCAGGCGTTTTCGGAGCGAAAATCCGATGCTGTGTCTGCATCTGACAGTCGTGTCGTGTCGGATCAATGCTGCGACTTCATCCGACATTTATATAACTTACCTTACTTCGGATCGTGCCGAAAACGTCTGTATAGTCCTATGTTTATGTTCTCTGCACTACTGGTTCTGACTCAGGAAACAATGTAGCCAAAGCCAGCTTTGATGGCACTCTAGAAACACCCTTTTTCTTTTAAATAACACCTTGTTTGAATGTAATCATCCCAGACAGGCCACACTACAGCTGCTGAGCACAGTGCTGGCCTCATACACACGCCCAACTAATCTTGGAGTAAATCCACTTATTTTTACTATGGGCTTCTGGCAGACGTCAGTTGATGGCTCCTGTGTTACTAATAAACACAAATGGCATATTCCTGAGTACAATTTACTGGACATTACTCAGGCCAAGGAAAGTGAACACATTTAGTCATTGTTCTTTAGCTCAGCCCCGTGCCCAAATTTACAGTCTGTCTTTCTCTAATCACCCATTATAATATGTTGCCGCTCACACAATACACAGAGAGATGTTTTGGCAGCTGCTCTCTATTCCGGCACAACAAAGGGAAAAGGAGAGTTGTTTTTGGGAAGTAAGTCATTACAGAAGCCAACTATTTAGGCGCCAGAATTTCATGGCTGTAATTCCCCTGAGAGACAAAAATATGCCAATAAAGAATAAAAAGCAGTAGGACCGAAACACACAGGGAGCATCCAGAGTCACACCCAGCTTTATTATCTGATTCTTCTGAAAGCCTTGTTGGTCTCCAGGCAGTTGTCTTGTTGCATTGTTCTATTCCCGCTAGAGAGTACAGTCCTATCTTTTGGACAAAGGGAATAATTTACTAAATGGAGGAAGCTATTATGCAAAGTACAGTATCTGCACTCTGATTTGTTTATTGTCTAAATGCCCAGGTACAGTATTTATTGCCCCTTTTCATTACCCCCATGTGCATAGGAGATGTAGCATATTAAAGGGGAGGTAAAGTCTAAAATAGACTAAGGCTAGAAATGCTGAACTTACTGCACCACAAGCCTAATCAAACAAATGATTTATGCTTTCAAAGTTGGCCCCAGGGGGTCACCATCTTGTAACTTTGTTATACATCTTTGCAAGACCAAGACTGTGCACATGCTCAGTGTGGTCTGGGCTGCTTAGGGATCGTCATAAATTATCAAAACAGCACATGTCAAATAATATCTGCCAGCAGCCGATACAGCAAGACTACACTGAGTCCTATGTTGTCTTGTAATCTAATGTGGATTTTTACAGTTTTTGTATTGTTTAATACAAACTTTCTCCAACTCTGCAGAACCAGTGGCTGCTGCAAAATAATCCTCCAAATAGAACCCCAGTTTATCCGTTTAAATATGGCTCCATGATCTTTGTCCCTGCAGCTGGAGTTGGAAACAGTAAAGGGGATGTAAAGCCAAAAATAAAATCCAATACAAATCTCTACACAGTCGCCGACTGCTCTACAGGGAAACAAACAAAGCTGCTCGAGTTCTGCATGGCTGGGAAGTAAGGTGGAGGCTCCCCCTGCTGTTCATAAGTATGATTGTTTCCCTGCAGAGCAGTTAAGGACCGTCTGACAATTCCTATCCACAGCAGTTAATGAAGGGAGAATTCCACTGCATACAGTCAGGTTTCTTATAAAAACAATACACATTTTTTAATTAAAGTATATTGGAGATAGTTTTCTTTTTCATTACAGAAAGTAAAAATGTAATTATTTTGCCTTTACATGCCCTTTAAGGAACATTTGGACAGTGGTACAAGGGGTACCGCTTATCCCTTTAAAATATTATATAGCATATAGGGGAAACCGCCCTATGCCTGGCACATCAGCAGTTGTATGGAGGACACTGGGACATAGCAGGGACAGTATCATCTGCACTCTGAAATCATATTTTTAAACATTTGAAAAGTTGCTAATACATTTTCACTATCACGCTAACAACATTAAGCCAACCTTTTCTATCCATCCATATCCATTTGCCACTGCAACTGCATATGTCATAATGATATGCCCCCTTTGTTTTACAGTTTCTTTTTCTGTGGTGAGAGGGTATATCATTGGGTTCTCTGAGTCCAGATGAAGGTGCAACCCTGTTGCCATAACCCTGCATCTGAAATGGATCTACTGCAGTCAACCATCCAGATGAATCACTGGGGGGCCAGGCACATCCCTGATCTGCAGAAAAATGCACACAAAATTGTGTTCTTTGTAAGAAGACATTTTCCAACCTGTTCTGTTAAATAGGTTGACCATATCTCACTGTGAATGCTAAGCTTCAATTGGTGTTGTTGTGGCCACTTGGTGGCACCACAGCATGCACAACAGGAAACTCTGCGGGAAAAGGTTGAACAGAAATTATATTTACAAGACAGTGGAGGGTGAATGGAATCATCAGAAACTTCCCCACTTCCTCTTCTAAGGAGACATGTTTTTTCCATTGTTGGAGATAAACACTGAGGCTCATTTATCAATCGTCGTAGTGGGAAGTCCTGACAGTGGAAGGGAGTTTTCTGTGAGATATAGTTTATTTCCTCACCTGAGTGATGTCATTGTTATTGACCTTTATTTATATTGTGAAAGCAAACAATGCAGTTCTCTACATGTTCAAATGTTAACCTCTGCCCCCGTGGAGCTCACAATCTATTTCCCTAAATACATACAAGAGGCAAACAATGTTCATATAGATTATGTCCTGGTAGGTGTCCAACCCAAGCCCCGAAGCTAGAAGGTAGTAAAGCCCTATAAGCATTGCATATTTACCCACAGTCATTATATGATCTTCCCCCCCCCCAAAAATATATTTTTTTTTAACTCCATGGGCCATCATTGTTTGGACAGAACAATGTTGCAGTTTGCAGGTTTCCATTTAAGAATCATAAAACACAAGTTGCTTCCTTTCAGTAATGGAACAATGAGAATCTTTTTTTCAGTTAAGCTGCACTTTTTCAGGGGTGACAAATATGCAGCAGGAGATGATTCATGTGCTCCCATGATCCACATAGAACTTTCAGCATTGAGCTCCTTAAAAACTGAAGATTGGTTCTTAATGGTGCTACAGTGAAGCCACCATTAGAGCCACAGTGACTCTAAATTTAATGACGTTTTAGGGGGATTTCCTGTGGGGACAAATAGCATCTAGTTACAGTTTAGTAACTTCCCCACCCCTTCTTACCCTATAAGGTAAGAGGGAGTCTGAGTCAGCCAGATAAAGGGCAGCCAAGGAGTGTTCCTTCTAAATGTAATGTTGGTAAAGTCAAATTGTAACTCTGAATGAAGTGGTTTGATTTTGTGGTTAGGCACAGTTTGATACATCAAGGGATTGGTTGTCTGGCACAATTTGCAGGAACCGTTTGATGTTAGGTATAATTAGAAATTACAAAGAGCCAGCTTTCTGTTAATGTCTCAAGGACCCATTGTGGGACACAACTTGACTTCACAAAGACACAATTGTTGGTTACAATTTGATGTCACAAGTAACAACTTAATGGGCACATTGGTATAAGGAACTGGTTGTTTGGCACTCTGTGACATCACATTTTGTAGGCACAATTTGACATCACCAGGAGCCAGCAGTTTGGCACAGTATGATGTCACAAGGAACTGGTTGTAAGTCACATTTTGATTTTAAATCAGTGATCCATAACCAGTGGCTTGTGAGCAACACCAAACTCTTGCATGTTGGTCTCAATGGCCTCAAAGCAGATGCTTGTGTTTGAATTCCTGGCTTAGAGGCAAGTTTTGGTTCCATAAAAACCAGGTGTACTGCCTAACAGAGTCTCCTGTAGGCTGCCAGTCCACAAAAAGGATAATGACACCACTTTTATGGCTATTTTCATGCTTGTGTTGATCCCTGACTCTTTTTACATTTGAATGTTGTCAGGCCCGGACTTGTAGCGAGGCCACAAAGGCCCCGGCCTAAGGCTGCAAAATATTAGGGGAGGCATACAGCCCAGGCGCTTTCCGAGGAGCACTGGGAGACGAAGGCACAGGCACGCTCGCAGGGAGGGGGTATGCGAGGACCGTGTGGCCCAGGTTCGCCCCCCCTTCAAATCCGGCGTTGAATGTGGCTCACTGGTAAAAAAAAGGTTATGGACCCTAAATAGTGCTTAGTCTAATGAGCTGCAGCAATTTCAATTGTACTAATGGGATTCAGTATTGCATGTTGTGCCAAGTTTAAGCAGAAATGTGCAGTCCCCAGCGACCCTTTAGCTGTTTTTATCTAAAACTTTAAGAATCCAACCCACAGCGAAACAAATAAATATCAATCAGATTTTCAGTGTCAAAAACCAGGACAAATGGGAGCTCTATCCTCTCTGCCCTTCCCAATGCTGGCTCTCCAAGATATCCGAACAATCAACCTGCGACCCAAATGGATGGATGTCAAATGAATAGCCAAATGTAGATTGTTCTGGCCTAAACTTGGGGTTTTCAGATGATTTGTGCTCAAGCCCACCTTTGAGGGCCCCATCATTGCTCAAAACAAGGTTATGAGAACCTTGTTGAATCGGTCAGTCCGCCATAGTTCCAAGACTGTCTGGGGCAGTTAAAGGGCATGTAAAGTAAAAAATAATCCCATTTTTACTTTCTTTAATGAAAAAGAAACCTACCTCCAATATAGTTTTATGCAGTTTTTATAAGAAACCTGACTGTATGCAGTGAAATTCTCCCTTCATTTACTGCTGTGGATAGGAATTGTCAGATGGTCCCTAACTGCTCTGCAGGGAAACAATCATGCTTATAAACAGCAGGGGGAGCCCCCGCCTTACTTCCCAGCCATGCAGAACTCAAGCAGCTTTGTTTGTTTCCCTGTAGAGCAGTCGGCGACTGTGTAGAGATTTGTATTGGGTTTTATTTTTGCCTTTACATCCCCTTTACTGTTTCCAACTCCAGCTACAGAGAAAAAGATCATGGAGCCAGATTTAAACAGATAAACTGGGATTTTATCTGTGTTTCATGTAACCCTTAGATTACATGAAACACAGGACCCAGTGCAGTCTGTATATTCTGATTATTAATCAGTCTTGTTGTAGCGGCTTCTGGCAGATATTATTTGACTTGTGCTGCTTTGATAAATTATGATGCAGCCCAGACCACACTGAGCATGAGCACAGTCTTGGTCTTGCAAAGATGTTTAACAAAGTTACAAAATGGTGACCCCCCCTGTGGTCAAATTTGAAAGCATAAATCATTTGTTTGATTAGACTTCTGGTGCAGTAAGTTTATGTTTAGTATACAAAATACAGCATTTCTAGCCTTATTCTATTTTAGACTCTACTTCCCCTTTATTAACTGTTCATCCCTAATCTCACTAAACTGGTCTTTCAGAGGTATCTAAGAAAGCAAATAGGCATTGATTATCAGTCCAACCCAACTGGCCTTCGGACTGAGCCCACCAAGCTACTGCTACAGGTCCCGACAGGAAGGTTCGACCACCAAGCTTGGAAACCAAACTTTACTTCCTCGTCTTCTTTACATCCCACATCTGCATTAACAGATGAAAATGCTAAATTTGGACACGTTCTGTCAAAAACACTCCCCAGCTGATATATATGCTCAGGCAGTAAGACAGTTTGGCTGAAATCACTTAAAACGGCCTTCCAAATCTTTTCCAAAACATTAAGACTCTCCTGTATGCTCCTTAGCGCCTCACATGCAGAGAAATGTATACAAACTTTACTAGGCAACCGGGTCCCCTCCACTCCTGACTGAACCAGCTCCCGCCGCTTGTAAATAAGGAATAACAGCAGGTATTTTATCTCTGGCGCTCGTGTGAGAGTCACTCGTACACCTGCATGATTTGGCAGCAGGAATGTTTTTATTTAGCATATTTCCTTAATCACAATGATAACAAAAGCATTTACTTTGGGACTGATTTATGTTCAACCTGACTCTCAGCCTGGTCCAGGCGGGAAAATTCTAGTGAGCATGTGACCAGGAAGCCAAGACCTTTTTGGAGAAAAAAACCTTCCATAAAAAGTAGGGATGCACCGAATCCACTATTTTTGATCGGCCGAACCCCCTAATCCTTCGCGAAAGATTCGGCCGAATACCGAACTGAATCCGAATCCTAATCCCCTTTGGTTATTCAAATTAGGGTGGAACATTTTTTACTTCCTTGTTTTGTGACAAAAAGTCACGTGATTTCCTTCCCCACCCCTAATTTGCATATGCAAATTAGGATTTGGATTCAGTTCGGCCGAGCAGAAGGATTCGGCCGAATCCGAATCCTGCTGAAAAAGGCCGAATCCTGGCCGAATCCCGAACCGAATACTGGATTCGGTGCATCCCTAAAAAAAGAAACCCTACCCCCCCCAGCCTAGCTGCTACACCGGGCAAATGCCCCATACTCTTTAGCTACCCCTCCATGCAGATTCTGTCCAGCTGAGTTTACGGCAGCCATCTTCTTCTCTTCCGGATCGGCCCATGTGCAGTTGGAGCAATTTTCTGTATCACAACAACTGCGCATGCACCGAAGTGCCTCATTCCGAAGATTAACGAAGAGTCTGAAAATGGCGCCCTTGAACTCCTATGGACAGAGTATACACTGAGGGGTAAGTAATGAGTTAGGGGCATTTCCCCAGGGGTAGCAGCTAGGCTGGGGGGAGCGAGGTCTATGCAGTGTTGGACTGGCCCGGTGGGACACTGGGAAAAAATCTGGTGGGCCTGACCCTTAATGGGCCCCGCCGGACCAGTCCCCTCTCCTGATCAGATTGTACAAAAAAAAAAGGTTTTTTTTAGGCACCGCGCAACGGCATCTGCGCATTTGCGCAGCAGCATTCAGGCAGACGCGCTGAGCAGCTCCTTCACGCAGGCACGCTGAGCGCGCTCGGTGCATCACAGTAAGGGGGGGCTGCCCTGGACATTAGTCCTGGTGGGCCCTGGACCCCCCAGTCCGACCCTGGGTCTATGTACTGTAGGGGGGTAGGGGTTGTTTTTTAAGGGTTTATTTCTCCTTAAGGGCAGAGACACATGTGGAGATTCGGGGAGATTTAGTCGCCCGGTGACTAATCTCCCAGAAAAAACCTTCCTCCAGCTAGAATCGAAATCGTTGTCAGGATTGCACTTGGAGCGCTTAGTTTTTCGAAGTTGCCCAAAGTTTTCTTGTGAAGCAACTTCAGAAAACGAAGAGCTCCAAGTGCCATCCTGCTGGCGATTTATATTCTAGACAGCTGGAAGGCAGTTTAGTTTAGTTAGTTTAGTCGCCCGACGAAGAGGCGATTTGTCGCCGGGCGACTAAATCTCCCTGAATCTCCACGTGTGTCTCTCCCCTTATAGAGGATGGGGGAGGAGGGGCTTTGCTTCAAGCAACAGCCTGTGGCACAGACTGAGGACAAACATACACAATTATACACCCTCTGAAGGGGCCCCTCAGTCAAATTTATTTTTAAAAACATTTTTCTCAGGTGCTTAATAAATGTCCATTTGCATATGCTGTGGATAGAGACAAGCTCAATACCTGGCTATATATAAATACAGCAGCACTTGTATCACTAATCACTGTTTATATGCTTTGTCTCTGTATCCAAGCCGAGCCTCGTGTCTCCTACATGTGACACCGACAGTCGCTGCTCTGTTTAGCAGGAAGGAGTCCGAAGAGTTTTGCTGCCATGGCAGAAAGTATTATTGGAATAAAAGGAAAACAATGGGCATAAAAAGCAGAAGCCAATTTAATTGCTGCCCCATAGTTACATAGTTACAGTTGGGTTAAAAAAAGACGATCAAGTTCAACCCCTCCAAATGAAACCCAGCACCCATACACACACTTACCCCTCCATACACTCACATAAACTATATCTACTCATACCCTCAGCGCTGATTCAGGCCTTTATGCCGCCTGAGGCAGCCTTCCGTTGCCGCCCGACCCCTCCTCACGGTGCTCACATTTTCTGCGCAGGAGGGGGTCGGGCGCTGCACGACGCTAGTGCAGAGAGGGCAAAACCGGAACTTCGGCTCTTAGTTACCAGGAGTGGCATTTATACCGCCCCTGGCAGTGGCGGAACTACCGGGGGAGCAGGGGGTGCGAGCGGGCCAGGGCCCACACCCCCTCAGGGCCCCCCGGCAGCTCGCGCTCCACTGACAAAAACGGCCAAATGCGGCCGAATGGAGGGGGGTGGGGCCTGGCTGTGCGTCACGCACCAGGGCCCGCCCCCCTCAAGTGACGCTACTGGCCCCTAGTAACCAGGGGGCGCTGCCGCCTGAGGCGAGTGGATCAACTCGCCTCATTGGTGGAGCGCCCCTGCATATCCCAACTATAGAACTTAGTATCACAATAGCCTTGGATATTATGCTTGTCCAAGAAATCATCCAAGCCCCTATTAGGGGCAGATTTATCAAAGGTCGAATATCGAAGTTTTTTTGTACGTTTTTTTGTAACTCTAATTATTTATGAAAAAAACTAACATCTAATATTCGTTGGAATACGAATGACCCGAACATTCGACTCAAATTCAAATCCAGTTTTCGTCTAAAAAAACTTGAATGTCAGGAAGGCAACTAACATCATCAAATGGTTCAACGGACCTCTGCAGGTTTTAGGTGGCATATATTCGAATCAGAACTGGGTCGAGGTGTGAGAAATCTCACATTCAAATTCTAATTTGAGATGGTGATTTAAAATTCGAATTTGTGAGTTTGGACCCAAAAAAAAGTGAAAATTCTAATTTGAATTTACCATTCAACCTTAATAAATCTGCCCCTTAAATTCATTAACAGAATCCGCCATCACAATAACATCCGGCAGGGCATTCCCCAACCTCACTGTCCTCACTGTGAAGAACAAATTAAGCTGCTTCAAATGAAAGTTCTATTCCTCTAGACCAGAGGTCCACAACCTTTTTTTACCAGTGAGTCACATTTAAATGTAAAAAGAGTTGGGGAGCAACAAACATGAAAAAATCCCTTGTGGTGCCAAATAAGGGCTGTGATTGGCCATTTAGTAGCCCATATGTGGACTGGCAGCCTACAGGAGACCCTACTTGGCAGTATACTTAGTTTTTATGCAAGCCAGGAATTCAAAAATAAGCACCTGCTTTGTGGCCAGTGAGAGCAACATTCAAGGGGTTGGTGAGCAACATGTTGCTTACGAGCCACTGGTTGAGGATCACTGCTCTAGTCTAAAGGGGTGGCCTCTGGTGTGGTGATTCTTTTTATGGGAAAAAAAGATCCCCAACTATCTGTCTATAAAGTCTTCTAATATATTAGAACCACCCCAACCTTGACAGTCCATCCATTTAAATCTTCCATCCCTTTTACCAGTTTAGATACATGTCTCCACCTCACCACCTCCACCTCTCTCCACCTCATTAACATTGTTCTGAAAGGAACAGTAACATCAAAAAATCAAAGTGTTTTACAGGAATGGCAATATAATGTATTGTTACCCTGCACTGGTAAAACCTATGTGTTTGCTTCAGAACCACAACTATAGTTTATATAAACAAGCTGCTGTGTAGCCATGGGGGCAGCCATTCAAACACAGGATACACAGTTGACAATATAAGTTCTGAAGAATCCCATTGAGCGTATCTGTTATCTGCTGTGTATCCTGTGCCTTTTCTCCTTTTTCAGCTTTGAATGGCTGCCCCCATGGCTGCACAGCAGCTTGTTTATATAAACTATAGTAGTACTTATCTGTTATCTACTGTGTATCCTGTGCTTGAATGGCTGCCCCCATGGCTACACAGCAGCTTGTTTATATAAACTATAGTAGTACTTATCTGTTATCTACTGTGTATCCTGTGCTTGAATGGCTGCCCCCATGGCTACACAGCAGCTTGTTTCTATAAACTATAGTATAGTTTCTGAAACAAACACATCAAGACATTTTATTTTCATTACTTTAAAACACTTTCATTTCTTGGATACTGTTCCCTTAAGAACCCTTACTGCACTGCATACTCAAGGTAAGGCCTTACCAGGGGTTTATAAAGAGGCAAATTATGTTTTCATCCCTGGTATTAATGCTTTACCATTTTGGCTGTACCCCAACTGTCAAGTTAGGTTCCTGTTCCATTTCTTCCAAGCCCTAAACTGGGCTGCCTACATTCCCATGAGGACCCAGGCCTACCTTGCTACTTCCACTCACTTTGAAATACCCCCTTTTAACTTTACCTGGGGGTCCTTGTAAAGGTACCCTCCGCCAACTGTGACTTAAACCACCCATCTACATGGAGGGAGGGCGGGATGCTACGTCCTGCTGCCTCCACGTCCCGGCGTCGAATGGTAAGTATCACCATTTCTCCTACAGTAACCGCGAGCCCAGGGTCCCTCCAGCCAATCAACACCTGCAATGGAAAAAAGGGGGCAGGGCCGGCGCACTCCTACGCACCGTCAAGACCCTGCTACCCCTATCCGGGTCGTGGGGTCCCATATTGGGATTCACAGACCTGATTCTAAAGTGTGTTTGCCACTGGCCCTTACTTTCTAGAAGGCTGCCCTGTGATACCAGGTCTACAGGTCTGTATTCTGCCCCCGTAGCAAACGGACCCTGTAAGCATTGAGCTCACATTATGCTTCAGGCTCACACGACTGTTCCCTTTTCCCCACGGAAATGATTGGTGAGCGCTGTGCACCTGTATGCCAGGTGCAAACATCACAGCGGTTCAGCCTGTATATTTATATACTGAGACTTTTTTATTTGTAAAAGTCTTTTTTTCATTTTCTCACAATCTTTCCCCTCCGGCTGCTGCACTGAACATGCAGCTGTCACTACACAGTGTTGGAGAAGGTGAGAAAATGTAATACATAGAAGCACCTGGAAAATGGTAACTTCCAACCGACCCCATGCTCAGTGTCATGGCTGCAATGTTAGTAAAGAGGAAGAGAGTCAGGAACTTTAACACCTGTGTGGATATTGCTTGCCGTTGCCATACTGCTTGTGCTTTTGAGACAAAATGGAAAATCATACACAGACTATACCTGCTTGGCTTTACCGAGTTTGAACTAAGCTTGTCTAAAACATTGGATTATCCTCAGACGGAAAACCTTTTGCCTTCAAATTCCATAACTAATTACTATTAGTCCTTTTAAAAACAGCGTATACATTTCTTATATGGTGAGTTCCTTGACACAAGGCAAGACAATGCTGAAATAATCCTCACTGTCTAGTCTATGTGGGGCAATGGCATTGTGCAATTTATAGTGTTTTTCCACCTGAGCTTTTAATAGCTCCGTGGTTGGACAACAAATACCCAGAATTGCTCCCTTATTTTGCACCCATGGGTGCCAGTTCTATGTATAATACACCAAAACACATGACAAGATATATACTCTGCCTATTTCATACATCCCATACCAAATGACAGGATAAATACAGTGTCGCACACATGCAGTGCTGGTTTCATTTGTAATAACTCCTTACTGTTTGTTGTAGGAGATTCGTTGGTGTTGGTTTGTAGGGCTCACTCACCCCAAGCCTTCATTAACCTTTTATGTTAACTTTAAGGGGCCGATTCACTAACTTCAAGTGAAGTATTCGAAGTAAAAAAACGTTGAATTTCGAAGTGTTTTTTGGGCTACTTCGACCATCGAATGGGCTACTTCGACCTTTGACTACGCCTATGACTTTGAATCGAAGGATTCGACATAAAAATCGTTCGACTATTCGACCATTCGATAGTCAAAGTACTGTCTCTTTAAGAAAAAACTTCGACTCCCTAGTTCGCCACCTAAAAGCTACCGAACTCAATGTTAGCTGAGGAAGGTCCCCATAGGCTTTCCTAAGTTTTTTTGATCGAAGGATATTCCTTCGATCGTTGGATTTAAATCCTTCGAATCGTTCAATTCGAAGGATTTAATCGTTCGATCGAAGGATTTGCGCAAAATCCTTTGACTTCGATATTCAAAGTCGAAGGATTTTAATTCCCAGTCGAATATAGAGGGTTAATTAACCCTCGATATTCGACCCTTGGTGAATCGGCCCCTTAGTATGTTATAGAATAGCCAATTCTAAGCAACTTTTCAGTTGGTCTTCATTTATTTTTTTTTATACTTTTTTAATTATTTGCCTTCTTCTTCTGACTCTTTCCAGCTTTCAAATGAGGGTTACTGACCCCTTCTAAAAATAAATGCAAATTAAGGCTACAAATGTATTTTTCCTGCTACCTTTTATTACTCGTATTTCTATTCAGCTCTTTCCTATTCATAACCCAGTCTCTTTGTCAAATCAATGCATGGTTGTTAGGGTAATTTGGACCCTAGCAATGACATTGCCAACTGGAAAGCTGCTGAATAAAAAGCAAAATATCTCAAAAACCACAAATAATAAAGAATGAAAACCGATAGCAAATTGTTTCAGAATATACCTCTCTGTATGATACTAAGAGGGTTATTTATCAAGGTCCGAATTTATCTCAATATCGGCTGCTACAAACTCCGATCTAACCCGGGTGTCACGGCCGGCACCCAATACCAGAACAGGTGCCAAGTACCCTGGTCTCGGCTCGGCTTCACTAGTAGTGTGACCACCGTTGGGCTTCGGGAGGAGCCCTCAGCTTACTTGGGTGCCACCTGGACTTAACGAGGGGTACAAGGCAAGATGTTCTGGCTAGCAGAGGGGCACGGCAGGTAGCAGAGTCTTTTGGGCCGAAGGTCACGGTACAAACGGAACAGGCAACAGAATCGTCAGACAGGCTGGGTCGAGGCAGGCAGATAACAAGAATCGTCAAACAGGCAAAAGGGTCAAAACCGGGTGATCAATCGAAGGGTTAAACAGTAGAGTAGTCGTAAGCAGGCAAGGTCAAGATCCAGAATTCAGAATAGTCAAATAGCCAGGCAGGGGTCAAAAACAGGAATCAAACAGGTTCAGAATACAGCAAAAGCTCAAAAAGCACCAGGAACGAAATCCTATCACGGGCAAAGTCCCACAGCCCTAATGGACTTTAAATAGTGTTTGAATTGCGCGCCCTTGCGCGCTGACGTCACTACGTCAGCGCGCCTGCGCCTTTAAGAAAATCCAGAGCACGCCACGCGCGCCCTACGACGCCGGCGCCTGCGGCCTACAGAGCCGCTCGTCGAGGCGGGCGTCCCCGCCGAGGGGGTGACAGGCGTCCCTGTCGTCCCCCCCCCCTAGACCACCAGGTATGTTCGTTACACCGGGTTTGTAACGCTTATTAATCATTACATTTTCCCGAAAATTTGCTTTGTGGGAAAAGCTCAGATTTTCACGTTTTTTTTTCGTGATTTTTCCCCGAAATCTCTGAATTTTTCTGAGGTTTCACCTGTAAGCTCAGAAAACATTGTGAAATGGGCCGAAACCCCAGACACAACTAAACATCAATGGGACTGTTCCCATTGACTTTTATGCAACCTCGACAGGTTTGAGATACCGTGTTTTTATATTCGGGCTTTTTAGCCCTCGGGGTTTAATAAATTCCGAAAAATTTGTGATTTTTTTAAAAGTCCGATTTTATAAAAAAAAAATCACAAATTTTTCGGATTTTGGGGAATTTTGGGTATTCGGAGCTTAGTAAATAACTCCCTAAATGTTAACTCAAAGGTGAATTACCACTTTAAAACCTGTCCCTGTTTATAGCCTTTCATGGTTGTTCCCAGTGGTGTAACTATAAAGGAAGCAGACCTCGCGGTTGCAGGGGGGGTCCGGGGAACAGGGGGCCTCTATAGCTAATAAAAAAAACGCTCCTCCCCAGCCGCTCTCTTACCTGGGCGCGGTAGGGGTCAAAAGAGGGGTCAAAAGTCGGGTGGATGTAGGCGGAGGCAGAGCGGGACATAGGCGAGGCAGAGGCAGGATGGGAAGTGGGTGGGGCAGAGGCAAGATGGGAAGTGGGCAGGAGGATGGGGACTGGAGTGAGCCGGGCCCCTCTAAGATTTATTTTACAGGGGGTCTGGAACAATCTAGTTAAGCCATTGGTTGTCCCAGTGCACCACGCCCTGTAACCAGACAGGTGTTAGATCTCCAGCATAATAAATGCACCTGCTGCCCTTTCCCCAATGAGAGGCTTTTTATTCCCAGTACTATTGTAGAGACAAGTGCTCCCCAAGTGAAAAGGTGCAGCTTATTGTTTGATGGATATACACAGATCAATATCCGCTCCTGGGAAATGATAAAACCGTCGCTGGCATTTCATATCTGGGTGGTACTGTGGAAGTTTGCATCCACACCTGCATGAGTCACGCACCAGGAATGTTTCTACAAAAACGTTTCCACCAACACCTTGATAACAAACGCAGTTTGATGGGGACTCGAGGAGAAAAGGCGGTAAAATGTACATTTGCACAAGGAGGAAGTTTGTAGGGTTCGCTAGCTTTCCCGGAGTTTAATCGGCTGCCAGGCATTTGCCATAAATCATTGTGCAACGGAGATGCTAAAAGCGCAGGACTCTCATTTCCCACATTCAGCTTCAAACAATATCAAAAAGCTGGGTGCTGGGTGTTGTAACTAGTCATCATCTCTGCAGCATATACATATCCACATCTTTCATATGGCATGCGTGTCACTGTGCATATGCTCTACCTTGGCCATGGCATCCATAAAAAGCTGTACTTTTCAAATTAAACATGAAGCGCAAATTCTGGGTTTTTTTTTTATATAAAAACATCCATACCTGTTATAAACTCTTTTAAAACTCTCAGCTGTCAATCATATATTGCCTGCCCCTCCTCTATGCCTTAAGGTGGCCATAGACTTAGAGATCCCCTTGTTTGGCGATGTTTCCAAACGACCGGATCTCTTCCCGATATGCCCACATTGAGGTGGGCAATACCGGGCTGATCCGTTCATGGGCCCTAGCGCCCAACGATCGGATCATAATGTGTCCTATACGGGCCCGTCGCATAAACGCACAAATGCGGCTGTGATCCAATTTGATTTTTTAACCTGCCCAAGAGGCCAGATATTGATCGGGGAAGCCCCAGATGGCCCCACACACAGGCCAATAAGCTGCTGACTGTCGGTCTGCTTTCATCTGCCTGCGTATGGGGGCCTTAAGGCATAGAGGTGGGACAAGAATTACTTTTACTTTCCATTCAGTTCTTCTAGTTGTCACTGCCCTCCCCACATTCCCCCTCCATCTTCACCATCTAATTGTGTAGCCAGTGCATGGACCAAGGCATCAGGTGCATATTCAAGATTTTGGCATGCCTTAATAGCAGTGCCCACAAAATGGCTCCTGCCAGCTTGATGTGATTGTGAATTCAAAAACTTAATAAAAACAAGATTTAAATTCTATAAAATTCTATAAAAAATGTAAGTGAAGTTTATTTTGCATCATAACATTGGATTAGGAATTTATTTTTTAGGGTGACAGGTCCTCTTTAAATAAAGCAGCCTGCAAAGTGCAATTTTTTCAGGCTCAGGTCCCTCACCCCTTTTTCTGCCTCACTCAGGCTCTATTCTCTAAGTCTCTTTTCCTTCTATTCTATTGTTTATTATTCTATATCCTCTCTGTTCCCATACTGAAGTAGACAATGACCATGAAACAGGCCAAAAACTTATTGTTTGCAACCGGAGCCAACCCATAAGGACTGGCTGATGCAAACTGAAGTGCAAACAGGCAATTGTTTGGTTGCATAGTGCTGAGACTTTCCAAATGGCTGGGACCACAAGCACGTGTCTGACACGCACCTGTGCTCTTTCCACGTGATATAAATGTGACTGATGTATCACCTTGGAACAGACCCACAATATTAAGGCCCGGTTTTCTATCCTGTGTCACAGAATCTGATAACATCAATAAGAAAACATAATTATCCACCTGCAAAATGCCTAAGACTCCTTCTAGATAGCTTATCTCAACCATATTCTTGGATATGACATGAGCTATACTTAAGCACGAGGCACTACAGTTCACATGCACAACACCACCTTTAACCCACTTTCCACGTGTTCGTCTATTTGGTTAGAGTGCAAGTGTGCAAAGGCCAAAACAATGTGGGTTTATTGTAAGCAGGGGCTGACGGAAAGTGCCATGGAACACGGCAATAATAACAATAACAGCTTTATGCATAGCTGACTGAGGAACATGCAACAAAGAGGAAAGAAGAGATGTTTTGGATAAATACATGGGTATTTACAGTATATGTGCAATAGGCACGTTTCACAACAGGGGTGGGTACCTATCCAAAGGCCCATGCCACATAACAACAAAATAAAAACTTAAAAGTCCCACCTGGGCTGACTCCTTGCCACGTCCACTTGCCAACCTGTATACTGAGAAGTCCAAGGACTTGTAATATGATTATACACATGGTACTGTATATATGGTATTATACAAAGATCCAACCAAATCCGATAGAACCCTTTCACTTTCAACTAACCAATGGCTTTCCCCAAACACCATTGCAGGGGCATCAGAAACCCACATTTTCTATAATGTTCGTTACATGTTTAATAATTATAATCACTACCATGATACGCTGAGCTACCAATTAAAGGGATACTGTCATGGGAAAAAACATTTTTTTCAAAATGAATCAGTTAATAGTGCTGCTCCAGCAGAATTCTGCACTGAAATCCATTTCTCAAAAGAGCAAACAGATTTTTTTATATTCAATTTTGAAATCTGACATGGGGCTAGACATTTTGTCAATTTCCCAGCTGCCCCAAGTCATGTGACTTGTGCTCTGATAAACTTCAATCACTCTTTACTGCTGTACTGCAAGTTGGAGTGATGACACCCCGCTCCCTTTCCCCCCCCCCAGCAGCCAAACAAAAGAACAATGGGAAGGTAACCAGATAACAGCTCCCTAACACAAGATAACAGCTGCCTGATAGATCTGAGAACAGCACTCAATAGTAAAAACCCATGTCCCACTGAGACACATTCAGTTACATTGAGAAGGAAAAACAGCACCCTGCCAAAAAGCATTTCTCTCCTAAAGTGCAGGCACAAGTCACATGACTGGGGCAGCTGGGAAATTGATAAAATGTCTAGCCCCATGTCAGATTTCAAAATTGAATATAAAAAAAATCTGTTTGGATTTCAGTGCAGAATTCTGCTGGAGCAGCACTATTAACTGATTCATTTTGAAAAAAAAAAAATTCCCATGACAGTATCCCTTTAAGGGCCCCCTTACATGAAGAGATGGTCAACCAGTTTAACAAATGAAAAACAACTTAACATTATTAATGAATAGTGTCCACTTCAATAAATGGGATGGATATTTGCACAAGGGCCCATCACATGAAGAGATGGCCAAACAGTCTAAAGCCTGGCGAGGCATTTTCAGGCGACTGTTGAAAAGCGCATCGCCTCGTGTGGTTAGCACAGGCGTTTTTACATAGGCGCCCATACAAAACTGTCGCCTGCGCCGGTCGCGGCGACTGTCGCGGCGCTTTGTCGCCGCGACCGCAAACGCGTCGCTATCTCCCCGTGTGGAATAGCCCTAAAAGAAAATGATGACCATATCAACTGGGAGGGTTCATAACAGAGTATTAGTCATATAAGGGTGTCTCTTAATAACTACTTACTTAAGTATCTTGCTTTTACCTAGTGTTTCCTAACCTTGGGGTGGATGGTTAGATGAAGGCCCCTCACATGAAGAGGTGATTAACCAGTTTAAGAGAAAATGCTGACCAATTTAACTAGAAGACCAGCTTAACTAGAAGTTATATGGGTCCCTTAGTCTCAACTTGCTTGAGAGACTTGCCCTTTGCCAAGTTTTTTTATACCACCTTGGTTCCCAAATGTTGCCACACTACCGCTCCCATATTATTTCCAACATATCCATGTTATAAATCATGTATTGTAGTCCATTAGCACCTGAGGACCTAGGCTTAAGAAACACTGCCTTGGAGGTATGTACCACATTTTCCAGTGTCTTCTAGTTGACACTTAACTACTACAAATATGACTTTTGGAACCTGGAAAGGAAGGTGCAGTATTTCATGCAGTTTTCAAGGGCAAGTAATTTGCAGCGTGCAGTGGGCATATTGAAAACAGTACCCAGCCATAAATGTTAATGGTCTTTCTATAATTATCCATCCCTCCCTTTGCTTTTGGGGCGATCAGACTAATTAGATAAGGAGCAATTAATTATACAGGGGTACATCCGGAAGACTCTCACTAAGTATTTTCTACTCCCTGGGGAACCTGGATTTAAAGGGTTTTACCAGACTATATACAAAATATAGATCATATATGAAAATGAAATCATTGCAGAGCTGTTTAATTGTAATTTCATGAAGATGCACCAAAAGACCCATTTTCTCTGAAGGCCATTGTATCATTATTTTAACTTCACTTGAGCACTAAAGCTGATTGCTGAATGGTCGTTGCAGTATACTTTACTGATCTAATACATGTCATCTGGGAAGCACATGGGCCACCAAACCAAAATCATCAGGAAATAGGAAACTGGCTACAGGATCAGGTACAGAGGGTGGTTGTTAATGGTACATTCTGTACTTGGAGTAAGGTTCTTAGTGGGGTCCCTCAGGGCTCGGTATTGGGTCCACTTTTATTTAACTTGTTTATTAATGACTTAGCGGAGGGTGTTGTAACTAATGTATCAGTGTTTGCAGATGACACAAAACTATCAGCCCAATTAATTCCATCCAGGATGCGACATCCTTGCAACAGGATCTTGACAAACTGGCAATCTGGGCAGCTAAGTGGCAAATGAGATTCAATGTTGATAAATGTAAAGTCATGCACCTGGGATGTAAAAATATCCACTTATACCCTTAATGGGACTGCACTAGGCAAATCCATAATGAAAAAGGACCTTGGAGTCCTTGTAGATGATAAACTTGACAAATAAGGTCTTGAGCTGTATTAAAAGGGGCAGAGATTCACAGGAGGAGGGGGTCATTCTTCCACTGTATAGAGCACTGGTAAGGCCCCATCTAGAATATGCCGTACAGTTTTGGTCTCCATCACTCAAACAGGACATTATTGTATTAGAGAGGGTACAGAGAAGGGCAACTAAGCTGGTAAAAGGTATTGAAAATCTTAGCTATGAGGAAAGACTGGCCAGGTTGGGGTTGTTGACACTGGAGAAGAGGTGCTTAAGGGGTGATATGATAACTATGTATAAATATATAAGGGGATCATATAATAATCTCTCTAATGCTTTAGTTACCAGTAGGTCTTTCCAGCGGACACAAGGTCATCCATTCTGATTAGAAGAAAAGAGGTTCCGCCTAAATATTTAGAAGGGTTTTTTACAATGAAAGCTGTGAAGATGTGGAATTGTCTCCCTGAATCAGTGGTACAGGCTGATACATTAGATAGATTTAAGAAGGGGTGGGATGGTGTTTAGCAAGTGAGGGAATACAGGGTTATGGGAGATAGCTCATAGTACAAGTTGATCCAGGGACTGGTCCCATTGCCATTTTGGAGTCAGGAAGGAATTTTTCTCCCTCTGTTGCAAATTGGAGAGGCTTCAAATGGGGAATTTTGACTTCCTCTGGATCAACTAGCAGTTAGGCAGGTTAAAAAATGTTAAAAGGTTGAACTTTTCAAACTAACTTACTTAGCTACTATCCCGCAATGCATTGGTAATAACAGCCACCATAGTGTCCCATCGGGTAAATAAATGACCATTGTGGGATATACTGTATCCCCTGACCAGGTGTCTGGATTATCAATAAAATTCTCAGTACAGTTTTGGTTTGATAGAGAGAAATTGAAATAAACAAGTAATTTATATTTACCTTCCCCCAAATACCCTTAAAGGAATAGTTCAGTATGAAAATAAAAACTGGGTAAATAGATAGGCTGTGCAAAATAAAAAATGTTTCTAGTATAGTTAGTTAGCCAAAAATGTAATATATAAAGGCTGGAGTGAACAGATGTCTAATAAAACAGCCAGAATCCAACTTCCTGCTTTTCAGCTCTATAACTCTGAGTTAGTCAGCGACTTGAAGGGGGGCCACATGGTACATTTCTGTTCAGTGAGTTTGCAATTGATCCTCAGCATTCAGCTCAGATTCAAAAGCAACAGATATGACCCATGTGGCCCCCCCTCAAATCTCTGATTGGTTACTGCCTGGTAGCCAGGGTAACCAGTCAGTGTAAACCAAGAGAGCTGAAAAGCAGGAAGTAGTGTTCAGACTGACTTGTTATACATCAAATCACTCCAGCCATTATACATTACATTTTTGGCTAACTAACTATATTAGAACATTTTTTATTTTGCACAGCCTCTCTTTTTATCCATTTTTTATTTTTACACTGAACAATTCCTTTAAAGGAAAACTATACCCCCAAAATGAATACTTAAGCAACAGATAGTTTATATCAAATTGAATGACATATTAAAGAATATTACCAAACTGGAATATATATTTACATAAATATTGCCCTTTTACATCTCTTGCCTTGAACCACCATTTCGTGACTCTATCTGTGCTGCCTCAGAGATCAGCTGACCAGAAATACTACAACACTAACTGTAACAGGAAGAAGTGAGGAAGCAAAAGGCAGAACTCTGTCTTTTAATTGGCTCATGTGACCTTACATGTGGTTTGTATGTGTGCACAGTGAATCTTACGATCTCAGGGGGCGGCCCTTATTTTTTAAAATGGCAATTTTCTATTTATGATTACCCAATGGCACATACTACTAAAAAAGTATATTGTTATTATAATGGTTCATTTACATGAAGCAGGGTTTTACACATGAGCTGTTTTACTCAGTATCTTTTAATAGAGACCTACATTGTTTGGGGGGTATAGTTTTCCTTTAAATGTTATATAAAAGACAAATAGAGAAGTCTATGTGAAACTTGAGATAAAGCCAATGAGCAAGTGAGCAAGTCAAGATTAGACATGTTACATTTGTTCAATGTTTTCTCCATTTTATCATGGAATAGAATAAGCCCTGTTTGTGAAAACATCCAGCCTTAACTTTGCCCTGTAGCTAGAAGTGCAGCCCCAGGTTACTTGATTGTAGTGTTTAATATTCAGATAGTGTGATGCAGGGAACCCCATGTTCACAGATAGCATTTCAATAGACGGTATCAGTGAGTGGGAAAATAATTCAGCCTTGCTTTTTAAAACTAGGACAAATCAGTGATTTTATTTGCCTTGTAAGATTGTAACAGGGAAAGAATAAGCAAGATTTAAAGTGTTAGTTCTCCTTTAAATCAACTGTTAGTATGACGTAGAGAATAATATTCTGAGACAATTTGCAGTTAATCTAAGTTTTTTATTATTTACATTTATTTTTAATTTATTTAGCTCTTTGTTCATCATTGTTTAGCAGCTATCTGGTTGCTATGGTACAAATTATCTTAGCAACCAGGCAGTGTTCCATGTGAAACTGGAATAAGGACAGGAGCCCTGAATAGAAAAATAATAAAAATAAATATAAATTTGTACCGTCACAGAGCAACGGTTTATGGGCTATCTGGGTCAGCGACCCCCCATTTGACAGCTGGAAATAGAAGACCAAGGCAAATAATTAAAAACCTATAAAAAAAAAAAGAACACCGGTTAAAAAGTTGCAAAGAATGGGGCATTCTATAACATACTGAAGGTTATCTTAAAGATGAATCCCCCCTTTAAAAAACCCTGATATGTAACACATAATTGGCTGCCAGTACAGTATTGTTCCTCTGCTCTATTGGTCTGTGCCTCATTGATGACAAATGAAATAGTTTAAGAAAGTTCCCCCGTCTGCCATGCCTAATGCCAGAAATAAGTTGTCAAAACCAGGGCTGGATAGTTATCTCATTGATGATGTTGGGTTCCATGTCTTTAACACTGGAGGGACCATGGGCAGCACGACACATTTTTTGTCCATTATTTGTTTAAGTTGGGGTTGAACCTTCAGTTGCCATCGGACAAAAACGACCACTACTATCCTATCAGACGTTGTACTTCAACAACAGGAAGTGTTGAATTGGGGCTCCTAGGTCTCTCTTCTAGGAACATTCATGGCCCACGTAGGACCCATTAGATATAAAATGTGCTAAACTGAATTGCTGTGAAATGGCTCTGTGACAGATGTGAGTAGTCCTATTCCTATGCTTTGGCACACCAGGGGATTACATGGTAGGTCAATGAATTTAACCAGCGTCAGACTGGAGGGTCCAAGGCCCACCGGGGCTTCTGCTACCCAACCCAGCAGTAACCCAACATTCCCCTCCATGTGTACTTGTTCTATAGTTGTGGCTACAATCAGGGCAAGGGGAGAGATTAGGGGCCAGCAAATGGTCTTAGTATGGTGTGGGTTTGGGTTGGCGGAGCCCACCGGGTTTTTACTTGAGGTACTGCCAGCTTAGACCCACCCTGAATCTGACACTGACAACAGCTGAAGGACTACATAGTGAGGAGCAACAAAGATAGTTACTGTCCTAGTCTTGTCCTACTGTTGCCAATTTCCCTATGGTATTGTCCTAATTCGAAATGCTGCCCCTACCCCATCCAGGGCCTAAGAAATCACCCTTATTTAGATATTCCTAAAGACAGCTTTGCATGTGCTAATGGAGAGGCAAACTGAGTATTTCAGCACTTAAGTTCTTGTGTGTAGGATCTACTATTTCCCTTTTCCTCATTACAAGGTCAATGCAAAGTTCTGTGCTTAATAAAGCAAAGAGTTATTGCAATAGTGACACAGGGGCACTATTAATACAGCCATTTTTGCGGTTGCATTGGAATACAGTCTGATCCCTGCGGTAGCAAGGTAATCCTTCCATTATGTTCATTTCTCCACGGTCCCCTGACAGCCGCATCACTAATACATCTTGTTCTGTTCCAGGATCACACATACACCATTCAATAAAGAATGATACCGATCTCAGGAGAGAGTTCAGAGCAATGGCGGATCAATAAAGCTAAAGGAAATGCAACCTAATATCAAAATGTGCCAAGATGTCTCGTACTGCTTTGTACTAATACTCGGCATCATCATAAATCATTTGCGATGTGCCCAGGCAGAAATCCCTATATTTAATCAAAGTCGTGTAGGTGCTTATGCCAGGCTATTGAACCCTGTTTGTTAGGGAAGTTTGTAAATGTGTCCAAGTGAGAAATCTGCCAGTAGTTGAAGAAGAACCAGATACATTGTATGATATTCTTCTACAGTGGATGCAGAATTTTCTTTAATGAAGCTAATTTTCCAATGATTTAGACCCATTCTTTTTCTTTTGAGTATTAAGTATTAAATATTGAATTAATAGGGATAGCAAAATAGTAGGATTGCTGGAAGCAGAGTTGCTGTAGGGTACAGTGGGGACATGTATGCCCAGCTGGCCTTTACCTCATGCACCCAAACTCAACCCCAGTCCACACATACTCTGCCCCTTTCAAGTGGTTCAGGACCTTCATAGCAGTCTAACCCTGACCCTCAGGATGGTGGCCCTACTTGAAAGTTCAGCATCCCATCCCACTACAGAGTTCCAAAGCCCTAAAATTAGACCCATATAAAATGTACATGCTTAAGTTTTCATTCCTGATCAGCAAAGCCCAGCTGCTTGAAAACTGATATGGTCTGCAACATCAACACTAATTAATTATCAACCATGCACTGTGTGGGTTTCGAGTGAATATTATTTGCTGTCTGAAGTAGAACTTCACTTGGCTACATACCCTGAGATAAGATTGTTTGGTGGGTCAGGGTGTTGGTATCAGGCCCGGACTGTCAATCTGTTGGTTCTGGCAAATACCAGAGGGGCTGCTATAAGGTCCCATAGAAAGTCACTATTTAGTGGGCTGGTGGGGGCTGTTTGGGCCTCTATGTGGGCTGATTGGGCCCCTATGTACCTGAAATACCAGGGCCTATTTTAATTCTCAGTCCGGACCTTGGTGGTATAACAGTAGCAATTCATTTAGTTGCCATGGAGTAGCAGAATGCACTAGTTCTACAGACTGAGGCCACTGAGTATCACTTGTGTATTATAAGGGTGGTGGCAGACAGGGAGATTAGTCGCCCAGCTACAAATCTTCTCTACTGCGGATGACTAATCTCCCCAAAATGCAATCCCACCGGCAAGAATGCTAATCACCCGCGGGATGACATACAGGCTGAGTTATACAGGGAACTCTGAGTCTCACTCATGTATTATAAGGGATAATGTACCCCCTACTGTAAATGATAAGGATATTAGAAGTCACTGAGGGGTTCTGTGACCATATAAAGGCACAAGGCTGCAGGCTGATTTATACAGGGAACTCTGAGTGTCACTCATGTATTATAAGGGATAATGTACTCCCTCCTGTAAATGATAAGGATATTAGAAGTCACTGAGGGGCTCTGTGACCATATAAAGGCACAAGGCTGCAGGCTGAGTTATACAGGGAACTCTGAGTATCACTCATGTATTATAAGGTATAATGTATGCCTTACTGTAAACTATAGGAATATAAGAAGGGACTGAGATGTTCCATGAACAGGCAAAATACAGCATGCAGGAACCTTTGCCTGTTTATGAGACACAGGAAGTTGCAGGAAAACTAGACACAAATACTCTGAAAATAATTACCAGCTTTTATAGTGTATATAAAACTGTTTTAGTTCAAATTTTCTAAGAAGCTTTTACATATAAACATTTATGATGGGCAAACTGTAAAGCCTTTTCTTTTCCTCCTTATGGAGCAAGTAAAACCTATAACTTAGTCTTCAGAAATTCTTGAGGTTTGGGAATGTGAATTTATTGTGAAATTTGCTCCCCCCTCACATATGTACCATGAGTACAGGTTGCTGACCTAGAACGGTATGTCACAAGGTAATCTTGGCTTCTGAACCGTTTCCAAAGAATAAACTCTGGAACTATCCCGGCTCCCAGTTCTCACTTCAAACAGAGTCCCGCTATCTAAACATCAGGCGGTGTGTCCCTCGCCCACTGTGTGTGCTCATCTCAAGGAATGAAGCAACTGTTCAAAGAGCAAGCCATTCCCCAGGAGAGGTGCCAGGGATCATTTGGATACACAGAGACACAGATGTTTCAGGGTGACTAAATGAGAGACTAAAGAAAACAGAGCAGGGTCACCTTGCGCCTGTTATTGGAGTACAACTCCCAGCACCCACTGGCAGCCAAAGGCATTTTTCCTTTCTAGCAAATAAGTCGGAATATCAGAATATCAGACCTCAAATTTTAAAATCAGCAAAAGCAGAAAAGAGCTGCTAGAGAGCACAGCTTAGCACTTCATAAATATGTCACTGGCAACTCTTCTGGGTCACTGCAACTCTTAAATAAGGTCCCAGAGTGTCGCACCAACAAACAGGGCACAGCGACCCGAGCCATGAATAGAGAGGAACAGATTAACAAGTACAGAGTATAACAGTGCCATATGGATTATGATACAAAGAATAAACTACAGACAATTCTCCTTATAATGGGTGTTCTCTAAAACAATAATGTTGGAGATATGTGCTCAGAACATGCCCATAACATCTCCTGGCAGTGTCACCCAGTATTATCTTGAGAAGTACAGGTATGGGACCTGTTATCCAGAATGCTCAGGACCTGGGGCTTTCTGGATAACAGATTTTTCAGCCTTAATTCTACTAAAAAATCATTTAAGCATTAAATAAACCCAGTAGGCTGGTTCTGCTTTCCAATAAGGATTCATTATATATTAGTTTGGATTAAGTACTAGGAAATCAATTTTAATCAATTTTTAATTTTTATTTTAATTAAATTTTTTATTTTATTTGGATAAAATGTAGTATGGGAGACGGCCTTTCCCAAACTCGGGGCTTTCTGAATAACGGATCCCATACCTGTACAAAGAAAGTTGGGCATGTGGGTGCCTGGATTTAAAAAAGTGCCCAGCTCTAGAAATAGCCTAAAAACCCTCTGTGCACATGATTTCCCTACCCAACCCTAATTTACATATGCAAATTAGGATTCGGATTCAGTTCAGCCAGGCACAAGGATTCAGCAGAAACGGAATCTTGCTGAAAAAGGCCGAATCCTGGTTGAATCCCGAATCCTGGATTCGGTGCATCCCTTCTACATATAGATACCATTCTTCTTCTGTAGCACTTCTCAGCAATATGGTAACTCAGAGCACCCAATAAACAGTGGTCTCCATGGCGGCAGCACTAATATTGATTCGTGGGCATCAGTCACAGGGTTCACCAACAGGATTAGTGAAGTTCAAGCTGGACGATTAAAACCATTGGCAGAGTATATATAACAACTGACCCTGTTCATTACATGAATAAAGAGAAGACAGAGCTGTGTTTTAGTATAAAAATCACCTGGCAGCAGCAGCTAACCTGTATTTTTCAAAACAAAATGATGCAATTGCCACAGCAGATAAATATGTGATAAATAATGATGAAACTGTTGGGCTGCGGGGCTGTGTTCTGGCCAGACAAATAGGATTTCATGATCAGAGGGTCACCTGTTTATAGGCAGAATGGAGTGGGCGTGATCCTTTGTCCAGTGGGATTCAAGTGCTCTGCACTATAATAATACTGTGTTATTTTTGGTTGCCCAATACAATTACACACACAAGCTAAATAGCTACATTTTAACCTGAATTTACTTGGACAAAAGGTTGAACTTCGTGAATGTGGCTTTTTTCAGCCTTATCTACTTAGTTTTTCTATTCCACAGTGCACTTCACCCCTACTTAGAACCTACCAAGCCCAGCTGTGAGCTCTGGTTGTGTATTATATATTCTGGTAGTGCGATAGTGGGCAAGTAGATTGTTGCACTAGAAGAATTGCAGCAAAGCCTTACCGGATGAGTAAGACCAGCCACACAGTTTGGGCACTCTTCTCCTTCATCCTGCTGCCATGTACATTGCTCCTCACACTTAATCTGACCTTAGTTCCAAACACTTCTGCTCTCTTGCTTAGCACCCCCCCCCCCCAACAAAGAAGCCTGTATTGCAGCTACAAAGACTACACTGGGAACCCCAAGTCTTATAGGGAACACTTATTTGGCATGTTCCTTACAACCGAAGTGATCCATTTCTCTTCTCTCTTCTAAAGCAGATCATGGAATATAATGGTTCTGCTGGACAGTACTTTATTACATGATGAATCCATAGCCTTTTGTGCCCATCAGTAAGAAAGACAAGAGAATAAAGATATCCTTGCTGTCCCTTAATATTTTGTCTTGCATCATTTCTAATATGGTATCACATCAGTCTTGAGTAGGAATGTCTCAGCAACCCTTCTATTATTGCTAAACTACAATTTATATTGGCCCTGGCCTTCACCTCTCAGGGCAGTGTCAGACTGGACACCAGGGGCCCACCCAAAAACCCTTACACCAGGGACCCACTCTAAGTATTATTTTTCTTCCTCTCCTCACTCAACCTTTATTCTCCTATTGTCTTTTCTTTACATACTATAATCTTTATTCCATCTATTTTAGCCTCTTTATTCTCATGGAATTGAAATACGGAATAGCCATGAAATAGGCCACATTTTTTAAAGTAGGAGGACCCACTGACACCTGAGCCCACAAGGAGTTTTCCTGGTATCCTGGTGGGCCAATCCGGCACTGTCTCAGGGCATAGTAGAATCAGGCTGATCAACAGTTGGAGGGTCACAGGATGGACATTCCTACTCTACTGCCTTAGGCCATAATGCAGCTTTAAACACTGTATCCAAAAGGATGTGAGGATCTCCAAAAATAAAGAAACAAATGTAAAAAGTAGAAAAATGTATTAGGACATGAAGACCTATGACCATAATGCAGCTTTGCCAGCTACTCTCTACAGAAGCAACATGACTCAAAAACCTTCACACAGATGCAAGTAATGGCATTTTCTTGGGCTGACCTCTTATGTCTCAAGAATGCAACTACCTCTCTGCTACATCTTCTTGCATGTCAACCCACTACCTAAAATGAAATGAGTTAAAGAAGAACTTCACTGCCAATACCAATCATCAATACTTGTTTGCACCACCGGGAACAACTTGGTTCTGCTCTCCTCCTTGACTCTCTTTGTTCTCTTGCAAAACTCACTGAGGCTCATTTATAAACACTGGGCAAATTTGCACTTGAGCAGTTACCCATGGCAACCAATCAGATGATTGCTTTCACTGTTCAACCTACAGCTGTCTGAAAAAAGCTAATCACTGATTGGCTGCTATGGGTTACTGCCCAGGTGCCAATTTGCCCAGTGTTTATAATTGAGCCCCAGTAATTTAATTATCTTCTTTCAAGATATTACCTAGCATTAATCTAATTGTCACTTCTTTCCCATGAAATGTTCCCACTGACACTGATTGTCTTGCAGAATACCTTGATCTCATATTAATCCTTCTCTGCTGTTACTTAATGCAATGACTCACTTTATAATCCAGAATTAGATTGAAACCACTAATCTTCCCAACTTCCTTATGCTCCAGTGAGAGTAACAGTGTACGCCCTATAAGTACTAGCACCCTTCAGCAGGGGCCCCATATCTATCCCCTGTCTCCTTAAATTTCTACCAGGGCACTACCACGTTGACACACGTTTACTTTCCAGAGCTGTAAACTCTCCTTGAGAATGTATATTAAACTATCTCTTATGCCTGTCAGTATTGTTACTTAAAGGAGAACTAAACCTTAAAAATGAATATGACTATAAATGACATATTTTATATAGTGAACTTATTGCACCAGCCTAAAGTTTCAGCTTGTCAATAGCAGCAATGATCCAGGACTTCAAACTTGTCACAGGGGGTCACCATCTTGGAAAGTGTCTGTGACACTCACATGCTCAGTGGGCTCTGATTGGCTGTTGAGAAGCTAAGCTTAGGGCTCGTCACTAATTATCCAGCAGAAAATGAGGTTTGCCTGTAAATACAAGGCTGATTATTAAATTCTGATGCTAATTGCACTGGTTTTGTACTGCCATGTAGTTAGGGTTGCCACCTTTTCTGGAAAAAAACTACCGGCCTTCCTATATTTTTATGGTTTTTCCCTATAAATAACATTGGCATTAAGCAACATTTCTACCGGCCAGGCCGGTAAAATACCGGCCAGGTGGCAACCCTACATGTAGTAATTATCTGTTCAGCTACATTTCTATTCTATGTGTACTGTATATTGTGAGTGGGTCCCTAAGCTCAGTAAGTGACAGCAGCACAGAGCATGTGCAGTGAATCAGCAGAAAAGAAGATGGGGAGCTACTGGGGCATCTTTGGAGACACAGATCTTTACTGCTAAAGGGCTGTGGTTGCCTTGGGCTGGTACAGAAGCACAAAACATAATGTACAACATTTCTAGCTACTTCTCTAGTTATGCTTTAGTTCTCCTTTAAAGCATTTTGTATTGTCATCATACAGTATATTCTGCTCTCCAGCAGCAAGTCCCAAACTGACTCCAGTTATGCTCAAGGAGAGCTTATGTCCCCAATGATCACAGGATTAAGCTGTACCTGTCAAAAAGCAACTTTCCTGTGGTGGAGGGGTCCAGGGGGGGCATCGCTAGTCCTGAGATCGCTCTAGAAGAGAGAGAGGCTAGGTTTAAGATTTGGAAAAGAAACAAGTTTTCTTCACTCCCAGACACAGCGTCAGCTTGAGGCAGACACCGGCTTTGACTGTATGATTGATCTGTCTGACTTGTCACTTCTTCTGCTCTCCTTCAACCTAGAGGGAATAGAGCAGGATCCCACCGAGTCCTTCGTTGCCAAAGAGGAGGGGGCGTAGGGCTAAGAATAGACATATCACTGCGATGCTGTCTTCTTTCCAAACAAATAAAGTGCAGATTTTCAGACAGCACATTATTATATTCCCCCTTGTCTGTCCTTTATTTCTATTTCTCTCCAGAATGGTATGTATAAACCAAAATGAATGCACAAATCACGCGTGTTTGCATTGAGAGGGTCTTGCAGATGCGCAGGAAGCTTACTGGCTATAACAGGGTTAAGGTCTTCCCTCATTCCCTCACTTTTATATCATTCCAGATGTTCCACACATTCACTTGTATTAATGGACAGGGTCCATCTGAGTCTGACATCAGTCGCTTTACGGGCAGCGAGGATGATACTTAGTGGGAGAGTAGGAATGAGAAAAAAACAGCTGGTTCTATTTACGTCTGGAAGACTGGAAATTGAGTGTATGCCCCAAAGGCTGAGCTCATCCTTCCCCTGTAAAAGTATTTAAGAGATAAACTATTTGAAATGGATACAGTTAAATGTCATCAGCTCTGCAGCCCACCGTAGAACCCCTGTTATTCTTCTTTAGGATGGTCAGTCAATATCTGCCATATAGTGAGCACTAAAGGTATCCTGGCCAGTATATTGATACCTTCCAGGGCTTGTTTAGTATTGATGGGGCTCTCACTGCAGACGCCGTTTGTCAAGGACTGTCCAACCAATAGTTGCCAGATAGTTGACCACAGAAGATGTACAGTACATCAACAAACACTGAATGACTGCTATCATGCTAGGGTCAGACTAGGCCGGTGGCAAACTTGGAGAAAACCAATGAGCCCCAGCCCTCAAGGGCATTTTGGCTCCTGCCAACTCAGGCCCATTCCCCCAAGTGGGAACTCTATTTGCGGGCATTCCTCCACCTTGTGATTGAATTAGCAAGGAGACAATAAGTAACACAATGTGGATGGGGGGCCCAATCCTACCCTGACTGTCTTCAACATCTATTACGATAGAAAAGGTGCTTCAGTGTAGGAGACATTCCTTTACATGTGCATGAGAATATCACACTCCAAAAATGTTGGTACGTGTATTATGGTACCAGAGTATGATGGACAGCCTTTAGCCCAATAAGGAGGGTAGCTCAAGTACAACCATTGCATGAAGAATAATAGGGAGCCTAAGTGAGCAGAATTGGCTTTTTCCAATGAAGAAATCCAGTAGCCAGTGCCAAGCAGTAAGACATCATGGTTTTAGAATGCCAACAATTGCCCAAATTAGACACTTTTAAAGGAGAAGGAAAGGTTAAAATCAAGTAAACTTTATCAGAAAAGTCTATATAAATATACCAGTAAACCCTCAAGGTAATGCTGCTCTGAGTCCTCTGTCACAAGAAATGCAGCATTTCTTTCCTTCTATTGTGTACTCATGGGCTTCTGTATCAGACTTCCTGTTTTCAGCTTAAACCTCCAGGGCTTGGGCTTGAGCATGCTCAGTTTGCTCCTCTCCCCCTCCCTTCTTCCTCCTCCCTGCTGTAATGTGAGCCCAGAGCTATGAGCAAGCAGGGAGAGACTCAGGCAGAAAGTTATGTCACACCAAGCTAATGTGGCAACTGCCATCCTAAACAAACAGAGCTTCTAGAGCTGTTTAGTATGGTAAAGCATTCTGCAGAATAAATATAGTGTTATAACTTGCACTATTGTGGCTAATCTATTGGCAATATACTGCCTCGGTTTCCTTCTCCTATAAGAAGTTCATTGCTGCTATTAATGTTAATATCCATATAAAAGAGTAATTTCTTCTACTGTGATCTGTTGTTTGAGTTATTTCAGTTATGTTTGTAGATATAACCTTTGTTATTCTTATTTGAACCCTTTCTGATCTGTCAGAAACGTTCTCAAAAAATGGCCCCAGGTAATGATTTTTCTATAAAGTGCATGCAGGACCTTTCAGTTAGGTTGCTGTATTGTCTCTTCAGAACTGCAAGCTCCATGCTAAATCGTGGTTCCCTGAATCAACAGGTAAAAGAAGATTACTTAACTTGGTTTACAGATACAACAATCATTCTTGATATTGATTCTCCTTTTGTGCACACAATCCGTATTTAGAAATGGATCGCACATTGGGGGATCCTAACCTCTTGCAGTCCCGATGAGCAAAGGAAAGAACAGGGGACTAGAAAGATTTTCCACCCGCTATTGGATAACCCTCCTTTGATTATGGTTTGTGTTACCCCCTTATCTAAGCCTCCAAGTAAAGCCTCAGGAATTGTAGCGAGCATTTATTTATTTATTATGGAAAAAGGGGGCTTCAGTTTGTGCCAGAAGTCTCAATAAAATGTCTTCCGTCTGTAATAGAGCAGATATTTTATTTATAAAGTTCAGTTCATGTTCAGTGCTTGAAAATATGACACCTGGAAATTAACCAGAGGGCATTATGCTACAAGGGTAAAACTGGCAGCTTTGACAGATACAGTAGGTAATAAAATATATATGTTTAATAGAAATGTCTGCTTCTGTATTTATATTTTACATTTATTACAAATTCACTTTGTATCATGATATGACATTGTTTTATCAATATTTTCTTATGGAGGAGGGGCAAAGGTTTCCAGTTTTTTTTTTACTGATGGTTAGATATTAGCCGGATGGCCCATGATATAGAACTGAGAAAGTGGGTGATGTGAATCATTGTCATAATTGTATCTTTCCCCTAAAGTCAGCCATAGACACAGTGTCGGACTGGCCCATCGGGAAACCAGGAAAACTCCCAGGTGTCAGTGGGCCTCTTGCTTCTAACCATTTGGCCTATTTCATGGTTATTCACTATTTCTTAATAATGGAAGAATAGAGTATAGTAAGCAGATATAAAAGACTAGGAGAATAAAGAGGTTAAGTGAAGAGAGGAGAAATAATATTTGGAAATGGGGCCCATGGTCTGAGGTTTTCTAGCGGGCCCCTGGCATCCCAGTCCGACACTGCATAGATGCAAAGATAAAGTCAAAAGTTTTGTACGATTTTCGGACCGTGTGTGGATCGTCCCAACATTTTTTGTGCCATGGGGATGTAGTGTTGCACGGCACTGGTAAAACTGGGGTGTTTGCTTCAGAAAAACGACTTTAGTTTATAAAAATAAGCTGCTGTGTAGCCATGGGGGCAGCCATTCAAGCACAGGATACTATTATAATTATTAACATGTATTTATATAGCGCCAACATATACACAGTAGATAATAGATAAGTACTACTATAGTTTATATAAACAAGCTGCTGTGTAGCTATGGGGGCAGCCATTCAAGCACAGGATACACAGTAGATAACAGATAAGTACTACTATAGTTTATATAAACAAGCTGCTGTGTAGCCATGGGGGCAGCCATTCAAGCACAGGATACGCAGTAGATAACAGATAAGTACTACTATAGTTTATATAAACAAACTGCCGTGTAGCCATGGGGGCAGCCATTCAAGCACAGGATACACAGTAGATAACAGATAAGTACTACTATAGTTTATATAAACAAGTTGCTGTGTAGCCATGGGGAGAACCCCATACATGGGCAGATAAGCTGGCGAATTGGTCTAAAGGACCGATATCGGCAGGTTTATCTGCCCGTGCATGGCCACCTTTAGGCTTGGAGACGTGATTGGCTGTACTATCAAGAATGTGTTATAAACTATGTTATAAATTTGCCAGTAGAAAACAAAAAATCATGCAGATGAGGGCAACAGTGGGTCCCTGGAGAATGCCCATTTTGCCTAGTTAATAAAGCCACCTTAGTCTATATACTGAGGGTAAGAAAAACTGGACCACCTCCAGCTGGCTTTGTAGAATCAAGGTCACACAATGTCATATGATGTGGGTCATCGTTCTCTAGTCACTTGCAAAGAAATAGGGGAGTAGCTAGTGCAATCAAAACCTATGTAGGACTTAAATTGCTCCACCAAATAATCTGGTCTTGGGGCCCTTAGGAACAGGGCCTCTTGTCCATGCATTTGCCCATAGTATAATTTTCAAAGCAGAGACTACATCCTTGCATCGACCAAAGACTAATTTACTGCATTGATTTTAAACAATGACAACTGATCAGTCCCAGCTTACTGGTATACGATGAATACTAATGTTATAAGGTGCAGCCAAGTCAATTACCAGTCTTTGTGCAAGAGGCTCAGTCACTCAGACCCTTGTGCTTTATTCTGGAGGGCAAAGATCTACACCTATGGGTGCAACTCAGTCAGGGCTGGTCCTATCAAATGTGGGGCCCAATTGGGACCATGTTGGCGGGGCCCCTAGACAAAGTTTTGCTGGCTCCCGACACACCAAGTATTTAGGAAAATAAGGGCATACAGGCACAAAATAGAAAGGAAAGGGGCAGACAAGGTAAGAGAGTGAGAGGAGTTGGGGGCAGGCCAGGCAGCATCATGTGCTGGGGGAAATATTACCTGTGCTGCCCTCTGGTGCGGGGCCCCCAGAGGCGCGGGGCCCAATTGGTCCAATAGGCCTAAGGCCGGCCCTGAACTCAGTTATTTTATTATAAGTTACATTATGTGCAGAGAACATTCCGTCTCTGCATTCTTACATTTAGCACTGATTCGCCCTTTCCATGTCGCTTGCTGAGTCACAGTGACAGCCAACAGAACAGCGTCAATCACTTATGAGCATTTGGGTGAGAGGTATCCAGAGGCTCCATTTAGGTTTAGCGGGTAATTAACTTCTAATGAAAATAAACTTAGTGTTCGTATGTGGTAGGAATATTTGAATGCAAGCTCCACTGAGGCAGGGAGATTAAAGGGAAACGAAACTCAAAATATGAACTGATGTAAACTTCCTCAGCAGGGCCGGGCAAAACCAACCAGGCACCCTAAGCAACCTGGCCGGCCACCACACTTCCCCCCACCTCCCCCTCATTCTTGCAAAAGTTTGTATGTGCAATAACAGGGGTGAGAGCGGCAGAGGTGAGGGCAGGGGAGAGCAGCGGAGAGGAAGGGCAGGAGAGGGAGATAGGGGAAAGTCACAGGGGTTGGAGAGCGAGGTGAAAGCTGCAGAGGGAGCACGACAACCCAGACTAAGGGTAAGCAGGAGACACTTTAACAGGTACCTAACCTGCCCAGTGTCCCCCCTATCATTTCGCCCTAACAGAGGGGAGAGTGGCGGAGGGGAAGGGTTGGAGGGGAGAGTGACAGTAAGCTGTTATCTTAAGTTAGAGAGCTGCTATCTGGTTAACTTCCCATAGTTCTGTTGTTAGGCTGCTGGGGGCAGGAGGGGTAATATCACTCCAACTTGCAGTAGAGCAGTAAAGAGTGACTGAAGTTTATCAGAGCACAAGTCACATGGCTGGAGGCACCTGGGAAACTGACAATATGTCTAGCCCCATGTGAAATTTCAAAATAAAAAATAAAAAAAAAATCAGTTTGCTCTTTTGAAAAACAGGTTTCAGTGCAGAAGTCTGCTAGAGCAGCACTATTAACTGATGCGTTTTGGAAAAAAAAATTTCCCATGACAGTATCCCTTTAAGTATGTTATAGAGTGCTAAGCAAGTCTTAGCAACCTTGCAACTGGCCTTCATTTTTTTCTTTTTTTCATAGATTTTAAATTATTTGCCTTCTTCCTCTAACTCTTTGCAACTTTCAAATGTGGGTCACCGACCCCCATCTCAACAAATTCAACACATTTATTGTTGTTTATTGCTACTTTTAACTACTCATCTTTCTATTTAGGCCTCTCCTATCATATTCCAGTGTCTCATTCAAATCAGTGCATGGTTGCTAGGGTAATATGGACCCTAACAACTTGATTGCTGAAACTGCAAACTGGAGAGCTGTTGAATAAAAAGTTAAATAACTCAATTTTCACAAATGATAAAAACCAAAAACCAATTGCAAATTGCAAATCACTCTCTTCATCATACTAAAAAAAGGCCCGTAAAATATTTTGCTGAGATACCCAGTGACTGTGCCATGGCCTATGGCATAAGTATATGCAAGTTACTTAAGAGGACTTTCCAGACCTACTCTTCTGAATTGAAGTCCAAGAATAGCTGTCTTGTCAAGTGTCCCACATTTACTGTGACAGTCACACAAACTGACCTGCTCTCCTGCTCTCTCACTGGGAGGTCAGGAAATCACAGGGCTTCCAGGTCTCTGCTAGACTGAAGACTAATTGCTGTAACGGAGACCTGCCAACTGCAATACTAGCTGTTTCTCTGTCCATCTTGACTCTCCATGACTCTTCAAAGCAGCAAAAGAACTAGTTAGTACTCAGATGAACAAGAATCAGGAAAAAAGTTTTTGATGGGGGGGCAGTAAGAGAATCATGATTTTTTTTATGACCGACCTTGATAGCTCAAAGATAGGGACAGTTAGGGTTGAGCATGGGTAGAAAGATGGCCTAGTGCAATGATCCCCAACATCCAAGCAACACGTTCTTCGCCAACCCCCTTTGATGCTGCTCCCAGTGGCCACAAAACAGGAGCTTATTTTTGAATTCCAGGCTTGGAGGCAAATTTTGGTTGCATAAAAACCAGGTGTACTGCCAAACAGAGTCTCCTATAGGCTGCCAGTCCACTTAGGAAATAGCCAATCAAAGCCCTGATTTGTTATCCCCAGGGACATTTCATGTTTGTGTTGCTCCCTAACTTTTTTACATTTGAATGTGGCTCAGTGGAAGAAAAGATTGGGGATCCCTGGCTTAGTGGATACTATTACTAAAGTACGAGGTTATGTTCTGGGCAGTAACATGGTAGTCATTAGGTATAAGTTGCCAAACTCACTGAGAAAGAACAATTACTGTATAGGAATTGGTTTTACACAGATCTATAACAATTGTTTTACTCTGTGTGCGTGTCTATAGATTTTATCATATTTCAATGGCTGAAGAAGAGACCTAAGCAGTCTTGCATACTGCATTCTACTAAGTTATCCAATAACAGTATCACTTATTCTACATTTTCTTCCTCTGATCAATGGCTAACGCGTCACTACACTCTGCTACTACGTCAATTGCCTTAAGTTTCTGGGGACAAAGTCATTTTAATTCCCTTTGATCGATGGACATATGATGCCGCTCTCTGCCTGGCAGCAAAGGTGTAGTCTCTTAAAATTAAGTGTATAGCCGGGGGATGTTACCTGTAATTTAAATCTGCTCTTCCAGGTAACACGGATCTAACTGTGTTGACAATGTTGACAATTCTGCTGGCAGAGAACAATCTTGGCACAACGTTGTCACTGGAAGAGCCATGTATACACAGTCTTTGTGCTGCTATAGGTTCCGGATGAGGCTGGCAAACGTGCTGGGGCATAATGGACTAAGGGTGAACGATCTCTGGGAGTGAAACTGGAAACTGGGGGTGCAGGGGACGTGAGGAGAAGCACACACACCTCATCAAAGGCTTGCCCTTCTGTCAGCGGTAGGGGGAAAGGACATTCACTGGCTTTCTCTGTTTACTATCTGAGCTCCAGTGATAAGCCAACCGGCCTTGTTCCTTTTACTTTGATGTATATATTTGGAGCAAGATGGAGCCGGAGACAGAAGCCTGAGTTAACCCTGTTTTCGCCTAAGCAGCTGATCGCTTGTTGTACTCAGAGCAGTCATCAATTTAGGGGAAGGGACTGATTTTATCAAGTCCAAGTGGTGGAAAATGGGAAAGAGAGAGTTGACTTTGTAGCTGATTCATCAAACACAAACATTATACAAACTGCAGATCCTGTTAGACTCATGGCACACGTAGCATGTTTTATCTCTGCCTGCCATTGACTTGAATGACAATTCACTCACTCTGCAGAGCAAGACATCCAACAGTTATTTAATATATTTTCCATTCATATGTTTTATTGAATATCTCTTTTAAGAACTACTTTTGAAAAACATGGTAGAGGTGAGTTATTACCTAAGCTACATTCACTTCCAACCCTAGAGACCCCTAAAACCTACTATGGCATCGGCTGCAGCAGTCCTGTGGCATTACTGTGCAGAAAATAGGAGTCCTGGCCTGGGAAGGAATCCAAGTTTTGGTTCTAAATTTTCTATTTTCATGGACTATATCAGAAAACCTTGCAACAATAAGCCTGAAGAAGAGTTAAACTGATTAGGATTGGGATCTGAGCAGAGACTACCTCATTTGTGATTTGATACCACAAACCTTTGTCTATATGGTATTCCATTAAAAATGGGAAACCCAGGAAGGAAACTTGGATTCCTTCCCAGGATTCAAGCTGCCATGCATGCAGATTGAGTCCCCCATGGAGTCTATACAAGCTATAAAACCAGCAGTATAGGTATTTCCCTGTATGAAGCACAATTCTACAGGTACAGGGGACATATAATCTCCAAGTAACCAGGTTTTAGACAGCAGATTAGTTCTGTAATAAAGATACGTCCAATATCTTCACCTTCACATGCTTTGTGTATACATCTTACTCCCATAGCTATCTGGAAATCAAGTGTATTCCTAAACAGGAGTCTTCAATAACATTTACTGTGTTTATCCTCAGTCCTGAGCCACAGTAAATCTTCTAACCTTATCACTAAGGAATGAGGAATGAGAAGCTTCAGTGTAAACAAGAGAATATTGTTTTCCCTTTCCTGGAAAGCCAGGAGAATGTTTCTGTTATACTTTTATGAGACAGAGAGAATAATGTTTTCTTCCTTTCTGACCCTTGTCTTATTTATTTGTGGACCTTTGCTCCGGAGGTATCAGCTCTAAAAAACATTACGCACTACTTTAAAAACAAATTTGAAGGTGGTTGAGATGTTGCCATCAAAATATAAAAGTGTTTTTGAATGTGTGTGATTTCTAGTAAAAGTGACAAGTGAAACAGGTTATTGATATTGACAGGCTTGCATATTTTGTGAGATTTTCATGTAGGGGCCCCTAACTTAACCAGCAATCTGAGATTTTGATATACCTATCTGTACGTATATGTGTAGGGTTACCAACAGGCCAGTATTTTGCAGCACTGTAAAAATATTGCTTGATGCCAATATTATAAGGGAAAAAACCATAAAAATATAGGATGGCTTGTGTTTTTTTCCACAAAATGTGGCAACCCTATGTTATGCTTTAGCCTAGATAACATTCTGGCAGTATTGGGTTTGCAGGAATCTGCCTCTATAGCCATGCATTTACCAATCAGGTTACCAGAGATATTGGTCAATATATCCATTGGTCAGGTTTAAAATTTCATCTTCTCATTCACCATGTTGTCAGGCTACCAGACAGAATGAATAGTACATACAAAAGTGGGCATATGGTTATTTTTCAGTATCCCTTCATTCAACACAAGGGGGAGATCAGTCTGATACCAAGTATCAGCCAGTGTATGGCCACTAGTGAGGTGCTGGCCGGCCCGTTACCCATGGGTCAGGCAGGTCCAGGCCGACCTTGTTCTTCCATTTGCGGGTTGTGGGCAGGTTCGGGTTGAGATCTTCTGCTTGCTTTCCCTGCCCGCAACCTTACAGCTTCCGGTTTTATAGGCACGTGCCTATCTACCCCCCTTTTTGTGACATCATCGGAGGGGCAGGTCTATAAAAGGAAGGCAGAAGTCATGTCTGCACGGGTGCAGATCGGAGGTGTGCAGGTTAGGGTCTAGTGTGGGTTGAGTTTTTCTCGACCTGCACATCACTAATGGCCATTTTCAGAGCTGGGTGCACTGAAGGTGCCTCCCACTACTTGTGCCAGAGGCATTTTCTCTGCTGCCTTCCGATAGTTCTGGCCCTGGGCCTCTAAGTTCCAAAAAAAAACAGGAAACCCATAAAGAGGGTAGAAGGAACCAAGTCTGCAAGTGCTGAAAGGAGATATGGAAGCACAATATATAAGCAAAGACAATGTGGATTTACTGTTGGATTGTAGACTAGAGGGCCCTAATGCCTAATAATATGCTGTAAGATATTCTGGATATTGATGGGAATTTTAATTGTTGAATTGGTGAACCCAAAAAGGCTGAATACTTATGTTCTTAAGCAGATCTATCAAATTTTTAATGGACTCTGATGTCATTTCACATGTCTGAGGCCCAGAATGTAATAAGTTATACAGAGAAGTCTATGGCACCCTGGATCAGACTGGTGACGTAAAAATCACACAAGAATTGACGTAGCTTCCCTGTGGCTACTGAATATCACTGGGAAGAATATGACTCGGAAATCAAAGCAATAAATCTTTCAAAAGATTTATAAAAAAAAAGTCCTTAAATGAGAAGGAAAGGCACTTTCTACTTGGGGGTGCCAAAAGTTAGGCACCCCCAAGTGATTGTCTTTACTTACTTACCAGTTCCATTGCTGAATTTTGCAGCAAGAATCCAGGGACAAACTGAATGCTATATAAATTTTAAATAATTTTAAAATTTTAAAATAATTATATATAAGCATATAAGAACCCCTCTTTGTTGCCCCCCTAGGCAAAAGCCCTTGGGTACCTCTATAGAAAATACAGCATGTGTACCTTTAAAACTCTCATAATATTTTACATATCTATGGTTATTTAAACCAGTGGCAGTAGAAGTTACCGGAGGCCCTGCAGCAAAGTCCTCTCGGTAAAACCTTGGTAAAAATGTTATGTCATATGCACATTTAGGGGCCGATTCACTAATGGTCGAATATTGAGGCTTAATTAACCCTCGATATTCGACTGGAAATTAAAATCCTTCGACTTCGAATATCGAAGTCGAAGGATTTTAGCGCAAATAGTTCGATCGAACGATAAAATCCTTCGAATCGAACGATTTGAAGGATTTTAATCCAACGATCGAAGAAATATCCTTCGATCAAAAAAAGTTAGCCAAGCCTATGGGGACCTTCCCCATCAGGTCCGGACTGAGAATTAAAATAGGCCCTGGAATTTCAGGTACACAGAGGCCCAATCAGCCCACATAGAGGCCCAAACAGCCCCCATCAGCCCACTAAATGCTGACTTTCTATGGCACCTTATAGCAGCCCCTCTGGCATTTGCCAGAACCCACAGATTGCCAGTCCGGGCCTGTTCCCCATAGGCTAACATTGAGTTCGGTAGCTTTTAGATGGCGAACTAGGGGGTCGAAGTTTTTCTTAAAGAGACAGTACTTTGGCTATCGAATGGTCGAATAGTCGAACAATTTTTAGTTCGAATCCTTTGATTCGAAGTCGAAGGTCGTAGTAGCCCATTCGATGGTCGAAGTAGCCCAAAAAATACTTCGAAATTCGAAGTTTTTGACTTCGAATCCTTCACTCGAAGTTAGTGAATCGCCCCTTACTGTGCATCAGTCAAAACCTTGGCTCTACACTCTTAGGGTTAGTCCACACAAGCAGATTCGGGGAGATTTAGTTGCCTGGCGACTAATCGCCTCTTCGTCTGGGCAACAATCTCCCCGAACTGCCTTCACGTGTCTTTCAAATAGGCGCCAGGCGACTAAATCTCCCCGAATCTGCTCCTGTGGACTAACCCTTAGGCATCACCATAGGGTCTGTAGTATCTATTGTTATATCTCTTGTTCCATTTCTGTTAGATTCATGTAGAATATCTTATTCTGCTGACACTAAGGTGGAGATTGTGAGCCTTCATGGACAGGATACAGATGCTCTTGATAACTGCAGTAATGTATTTAAACAGATTTAACCACAATAAAATGGTGGCACACAGGACATCAGTAACCCTTCCTTATTAGCACTGCTGGGAAAGTGAAATGGAAGAACGAAAATAAACCCTGGATTGCTGCAAACATGTGTGTTGCTGACAGCTGAGGGTAAAGGTGGCCATAGACACACAGATAATATCGTACGAAACGAATTTTCGTCCGATATTCGTTGCGTGTATGGTGGAAAAAGAGCCGACCAATATCGGCAGAAGACTTGGATATCGGTCGGCTCGTCGATCGGGCTGGACGGAAAATTTTGATCGGGTGCCTTTGAAGGGACCCAAACATCACCCATTGTTAGTGCTGAATCGTCAGATACAGGTAGAATTCTATTGTTTCTTCCCGTATATCTACCTGTATATCTGCCAATTCAGCTCTACACGTGTGTATTGAAACGAACGATCTTTCTTGGAAAGATCTTTTCCAAGAAAGATCGTAATTGTTACGTCTATGGCCACCTTTACTGACATACCTCTTCGGAATATCTCATCCCAGAACAAATACCTAGCAAACGACTTGTTGTTCTTTCTTTTCCAGGCAGTCACAAAAGCTCCAAATATAGAATTAGGAAACGATCTGAACAACACCAGTTTAGAGAACCAAAAATGGATCCCAAAAGCCCAGGACACAGCACATTCTGAACTTAAGCAAATATTTTTCTCAGCATCCCTGAGCAATTGCAGCGTTGCTATTAGAATCAGTCCAGAGCCTCTTGTACATAAACCTGAAATGAGTGATGGAGGGGGAACAGGGTATTATCAAGATGAATCACCTTCCCTGAGCCTATGGACAAAATATAGCAGCATATGCGCTAGGACATTATCAACTTGTTTTCCTCTATCGTTTCATGCGCTGCATTGAGCAGATCATGTCCAGCAAAGCGTGATGTTGTTAGGTACAGGTAACCCTGAAAAGCCAAATATATCAACTGGATGGATAAAAGCACAGGCAGCCTCTGGCTCACCTCATTTATTACAGAAATGCAATACAAATGCCTTTCATTTTACAACTAAATAGTAACTTAAAGCTCATTGCAGCTTTATTTGTTGACTATTTTCCTTCTTAATCTCTGTGATGTCCACCCTGTTCCTTTATTTCATATATTTCAGCCCTATTGTATCTTGGCATCAGACTCTTCTCACCAACCAATATCAGAATTTTGCATTTGTCTCTTGCCCCCTGCTTACCCAGCCCTTCTGTACTTTCTTCAACGGCCTACCTATCCTTATGGCAAAGATATAGGCAACTGACTCTATGGGGCCGATTCACTAACTTCGAGTGAAGGATTCGAAGGTAAAAAACTTCGAATTTCGAAGTTTTTTTTGGGCTACTTCGACCATCGAATGGGCTACTTCGACCTTCGACTACGACTACGACTTCGAATCTAAGGATTCGAAGAAAAAATCGTTCGACCATTCTATAGTCGAAGTACTGTCTCTTTAAAAAAAACTTCTACCCCCTAGTTCGCCATCTAAAAGCTACCGAAGTCAATGTTAGCCTATGGGGAAGGTCCCCATAGGCTTGGCTAACTTTTTTTGATCGAAGGATATTCCTTCGATCGTTGGATTAAAATCCTTCGAATCGTTCGATTCGAAGGATTTTATCGTTCGATCGAAGGAATTATCCTTCTATCGTTCGATCGAACTATCTGCGCTAAATCCTTCGACTTCGATATTCGAAGTCGAAGGATTTTAATTCCTAGTCGAATATCGATGGTTAATTAACCCTCGATATTCGACCCTTAGTGAATCGGCCCCTATGTATTCTAAATCTGTATGGCAAGAGAACATGCAAACACAGTCAAGCAACATGGCTCAAGAGTATCTTCTAAATATTTTTTTTTTTTTTTATAATCTCTTTTATTTTTCAAAAATAGATACATTGACAGAGGATAACGTAAATATCTTTTCCAGTATAGAACAGTGAAAGTAGAACACATCAGTACAATTCCATGTAGTATAACATACATTGAACTTATTGTTTTGCTCAAGGTTGCAGAAACGAATCCCATGGGGCCCAAATTTGCATATGTCTCTCTACCCTGTCTTCCAATAAAGCCGTTAAATATAACATATTCTGTGTTTGAGTAATTTTTGCAATGACAACATGAGTATCAATAGCGTATTGTAGCCAGTGTTTCGCTAAATTGGTTCGTGCAGCAGCTAAGATTTGTCTCATCAAAGTATTCTGGAGTTTCGTAAGGGACTTGGACGGGCAGGCTAAAAGAGCCGTAGTAGCTTCGGGGACTATATGTGTGTGAAATACTCGGTCAATTAAGTTATAAATCTCTGCCCAATATTGTTGTGCTACAGGACATGTCCACCAGATATGCAAATAATCCCCAACTGCTGTACAACCCCTGAAGCAAGAATCGGGAGTGGAAGGATCAAAACGATGTTTCCTTGCCGGTGTAAGGTGCCAACGCATCAGCACTTTATATGTGGATTCTCTAATGGCAGTATTAGGGGATATCCTGGAGACAGTATTCCATATTAGTGACCATTCCTGCTGAGGTATAGAACGCCCTAAGTCTTTCTCCCAGTCCAGCATGTATTTAAGGGGCTTTTCCACATCCATAGAGACTAAATATTTATACAGTAACGAGATGGTGCCTCGCAGTTTCCCAGCTCGTTGAGAGCAGGTTTCCAACAAGGTTGGAGGTCTAGATTTAAAAGAGGGGTCAACAGAGCTAATGAAGTGTAATAATTGCGAATATCTATAAGTCTCGCTCTCCGGCATAGATTTTACAAATTGTAAGTACTGAAATGACTTAATACCCATAGTCAGTAACATATCTTGTATTCTATTGATACCATTTACTTTCCACCATTGAAACGCCGAAGTAGCATAGCTAGGGAGAAAGAGCGGGTTATTGTGTAGCGGGGTGAGAATACTATGAGATCCAGCCGGTTGGAATTTCCCGCGGCTGTCGTGCCATGACCAAATGGTGTGTTTCAGCACAGAGTTAAGCACGGGGACAGATTTAACTTGTGTTCTGTCTGCCCACAAATAAAAAGACAGGTCAGTAGGGTGTGCTAAAAGTGTCTCTAATTGGACCCATCTATTCTCGTGCGGTGGTAGATGCCATTGGGTGGTCTGGGAGATCCTCGCAGCTTTATAATACATTAATAAATGTGGTAAACCTAGACCACCTTGTAATGGAGGCCTATACATAGTTCTCCTATTGATACGTGGTGGTTTATGGGCCCAAATGAATTTGTTAATCTTCTAAATATTTTTATAGTCTATTGATGGAAAGGCTGTGAGTAGTAACACATTAACATTAGCCTTGTTTAGATCTACACAACGACAGCCACTTGGAAAATCAGTCGCGATGAACCTTTGGGAAATTCCAACTTAGGGCCTCAATCTTAGTGGTGGCCACAATATGAACATTCACGGTGGACTTTCCAAGACCAACCTGGGGGATTGGTGAAGCAATCAGTGCAAATTCCAGGGTGTTTGAGACCCTACTGGTATCAGTAGAGTCCTCATGAAAAGTTGCCATTGGGACTAAGTAGTATTGTTATATGGCAAGGACCAAAAATGTTCAAAAAAGGCATTTGTATCTGATTCATTGGGTACAAGTCTGGTGCACGGGCTGTAGAAGCCCTGAAGTTAATTTCAGGTCCAGGGTGGCAGTTGCCCCAGGGTTCCCCAACATCAATAGGCACAAGTGGGCACCATTTATCAGACAAGGCAGAAAGAACATATTGGAAGCAGGTTACTATAAATTGCATTAATATGTGTGTTCTCCATTTTAGGGCATCCACATTTGCTTGCTTTTGAAAGCCACAGGGAATAATGTCGTATGCTGAATATAACCATATTACTTCATCTCTACACCTTCATTGATGAGTAGTACAGGTATGGGATCCCTTAACCGGAAACCTGATATCCGGAAAGCTCTAAATTACGGAATGGCTGTCTCCCATAGACTCCATTTAATCCAAATAAAACAAATTTTTAAAAAATGATTTCCTTTTTCTCTGTAATAATATAACAGTAGCTTGTACTTGATCCAAACTAAGATATAATTAATCCTTATTGGAAGCAAAACCAGCCTATTGGGTTTATTTCATGTTTAAATTAATTTCTAGTAGACTTAAGGCATGATGACCCAAATTACAGAAAGATCCGTTATTCCGGAAAACCCCAGGTCCCGAGCATTCTGGATAACAGGTCCCATACCTGTACTGTGCTTTCCCAGACCTCTGGCTTTTCAGACTCCCAGACATTCTATTTCGTGTGTCTCTCTGGTACAGTCCTTTCCCTTACATAATATCAGGCTCATGGTGGTTTAACTTTAAGTTAACTCTTAGCATGTTATTGAATGATTTGCATTCATTGTCTGACTCTTTCCAGCTTTCAAATGGGGGTGCACTGACCCCCATCTTAAAAACAAATGCTCTGTAAAGCTACAAATGTATTTTTACTGCTACTTTTTATTACTCGTCTTTGTATTCAGGCCTCTCCTGATTATCTTTTTCAAATCAATGCATGGTTGTTAGGGTAATTTGGACCCTGGCAACCAGCTGAGATTGCAAACTGGGGAGCTGCTGAATAAAAAAACGAACTCAAGGTGAACAACCCCTTTAATGTGGCACTCACAAGTGCCCTGTTCGTTAGGAAGCAGTGAGCCGGCTGAACTGGAGTATTGTGAAGGGAGTTACAGGTTTTTGTTGTGGGATAGGGATGTTGTATGAGAGAAAGTCTACAGCAGCCCTTAGGGTAAAGGCATATGCTAAGATTTGGGGAGATTAAGGGCAGGGGCGCACAAAGCTACTGGGGGAGATTGGTCGCCCAGCAACAAATTGCTTCTTCTTTGGGTGATTGATCTCCCCGAACAGCCTCCCTGCCGGCACTCGGAGAGCTTCTTTTCCGAAGTTGCCTGAAGTTTCCTTGTGAGGCGTCTTCGGAAAATGTGCCATCCAGCGGGCAATTTAGATTGTAGCTGGCAGGAAATCTTTTCGGGGAGATTAGTCGCCCGAAGAAGAGGCGATTTGTTGACGGAGGCGACTAATCTCCCTGAATCTTCGCGTGTGTCTCTGCTCTTAGCAGTATAATTAAACAGCAGGTTGAACATGTTTTAAGGCACCAGTGATCAAATATAACAATTATCTTGACAGTAAGGTAAATTACAATTTATCATCATTTAAAATGATGCAGGGGAACAATTTGGAAAGAGATGCATTACTATTGCCAAAGAGCTGTCCTCGCATTTACCCGATTGTTTAGGTAGGCTTTTGTTGTTGGAGATAGGAGCAGATTATCGTCATTATTTTAGATTGCTTGCAAAGCGGTGATAGGTTTGGCCTTGCCCGGCAGCAATTGCCTGAAGGAATTTCTAATAGAATTTCTGTCTCTGAAGACTCTGTCAAGTCCTTGTCTGTTTTTTTTTTATAGAAATCCTATTCACCACCCGCGGTGACTGATTGTCACTTAATTTCCCTCCCCACCAAGCAGAGCACCTTCTGTGAGCCCGGGATGGATTTTCCCTTCCATAGTGTCAGTATATGAATCCTGTTGGCACCATAAAACATCATGATGCGTTTCCCAGAAAGGAAAGTTAAATTAACTGGAAAAGTCTCACTGGAAAGGCGTTGATATAGTTTGACATCTACGGTGATGCGTGTAAAATCTCTCTGTTTACATTGTCTTGAAGGGGGAAAATTGTCTTTGGTCATTCTTTCTGAGGGCCTCCAGTGATTGCAATTCCAACTACTTAAACTATCCAGAATTGTAGTCGTGGCACAAGATTAAATTATAGATCTGGAATTCCTTGAATCGTTTATAGTTCTGAAAGTGTGTTGGGAGTGTAGGAAACAAGGGGTATAACAAAGTGGCAGAGCAGCTGTTGCGTCACTTTGTTGCAGCAATGACATGATGAAATGAATGGTGTCCTTTGGTGTTGGGCACATAAGATTGTGTCTTAAAGGGGCTCAAAACTCCATCTGCTGGCAAAATTCAGAAACTCCTTAGGAGTCTTATATAAACCCCCAGCAGAAGGGCAAGAGCACTAAGGAGCGCAAGAATATACACCTTAGTTTCCATGCAGAGAACACTTCTGCAGGGGATTGGCTGTGTTCTGCACCTTGTGCAGGTGGTAAAAACAGGGCCCCGTTGCAGCATTCGTCCACTGCTGTTCCCTAAATTACACATCTGAATGACATGCAAGGTAGGGGACAGGTAGGGGATCTCATTCCCACCCTTCATGATAATAGCACTGCTAAACTGACACAATTTTGTATTCCTGGTGTTAGCCCCAGGTGACAGTTGCTTCTGGAAAATTGCACCCCTTTTTCATACTTTGCAACCAGTTTGTAAACGGCCCCTTTTGTCTCGTAAGAAGTTTGCAGATATAAAAGAAATAGTAAATATATATAGTGGATAATGTACCCCCTACTGTAATTTATAAAGATATTATAAGTCACCGAGGAGTTATGTGACCATATCAAAGTTTTTATACAGGTCACATAACTCCAAGGTGACTTCTGATATCTTTAAATTTCTAGTAGGGTGTACATTATGCATTATAATCTACATTTTGTGGGGGGGTCGGGAGGGGGGTCGGAGGGGTCAGCATCGAAATTTTGGTCGCCTCGGGCCGCTTCAGGCACACCGGTATCCATTTCGGACGAGCAGCATCAAATTTTGATGCGCTACGTCAAAATTCGTCGGCCTGGGGGCCCCTGTTATAAACAGCGCGTTCTGACGTCAGAACGAGCCGTTTATAAGGATATAATTTACAGTCTGATCCCATAGAGAAATGTAGATTATAGACTGTAGATTATATATATATAATGTATGTATCAACCAATCATCGTAAGCCTTGTTGGAACATCAGCAGTGATCTTCTGGGGTCCTGTCCTGTCTTTGCATAGAACTGTGTGGAACACTTATTGGCATAGCTTTTCCACCATCCCCACCAACCAATGGCTGCCTAGATATCTGTTACCAATAAAGAAGCTTTGTTTTATGGGAAAGGCATAGGATAGGGCAGTGCAATGGTCTGGAAGAATCAGGGGGTTGACTACAAATTTTTTTAAATGAGAAACCTGGATGACAAACTCTTCCCCAGAGCGACCAACATTAGGGATTTCATTTGGTGCACTTCTACAACAAATCATTAGCCCTTGCTCAATAAATGAGAATCAATATTACTGGCAGGGATGGGCGAATCCGACCCATTTTGCTTCTCCGAAAATCCACGAAACGGTGAAATATCCACCAATTGCATTGAAGTCATGGCCAACAAATTTTTTTGACACTCGACAAATTTTTTCAACCATTGGAGTCTATGGCCGTCTTTTTCACTGTGAAACCTGGCAAAAAAAGTTCACTCATCATTAATTACTGGTCTATTTCTAGTAAAATCTTCAGGAAGAGCTAAGCAATGTTTCTAGGTGTCGCTGAACGAAAATAGCATAGAACCATAGCCAGACACATTTGCCAGGCCTCACATAGTTCAGTTGTCATGAAATCGAAATACTTGACATTATATAATTGCAATGACATGATAATGATTATAAGGGAGTTGTTCTTGCTTCCTAATCTCCCCACTGGCACTGATGAACATGAGAGCCACAAGTCAGCTTTGCCTAAAGGCAATCTCCATACTTGCATGAATAGGCACAAACAGGGCTTTTGTGAACTAGCAAATCTTTTAATATACCTGTATATATATATATATATATATATATATATATATATATATATATATATATATATATATATATATATATATATATATATATACCCTTCCTAAGCCAACATCCTGCAGTGGGTTATTCCCTAACTACAGTATGGAATATCCATAATATAATAACTGCACCTGTATCTAAACAAATCCAAAGTTTTAGGCAAAAGATGGAACAAAAATACAAAAATAGTCTCATAAAGAGAAAAAGCTTCATTCTAGTACTATGGTTAGGATTTGTATCAGACAGTTAGACCCTTAGATGACATTATGGGGGTTATTTACTAAACTCCGAATGCAAAAATCACAAAAAATTTGTGATTTTTTTTTTATATAAAATCAAACTTTTAAAAAAAATCACAAATTTTTCAGATTTTTTCCTGCAAACAAAATTTTCTGGAAAGTGTACTTTCTGAAAATATTGATATAAATTCTGACGTTGATAAATAACCCCCTAAGAATAATGATGGGTGAAAAATTCGCAAAATGGCAAAAAATTCGCAGAAAACGCGTGAAAGTTTCACGAAAAAATAGTGAAATTCTGACATTTTCACAAAATTATTGTGAAAATCGGACATTTTCATGAAAAAATTTAGAAAATCTGACATTTTCATGAAAGATCGTGAAAATCGGAAATTGACGCCCGCGTCCAAGCTGATACTGGCGTTAAAGTCAATGGGTGTCCGAATAGTGTTGACACGTGCCGATTTTGACGCGAGCGACTTTTCGGACGCTCATCCAAAAAAACTAGACGCTGGCGAATTTTCATAGGAGATTCGTGACTTTATTCACCGGCGGTGAAATGTGGAAATTCGACCCTTATTCGTGCTAGGTGAAATTATTCACCCATCACTAATTAAGATAACAAAAATGATGGGGCATATGAAGCAGAATTGAAGCGGGGGTCAGTGAGAAATGGAAAAGGACAGCAAACGGTGGAATAATTTGGTGTTAAATTAATTGTAGGGCCCCCAAAATGTTCCATGGTAACCTGTTATACCAATATATATTGCAATTCTAATAATTATGGGGCTCATGAGCCCCCCTAATTCTCCTGTGCCCCCCTGCAGTGGCCGGCTCTGCTACCTGTGTAGTTACGCCCCTGCAAGTAAAGTACAAGTGTAATCCACAAGGTTGGAAGATGGTATTGTACGGTGGGATGATGGTCAGGATGCAAAAGAAATTAAAATATAAGATGCAGATATGCAGCTGGCACAGAAAAAATAAAGCTGCAGGGGGACCCATGGATAGAGGGGGCCCCATGAGACCCTAACATATATTTGTAAAAAGGACAACATCTGGATATGTTGGGGGCCCTAAAATTTCAACACTGTTTGTACCTTATGCCATCCAATAAGCCCGGCACTTATGGCTGTTTCAGGAGACAGTAGATACAGAGCTCTGTGTGCTGCCACTTATGAATATGCTACCAGTGTCAGACCAGGCATAGAAGGTGGTACAACATCCTTATCCATAAAGTTAATCCTTATTTTTCACAGGGTTTATTTGTCCTTTAATAAATGGTTCCTATGTCACAGTGTAGTGAAGCAGGTGAGGGAATCATCAAAGCCAAGTCTTTCAAACAGCTGCTAAACTACAATCCTCAGCATTCTCCGACAGTGAGCAGCGGGGTGACTTCGTTTAGAGACGGCGCCGGAACCCAGGTTAGAGATGGAGATTCCTGTACCAAAGTGTCATAAAATTCCCATACAGGGCTAAACCTTTCTATGACCCAACAGAGCGTGAGAAAAAATATATTGTTATATTTTTCCACGTATTTTTTTTTAATAGGCCATTTGCATTATATCAGGATAGAAAGAAAAGTAGAGATTGGCACCACTAAAAGACGGTTCAATGCCATCTTACCTTCTTTCAGGGACTTTTAATGAATGTTCCCTCTAGATGTAACCAGCAGGGAAAGAACCAATGTCATTGGTAGGACAGACTGATGAAGGTCATGGCAAAAAACAATGGGCAAAGCAACTCCTGATGATATCCAGACACAACCAGGCTCTTGCTTTCAACCCAATGGCTTAAAACCCACATTTGTTGGGCTTTTTTTGTCCCACATCTAAAGGATCAAATTGGCCATAATTAGCACAGGTCTGGACGGGGCCGCCATCAGAAATCGCAGGGCCCCATGCGGAAAAATTTCCTGGGCCCCCTGGGCTGCGCCCACCACAAGCCCCACCTGCAGGTCCACCCCCCACCACACACTAAAAAACATTGGTGGCTATGGTTCCCACATGTTAATAAAAAAAATATTAGTGGTCAGGGCCCCCCATTGAAAAAAACATTTGTGAACAGGGCCCCCCCATTAAAAAAACATTTGTTGTCAGGGCCCCCATTAAAAAATATTGGTGGCTAGGACCCCACATGGGGAAAAAAATTGGTGATCAGGGCCCCCCCCCACGTTATTAAGATAACTGTTGGCCATGGCCCCCCTCAAACGTCCATGCAAAAAAACTTGCCCCCCCTCAGAAGCTTGAAAAAAATTTGGTGCCCCGGGTCCCACCACACAACAGGTGCCACAAAGGGTTACCTTTAGGGGGCCCTGCCATGTTGCACTAACTTCATTAGTGTGGCCCACCTGCTGTCAGTGAGCTGCCAACTACAGAAGGAGGAGGGGAGCACAGATGGCTGCATCTTCTTTCGGTGACAGCATTTTCTTCCCTTATTGGTCACAGAATTTCAAGTCCTGGTAAAGCTGCATGGTGATTGGATGAGCTGGAGGAGAAGTTCAAACCTCAGCTATCCAATCCCTGAGCAGCTCAACAAGAACTTAAACTCAGTGACCAATAAGGGTAAGTAATGGACAGAAGATACCTCTCCTTGTGCCTTCCCGAAGTCAGCAGCTCTCAGAAAGCAGGGGGGCCCGGCTAATCAAGAAAGAGCGGTGTGGCCGGGCCCCCCTTACCCTCGGGCCCCCTACAACTCTCCCCCCTGTCCCCTCCTGATGGCTGCCCTGGGTCTGGACTTTAATCAGGGCACATGACCAAATCACTAGGAAGGAACAATGTGCTGGGCTGATGCCTTTATACACAATACAATGCCCTCATCATGTGAATGAATTTGACAACATGTCGACCAGATATACAGTAGATTCTGGGTGGAATCACTTTGAGCAAACCTAGGATGTGTTTAGTTAAAAATTCCCAAATGCATTGGCCAATTTGTGACCAGTTTTAGATCTACAGGTGAACCATTATCCGGAAACCCATTATCCAGAAAGTTCTGAATTATGGAAGGCCGTCTCCCATAGATTCCATTTTATCCAAATCGTCCAAATTTAAAAAAAAAAAAATTACAAAACCTTATACAAACTAACTAAGATATCATTAATTCTTATTGGAAGCAAAACCAGCCGATTGGGTTTACTTCAGGTATGTCCAAACTCTGGCCCGCGGCTAATTAAGGCCCGTTTTAAATTTTAGACTGGCCCGCAGCCTTAAATAAGGATTCGCCCATTCAAGGGCAGACCCGGATAAAAATTGTCACGCAACTGGCCAGCCTGAGCCAGGAGTCGGTCAATAAGCAGTGCCGTCTTTCTTCTTACCACGTCGGCGTGTGCGCGTGTTATCATGACGTCACTGGATTAGGTATTAGTTCTTGCCGGAGGCTATGATTCCACCCAAGTTCACATCAGCATGGTCACCGACATCCCCCCAGGTGATAATGTTAATATGCTTCAACATATCAATTAGAAAATATATTTGCAACAGTATTATAAATACTCACGCATAACTAAGGGCTCTTACTCACGAGCGGTTGAAGCTGCGCTCCCCTGCGTTCCTTTTTCTGCGTTCAGCCGCAGGGGAGCGCAGGAATAGACGCATTACATTTTTTCCAATGGGGCTGTACTCACACAGGTGCTTGTAGGCGCCAAACGCAGGTTGAGACGCAACATACTGCATTTTCCCTGAGTTCGGTGCCTACACGCGCCTGTGTGAGTACAGCCCCATTGGAAAAAGCTAAATGCGTCTATTCCTGCGCTCCCCTGCGGCTGAACACAGAAAAAGGAACGCAGGGGAGCGCAGCTACAACCGCTCGTCAGTAAGAGCCCTAAAAATTATACAACCTGGATTTTCAAATTGATTGGAAGGCTCCCTTCTGAATAGACTGTCAGACTGGGTCTCGCGAGTATCTAAGGTCAGAAAAATAGAATATAGAAATGAAAGGAATAAGAAAATAAAATATAGCCTAAATGAGAAAACAATAAAAGTTTTAAACAAGTACATAGAAGAAAAAAAACAGAAAAGGAGGAAACACAGAAAACATATGAAAAGGGAAAAAAGAAAAAAATCGAAAAATGGAAAAAAAGAGGAGGGACAAGAAAATGATTTTATAGTGTGGCAAGTTCATTACAATTAACAACATTTATGTGCAATCAATGTGCTTAATTTACAAAAAAAGTTGCAAAGTGCTACAGTGCATTCAGAATACAGGTATGGGACCTGCTATAAAGGATGCTCGGTAACAGGGAGTTTCCAGATAAGGGATCTTTCTGTAAATTTGATCTTCATACCTAATGGTTAAAAGAATATCAGGCTGTATGGTCGGCAGCCACACATTTTCACCTCACCAAATCTGGCCCTCGTTGCAAAAAGTTTGGACACCCCTGGTTTATTTAATGTTAACGTGATTTTCTAGTAGACTTAGGGGCAAATTAATCAAGGGTCGAATATCGAGGGTTAATTAACCCTCGATATTCGACTGGGGAATGAAAATACTTCAACTTCGAATATCGAAGTCGAAGGATTTTGCGCACGATTCGAAGGATTTTAATCCAACGATCGAAGGATTATCTTTGGACCAAAAAAAGTTAGGCAAGCCTATAGGGACCTTCCCCATAGGCTAACATTGAGCTCGGTAGCTTTTAGGTGGCGAACTAGGGGGTCAAAGTTTTTTCTTAAAGAGACAGTACTTCGACTATCGAATGGTCGAATAGTCGGATGTTTTTTAGTTCGAATCGTTCGATTTGAAGTCGAAGTCGTAGTTGAAGGTCGAAGTAGCCCATTCGATGGTCGAAGTAGCCAAAAAAACACTTCGAAATTCGAAGTTTTTTTTCTTCTATTCCTTCACTCGAACTTGTTGAATGGGCCCCTTAAAGTATGAAGATCCAAATTACATAAAGATCCGTTATCCTGAGAGCCCCAGGTCCCAAGAATTCTGGATAACAGGTCCCATTCCTGTTCTTTTATAAATGTAAAACATGGAGAAGAGCAAGGTGGAGCTGGATAAAGCGTTGGAGCACAAACAGGGGATTAAACCAATGAGTTTTGAAAAGCATTGCACCAGGGTGCAAAATACATAGTAAATGTGCTCATGCTATTGGTTTGTCACACAAGCAAGTAAGTTTGTACTGCAGATGGCACTCAGAATTCTTGCCTGTGGTTAACTACATTATAAACACTTTCAGTATGACTGATACATTACAGGCCTGCTGGGATTTCCTCTGTTATTGTGAAGTGTATATTTATAAACACCTGAAGGTTCAGTTATAATAACAGGGTGCAGTGATAGCAGCAAAAATAGATGTAGAATTGCACCTTTCAAATCACCATTCACAAAAGCACTTGTACACAGATATTTATATATAGTAACAAGGACAAACATTCCCAATACAAATGGATCAGCTTGCCTGGGTACAGATGAAGCAAAAATTCACAGGAACACATCACAACACTCAACAGTAAGGTGCAGATTTATCAAGGGTCAAAGTGAACTAGAGGGAATTTTCTAAGTTAAAAAATTCGAATTTCAAAGTAATTTTTTGAATACTTCAACCATCGAATAGGATACTACGACTTCGACTTCGAATTCAATTTGAAGTAAAATCGTTTGAATATTCGACCATTCGCTAATCGAAGTACTGTCTCTTTAAAAAAACTTTGACTTCAATACTTTGCCAAATTAAACCTGCCGAAGTGCTATGTTAGCCTACGGGGACCTTCTAGAGCAGTTTTCTAAGTTGAAGTCGAAGAAAAATCGTTCGATCGATGGATGAAATCCTTCAAATCGTTCGATTCGAAGGATTTCATCGTTTGATCGAACGATTTTACTTCGACTGCAAAACGGTCAAATTCAGTGAAAAAAACTTCGATATTTGAAGTAAAGCCATTCGATGGCCGAATTTCGAAGTATTTATCACTTTCGAAATTCGACCCTTGATAAATCTGCCCCTAACTGTCCAAAGTGATTTATTTTAAACACAAATTTCCAACATTTCGATCACAAACTGTGACCTTCTTCAGGGAAAAACAAACAGAAGTGTGGATCAAACAAACACTTAAAAACCCTCCCCCCATATACGAATATATATATATATATATATGCCAGGTATGAAGACCAGCACACCGTAATTGAAAAAATAATCAAGTTTCTTTATTGCACCATGTTTACTGTGATTCCAATAGTTTGGTTCGGTATTAGGACCTTTAGCCTTGACTGTTATCATTCACAGTAACATGGTGGAATAAAGAAATGTTATTATTTTTTCAATTACTGAGCGCTGGTCCTCATACCTTGCACATACTTTAAAAGTTAATGGCTGAGCACCCAGATTTTAAGGGGCCGATTCACCAAGGGTCGAATATCGAGGGTTAATTATTATATATATTGAAGTCGAAGGATTTTGCGCAAAAAAAAACGAAGGAATAATCCTTCGATTGAACGATTAAATCCTTCGAATCGAACGATTCGAAGGATTTTAATCCAACAATCGAAGGATTATCCTTCGTCCAAAAAAACTTAGGAAAGCCTATGGGGACCTTCCCCATAGGCTAACATTGACTTCGGTAGCTTTTAGATGGCGAACTAGGGGGTCGAAGTTTTTTCTTAAAGAGACAGTACTTCGACTATCAAATAGTCGAACAGTCGAACAATTTTTAGTTCGAATCCTTCGTTTCGAAGTCGTAGTCGAAGGTCGAAGTAGCCCATGCGATGGTCGAAGTAGCCCAAAAAACACTTCGAAATTCGAAGTTTTTTTACTTCAAATCCTTCACTCGAAGTTAGTGAATCGGCCCCTACGTGGTTTAAGCACAGGCCTGTGCAGGTGAGGAAGACCGCCTTTGAGTTTTGCACCTACAGGTGCCAGTTTAATACTATGCAGAAAGCCAACACCAGCACCTAATTATTAAAACAAGTGCAGCTTTTGTGCCAGGATTGATGTAACAGCCAAAAGTTACAACTACTGCTAATTTTGCTATAAGCACAATTACACCAAAATTCTAGGGAAAATGTTGTATTGTGGGTAAGAATATGGTGAAGTAAGTCGATTTGTTTGCACTATGCGATTCTTCCAATTGCTCGCTGTTTTAGCAGAGGAGATGGAGCAACAAATGATGTTCTCCCGTGGTGGTTGAAATGTTTTGCACAATGTACTGTTCTACTTTAGTGCCTTGGATGTTACTGACAAATCATGCAAATTGTGACTGATGAACCATACAGTGTATTTTCCCACAGTGCTTCCGATGTTCTGTAGCAGGTATGTTCCTCTAGTGCTGCTTCTGATATACTGAATTTCCTCTAGTGGCTCTGACACACATAGTATTTTCCCTTAGTGGCTCTGATTGACTGAATATTGTTTTGTTTTTTTCCCTGAGAGGCTCTGACGTATTTTCTGGGGTATTTTCCCTTTTGAATTGTTTATATAGAAGCTCATGGTATGAGGGAGGGTGCAATGCAGCTGAAAGTACAGAATTTTAGCAGCATCTACAGGGCCATGAACATTCTGTGCCACTTAACCAAAAGTTCAGTCCAGAAGTTCTTAAAGGGATACTGTCATGGGAAAAAAAAATTTTTTCAAAATGAATCAGTTAATAGTGCTGCTCCAGCAGAATTCTGCACTGAAATCCATTCTCAAAAGAGTAAATAGATTTTTTTATATTCAATTTTGAAATCTGACATGGGGCTAGACATATTGTCAATTTCCCAGCTGCCCCAAGTCATGTGACTTGTGCTCTGATAAACTTCAATCACTCTTTACTGCTGTACTGCAAGTTGGAGTGATATCACCCCCTCCCTTCCCCCCCAGCAGCCAAACAAAAGAACAATGGGAAGGTAACCAGATAACAGCTCCCTAACACAAGATAACAGCTGCCTGGTAGATCTAAGAACAACACTCAATAGTAAAAACCCATGTCTCACTGAGACACATTCAGTTACATTGAGAAGGAAAAACAGCAGCCTGCCAGAAAGCATTTCTCTCCTAAAGTGCAGGCACAAGTCACATGACCAGGGGCAGCTGGGAAATTGACAAAATGTCTAGCCCCATGTCAGATTTCAAAATTAAATATAAAAATATCTGTTTGCTCTTTTGAGAAATGGATTTTAGTGCAGAATTCTGCTGGAGTAGCACTATTAACTGATGCGTTTTGAAAAAAACATGTTTTCCAATGACAGGATCCCTTTAATGAGCTAATTTCATTATTCCACATGTATGGAGGCAGCTTAGATACAGTGAACATTATGGGCACAGCACAGCACCTCCTACCCGACAGTCCAAACAAATGGATGAATACAGTCTAGCTTATCCTGGAGGGCTCCAAAATTATACTATATACAGTAGCCCACTATGTGCTAATTCAGGGGTCCCCAAACTTTTTTTTACCCGTGAGCCACATTCAAAAATAAAAAGAGTTGGGGAGCAACACAGGCATGGAAAAACTTCATGGGGTGCCAAATAAGGTCTGTAATTGGCTATTTGGTGGGCCCTATTTGAACTCTTAGCCTACAGGAGACTCTGTTTGGCAGTACACCTGGTTTTTATGCAACTAAAACTTGCCTCCAAGCCTGGAATTCAAAATAAACACCTGCTTTGAGGCCACTGGGAGCAATATACAAGGGGTTGGTGAGTAACATGTTGCTCACGAGCTACTAGTTGGGGATCACTGTCAGCTAATTAGTAATGCCCGTTAATTGCAGACATACAGACTGTGCAGCCAGCAGCATAACTAGAGGACAGGGTCTAGGGTTGCCACCTTTTCAGTAGAAAAATACTGGCCTCCTATATATTTATCTTTTTTCCCTATTAGTAACATTGGGATCAACCATTATTTTTAGTGGCCAGGCCAGTAAAATACCGGCCAGGTGGCAACCCTAGCAGGGTTGGACTGGGCTTATAGGACACCGGAAAACCTGGTGGGCCCCAGCCCTCATGGGCCTCTAGGCCCCCGTCAACCCAGTTCTGCTTCTTCCACTGGGGACCGTGGACATCGATTGTGGGGCAGCGATTGTGGTGTCCCAACCCATGCAATTACATCCACAAGGAGTAAAGTATGCAAATGGCATGTGGTGTGTAGCATCTGGGGGTTGGTGGAAGACAGCAGTCCCGGTGGGCCGCAGACACCCCAGTCCAACACTGCTAGTGGGTTTTGGGCCCTGGTGCAAAATTTGTACCAGTGTCCTATCTTTGCACGGGGGACACAAACGGCACATTATAGGCAGTGTGAGTGTCTATAAACACAATAAAAGCCATGTACAAATGCATTTACGTGTGTACCTGCTTTGAGATAGAAACAATGGAGGCATATTGACTTCATAACATGAGCCTGCACATGCAGTATGTACCCATAATGCAGCATAATTCCAGTCTAATTGTGGCTAGTGTCTAAGTTGTGTCCACTTTCACAATGGAAACCTTGGAGCTACCAGGCACATTATAAATTATCTGTATTTCTACCAACGTGTCCATCCTGCCTCTTCTGAAGAATGATGCCTAGCTGTGCCTATTGATACAAGGGATCAGGATCAAACTGGAGTGTCCAGAGTAGAGTCCTGCATGGAATACATTTTTTAAACACTGAATTATTTTAAACACTGTATTATTACCCGCTTGGACCCGCTGCCTGCCTGGGCTCTAAGCTCACTAAGGCGGTTTAGCGTGACATCATCAGAAGTGGTCAGGGGCAGAAAAAAAGTTTAAAAAAACGTATAAAGGAGTAAAACTTGCTATAAATAAGATACACAATCCAACCTGCAACCAACAAACCCACAGACCTTCCAACCCACAGATCTGCCTACTAGGGTTTACACCTTTCCTGCAACACCCGGCGGGGGGCGGACCAATGACATTATGGAGCGGCTTGATTATGTTACGGGAGCGGACCAATGATGGTGCGGGCCGCTGACATGGCGATCGCCCATTGGTCGTTCTGCATGTCAGTCTAGGAGAATAATGCCCATATTTTCTAATTTGGAAGAACGGGCAGGCAGTTTTTGACTCAGGCAGCCCTTACAACCAGGCTGTCCATGTCAAAACTGGACAGGGGGAAACCTTACTACCAACCCGCATCCATAACCACACCCAAAAGTCCTACCCGCAACCAGCTATTTTGCAGGTACTCAACCTGCTTCACGTAGGGTTCCTACCTCACCCATTTAACAACAGCCACATACTGAATCCACATCCTGCATGGCTAATTAGTAATTAATTTAGATCCATGCATAGACTGAACTGATTTATGTCCAACTGTGTCTCTTAATTTATTGCTGATTAACCATGCAAGATGGTAATTCAACACATGGCCAATATTAAACGGGGTTGAGGTGGCAACCAGCTGGACTCTAGTCCCGTGCCTGTATTTGTAGGTAGAGGGCATGATCCAGGCAGGGGTGCAGGCCTGGGTGGCAGGGTCCATAAAGGCCAGGGCCCAAAAGATTTTTTCCCTGCTGGCCCCGTCAAATACTGCAAAGGATGCGGCAGTAGCTTTAGGACTTCAACAAAGGGACACAACTTGTGGCTGAAATGACTCTGGCATTATAAGTAAAAAACAACTTGTTTCTGAAATTGCACTTTGCACACATTCATAAATAGCCCTAGTGTCACTTCTACTGTAAAACTCCTAATATAAATATACAGTAGTGATGATATCCTAGTCCTGCTTAATGACTTCTATTTAAAAACAAACAGAAGTTTCACTCCCATTTCTAGCCAGTCGGCCACAAGCTGATAACACATTTGTGCAATCTGTTCCCGCCAATAGATTTCAGAGAATTTCTGGCCGCAGGTTGGTGTTTGAGACATCGCACTTCTGTAATTTTTTGGTTTCTGCAAATGAAGGTGTCAGCCCCATTTATGGCTCAACAGAGCGAGCTTCCAGTAAATGGCCTGTGGCCTTATGGCGGGTTTCCAAGAGGAAGTGCTCTAGAAGGTCATCTACCACCAACAGGAACTTGAGGGGGTTTCCTGTTTTTCATCTTTGTCTTGTTCTACTGTGAGACACTGGGGAAACTGTAGGAAACAGCAACAATAACAACACATCTGTCTGGCTCCAGCGAAGCTGAGGGGATTCTTCTGCTTCCATCCCAGCTCCATGTCCGTCTCCTCTCCTCCATCCCTCTCCAAGGATGACATCAACTCTAATTCAGCTCCCCTTTTTGAAGCACCAGAGTCAGATGATTACTGAACAATAAGTCATATCTGCTTCCCCACCTACACTCCCCACAGCCATGCTATGCAAAATATTCTACCACTGACTAATGCTGTACTTTTGGGTACTATTTTGGGCTAAAGAATGGGTGTCTGTGACTGTTAATCATAAAATCACAACAACAAAATTTGTGTTTTCAATAACTGAGTTCAATAACTGTTAAAAAAAACAACCTGCCTTTCCAGATAAATAGTAATTTACAGTAATTAGCAGTGATCTGACAAGAGACTTTTCTCCCCTCCCAGGGTCTTATTGTGCTTCCCACAACAGCTATGTGGGCTTGAGTGCAGTTGTACCCCCTACACTACTGAATCTGAAGGAGATGTACATTTGCCTGAGGAGTAATCCCCTGTGCTAAGCTCATAGACTTGCATTAATTCATGATAAACAGGTCCCAAGTGCAAGAAGTTGAAGAGATGGGAATGCTCTGATGACTTTAAGAGAGAGATATAAAGTCTTTAAGGTGAGGGCTATAATACCCAACATATGTCTCATTCCCATTCCTAAGCTCTTTTTAGTAGGACCCTCCCAATATTGTCTTTAATGCTATGTAGGAGAATACAGTTTTGCCCACTTTAGGCATTCCCCATAAGGGTAATCCATCCAAGGGCTGGGTTTAATTCAAAGTTTGGAGGGGGACTGTTTTCCTACACAGTTTACATGGGTCTCTAGTCTTTAAAAAAGGGATTCACCATGTGCTCTGACTTTTTGGACCACACTTGCTCAAGGGAGTGTTTGCTGCTGGGGAGCCTGTGGTGGAGGTAGGCCTCAGCAGGTGTAGATAATGTGAGGAAAAGTTCTGTAATAGCTAAGAGTAGTCAGAACAGAGTAGTTAGTAGAGCAGCTTGACGCTCCAATTAGCAAGCCATAAGGGTTAATACTCCATGGTGTTACTAAAAGTGGTTAGACTCAGGGACAGAGAGATTCCAAGAGTAAAGCTGGCCATAGATGTAAAGATTTTTAAAAGATCCAATCGTTATCGTGAGACCACGATTATCTCGAAATGATCATTTAAATGTACGATCAACTAAAAAGACCATTTCAGGCGATATTGCCAGCAAAACTGAGGGTAGCCTGCTTGGCCCTGCAAACATAGATAGATTGCACTGGGACCGATAAAGATTTTTAAACCTGGTCGATCAATTTTCTGACAGATGTCGGCCGAAAAATCGTAAGATGTACGATTGTTCCAAACCACTCTGAGTAAGTGGGTGCTAACTCTGTGATGTATATAAGTCTCTGCCTGCGCCCAGTACCATCAGGGGAAGTAATTATGGGAGTACTGTGAAATGACAGATTATTGTACCATCTGAGCAGTACCACAAAATACATTGTATGAGATCCACGAAATAAAGTAGTAACACTAGTGCTCAAGTTATCAGTTCTGTTCCACCAATACATTGAGGGCCCACCTGAGAGAATATCTTCCATGTTCTACACGGAGCTGCAACTGTGGTAGATATGGCACCTGCCAATGACAATCGACTCAAAATGACCACAAAAAGTCAGAAACAACACACATTTCTTGTGTTGTGTTGGACTTTAGCCTGGAAAAGCTTTTGGGCATGGTGAGAACCAGAACTTCATGGTAAAAGTTACAGTGTGTACATGAACATATAAAGCAATCACCGCAAAATGATTGTTTGCATGTTTGCATGTTCTCCAAGGTGATAACTACAGGTGCCATGCTGCATTTGTACAGACTTTACTCCTGACAGCTCAATTACCAACTCAAATACAAGTGCTAAGCACTAGTTTGGAAAAAACATTGAGTGCAAATTGACATTATTCACAAAAGGTACATGCACATATTCTTACTGCCTACCAACCTGTGGCTATTGGAGAGAGTGTCAATGTGATGTGCCCATCTAGTCTTCTTTGATAGTAACTGCAAGTGCATGGACTCAACAGAACCCTGGAACTACAGCCAGTTACATGTGCAATCGAATTGGAATGTACCAAAAGTATTATTGTTAGGAGTCAGTCAAAAGGCGACTCGTCTTGCAGAAGTTTTGGGACTCAATCCAAGACATCAATGGTATAATCAGATGTGAACAAAACTGACAAAATTGCATAGGAATGCACCAAATCTATAATTATAGGATTCTGCCGACTACCAAATCCACTGCAAAAGATCTGCTGAATCCCAAACTGAATACAAACTCTTATTTGCATGTACCAAGTAGCAAAATAATAGGGGGAATGTATGCAGAAAGAAATCGTCCACTTTCAGTCTATAGTTACATTATAATAGTGATTTTAAAAAGTCATGTGATAGTTAAGGTTCAGGTTTGGTCTGGCAAGTCACTAAGATTTGCATGAAAATAGGTTTGGGTTCTGAATCTCAAACCAAATCCCTAAAACTGTATCATCACTGGAAATCACACAAAGTTAACCCAGGGTTTGGATTTGGCTCTGGTGAACAATACCGATTTGGTCAGATCCAATGCCTGCAAAAAACAAATCTTGTATCCCATGCATCCTTATTTAGAGCATGTCCATGCTTTTCAGGCAGTCATCTGATATTGGCCTACCAGTAATTGGAACATACCTACCTTCAAATACCCTGCGCACCCTAAGTGACTCAAATGTTGGGACTGCTGTTGTTGGGCACAATGGTTATCAAAACATAGAGTGTAACTAGGGTTGCCACCTTTTTTGGGAAAAAAATACCGGCCTTCCTGTATATTTATCTTTTTTCCCTATTAATAACATTGGGATCAACCATCATTTTTACCGGCCAGGCTGGTAAAATACCGGCCAGGTGGCAACCCTAAGTGTAACTTATGCTTAGAGCTGGCCACACGTCTCCAAGCCTGAAACAGCAGTCTTGGACAATTTCATGGCCCACTGTATATATGTTCATTTCATTTATACATCTCTCTAAAGAAGGGGTTGTTTACATTAATCAGATGAACTTGACCAGAAAGTCATAGCATAATTCACTTCCTCTGCCCTTCTTAATAATTTTATGCCACTAAAATGCCATCACAGTTTCCATCACAGCTTTGTTTCTTGCTAAACTAACCATAACATATGATTCCAAAGTGTTCCTGCTCAGAGAGGGACGTGACTATATAGCACATACTTTGTTGGCATCACAGAATAACAATAGGACATCAAAGGCTGCAAGACAATGGATACAGCCCACTGGGCGCCTGGTCTTTCCCAAGTTTCTTTAGAAACCTCAGTGCCACCCAATTTAATGACAGAAAGCCCTATTGTATTGTAATAAATGACGCCTCTGAAAGTCTGCCGTCATCCCTCCACCAAAACAAAACCACGTGATTATCAAGATGGTAGTTGGTGAAAATTGACATTATCCCAATCTTTATTTGCATTTTTTAAGGCTAATTAAGGGAAGGGAGATAAAATGTCATGTTATATCTATTTCCTTGTATTGAATACATAGAATAATCTAAAGGTTTCCCTCTATGGATGTAGAACTATAGAACTAACCGCAATACCTGATTTATTCCTGCAGATCTGGACCTAGGACACTTTACAAGCCAGAGGCTACGGAGAACAGTACAGTGTGTAAAGTCTGCCTAACTGATAGCTGATTGTGCCAAGGCGGTAAAAAAACTCCTTCCTACATCAACAATTTACTAAGTTCATTTCAGTAGCCTTGTATTTTCTTTCTTGCTAAGGGTGACAGCACATGGGCACATTGTTGCCTGAGGAAAATTGTGCTCCTCACAGCAACAATATGTCCAGGGGGTGCCCTTGACATAAATCACAAATCAACAGATTTCTAGGTCATAGTCCAAGAAGGCAGCAGGGAAAATTGATATTTGCATGCATTTTGTTGCTCTAGAACTTCTAAAAATGACCTCTTATTAAATGTGCCTATTTGCCTGCCTATTATAGACTCCTATAACCAACTCTAGTAACCGACAGCAGCCAATGAAAGACAGCGTACCAGCATATCCTATATTGGTTGCTATGGGTTACTAAAGCTGGACCAATCTTTGCACTGGCATCACATTAACCATCTCCCAGTACTGCAATTGACAAACAATGGCATCAATTATAATAAACCCCACTCAGTGGCAATCTGCCCCTGACAAACCCATATAATCTCCAATAATCTTGTTGACCTTTGATCAGAAAAGGCCCTGCTATAACAGTTGCAAAGTTTTCAGGAAATCTTAACTAATCAGATGTTTGTTTTCAACAACTGACCATTAAACGTTGCTTCTTGGATGGTGCTATTGAGTACTGAAATTGCTGGAAAGGCTGTATGACCTCCATGGACTTGTTTGGGCCACCACAACTCATCCACCCCAACCAAGCATCCTTTCCAGTAGGCCATGGCCACTGTTGTAGATGAAATACCCTGTGTGCCATAGTCCTACCTACTTCAGTGTAATTGCCTTATGTAGATCTGGTCTTGTTCCTTTCAACTCTGAAATATTTGCAGGCAATTTCCAGATTTATCCCAACCTCAAGCCCCTCTTTATAGTGGACTGGACCTCTTATTGGTCATGGAAATCAGGACTTTAAATATAACTGTTTTCCATACATTAACCTTCAACATCATACAAATGTATGTATGTGCTCAAACTTCTCTAAATTATCAGAGAACCCAGTCCTTGAAGCCCACCAAGTGTGTTCAAGCTTATGGAGTTGATGAGTAGTATCAGAGTTGGCTAAGTTTTGCAAATACGCATTTGATGGTGAATTTAGTTCCTATCCAACCGTGTCTGTGCTACAGTTCTACATTAGCTGGTGCTTTCAGCTATAGGCAAATGAGTAGATATTTTATTCTTAGGCAGGTTGTTTTTAGCAGCATGACTGACAAAGCATACAAGATTGTAAAACTTATACATTTGTTTACAAGGAATTCCAGAAACTGCTTATCTTTCACCAGTAAATTGTCAGGGTATTTTTTTTCCCTTTCGCAGAATACATTTATATTTGCATGAGGGCCTCTTTATGAACCCGACAGAGTTAAAAGCAAAAGTTGCCCAACTGGTGGGCTGAGCTGCTGGGAAGTAGAGTTTCCGATCAAATTTAACGTGTGCTTCCCCAATTGATGTAATAAAATAGTGCTTGGTCAACAGCAAACACTCAAGCAAAACACTTGGTGTTGCAATCTCTAAACGTTCCTGTGAAAAGGGAAAGCATGACTGGGAAATGTGATTTCTCAACTCACTTGGGGGTGTATGTTATGTACAATAGATGACCCAGCTGTACTACTGGCTAAGCGTCTCTTAAATATTATACACTGAATTTATGAACTATACTGTTATGTTTAACTATCTTTACTGAACCCTCAGTTTGGAACCCAAACCAGGCCAAGTATCTTATTGCTAAAAGTATATCATCCTGACGCATTTCATGCTGTACCTTGAACTTCTCATAGGTTATCATGACCAGGAACACAAAAAAAACAGTCCCAAAACCAGACTTATGATATCAAAAAGTAGTGTAGAGGGGTTGTTCACCTTCCACCACTTTTTTCAGATCCGTTGGTTTCACCAGAAATAAAGACTTATTCTAATTACTTTTTCAATTTGTCACTGTTCTAATATTAAAGCTTAATTTTCCACCTTCTTAAGTCTACCTGAAGCAGTTCAGGGGGGAGAGGTCGCCGACTCTGTAAATTGTTTAAGCACTGCGTATCTTGACAGCACTATATAGATAAATGATGATGATGAAATTGTTTTAAATTGATACATTTAGTTGATACATTTCTTATCTTTGTCCCTGCTGAGCAGAATATCTGAGTTTCATTAAAGGCAGCTGTTAGACTTGATACAATAGTTGTTAATATTCGCCCACAGAAACTGCTGAGAAATGTATCAACTAATTGTAGCAACTAATTGTAGCAACTAATTGTAGCAACTAAATGTAGCAAATTGTAACAGTTCAGAATCTGCACATGGATCTCTGAGCTGCCAGACTCAAACACCAGAGACTCGAACAGCAAACATTAAACTTAAACTTTGGAATGGTAAAACAAATAAAACAGGCAAAACAACTGAAATAAAGTCTTTATATTTATCTGAAAACAACTCAACTGAAAAGACATGTTGGGAACATGAATGACTCCTTTAAAGATATGGCACTAGCCAGATGCATTTCATGCGGTACCTAGCACTTCTCATTGGCCTGTAAGTCCAGTTGTTGGTTGTCATATTGAGCAGGAACTCAAAAAGACAATCCCAAAACCTGCTGTACCTAACCATTTTCTCTAAGAAAAACAGCACAAAATGCGTTAGGTTGAGTTGATATTTGTGTAATAAAAAACTCTCACCCTGGTGGTCCAGTGGGACGCCTGCCACGCTGCTCCTCTTTGGCCGCCATGTTTGTTTCTTATGGCGCCCGCGTCTTGTTTCTAATATAGATGCGGACGCGCTGGCGTAATGATACTGACACACTATGACGTGTAATGGCGCGAAAATCAAATCAGTATAAAAGGATCATTTGGGCTTCAAGACCTTGCCCGTTATAGGATCTTGTTCCTGGTGCTTCTGTGCTATTGAGCTTCTGATTGATCTGTGTTTTGATTCCTGTTTGTGACCCCTGCCTGGCTATTCGACTATCCTGACTTCTGAATCCTGACCCTTGCCCGTTACCGACTTCGATTCTGCTTAACCCTTCTGAATGACTTACTGTTTTGACCCTTGCCTGCCTGACTATGTTTATTCTCTGCCTTTCCCGATCCGGCCTGATCTGACTACTCTATTGCCTAACGCCTTGTACCACGACCTTCTGCCCAAAGACTTTGCCCCGAAGTTGTGCCCCTCTGCCTGTCTAGAACCCCTCGCCTTGCACCTCTCGTTTTAAGACCTGGTGGCATCTGAGTAGCTGAGGGCTCCTCCCGAGGCTGAAGGCAGCTGCTACAGGCAGAAGCACAAGCCGAGACCAGGGTGCTTGGCATCGGTTCTAGATTTAGGGTGCCGACAGTTACATTTTGTAACAATTAGCTTCTTTTTGATTTGAACCTTGCTGCTTCCTTTTTTTTAATATAACAGGTACTCCAGCAAGCAGGGCAAAGATGTTACTTCAGGACCAGCAACTGTGACAGAAACGGCTTCCAGTTTGACTCTAGAATTTTATATTTTACATTCTAGATCCTTCTTTGTGTCCTTGCTTGCTTCCATTCTGCCACAGGGCACCTCCATTAAAAAAAGATGGCACTGGATGGCAGTCAGGGTGTCAAATTTGTCATTAATTGGCCTTAAGAGACTTTTATTCGCATGGCCTATAGTGTTATATTCGGGCAAATTCAGTATCCACCTTCTTCCTCTGTCTTAAATAGAAATAAAAAGGAAATGAAAGTCGTCCAAAATAGAGAAAATGATTATAAGGGCAGATTTAAGTTGTTGATTCAGGCCCTTCAGACCAAGTTGACAGCTTATCTGTACGAAAATCACCCACATCTCAGGCAGGTTTACAAATCCTGTTGGGTAAAGCAGTTCTGCTAATAAGACTTTAGATTGTATATTTATAAGCCAGCCCATATCATTTGTGTGCTGAAAATATGTGGTTGTTTTATATCAGAGCAAAGTAATGCAACTTATGGCTCAATGATGTTTCAACAGAATACTTAGTGGTTACATTTGAGCTCTGCCCCTAAAAGTGTGGGTGTAACTTTACCCCCCATCATACATGCGTCTTGTAATCCCCCTTCCCTTGCTCATACATGTGCAAACAGGTGCATGCTGGGGGAGAACCTTACATTTTAATCTGGGTCCATGCCATGCCCCCTTTCTCCACATACAGTAACACTCCTACAGCCACGAGGCCCCACAAGAGTTTATCTCAGATCTGTGGGCCATGTGGGCTGTGCTTCTCTGGAAAGGCCCCTTCCGAGAAGCAGTTACTACAACATTATATATATAGATTTTCTTCCCCATTCAGTTACTTGGAATCGGGGCTGTGGCTTAGTTCCGTTTCTGCTTTTGAATTTATCTCAGATTCACCACTTGTGGTTTGCTTCGTCGTTGAGTATGTTAGTGCATGTAACACAACACAGAGCTTCTGGGCTGGCCAAGTCCCCTTTCCAATGATACCCCAGCACAGGAATTCCACTCATTCAACTCCCTTTCTTTCCAGGATCCATGATCCTTCCCAGCCTCCGGTTATTAAACAGCCTGGGCTCAAAGGAAACCTCTTTGTGGATGGGAGTTTATTACATTAAGAAGTCTGAAAAGCAAATTAGCCAACCCTAGCTGCCATCAATACAACTCCCATCACTCTCAGTTGTCATCTGAGGGTTATATACTTTATTTATTAAATTTTCTTTCCATCAAGTTCTTCCAAAATAAATATTCCTGCAGTTCGAATCGTTTCTTTCCAATGCTAATCAGGAGCCGGATGCAGCCACCAGGTTACACAACTGGAGCTGTTTTTAGCAGGTGTGCCTGTTGTGGCTACATATGTATCTGCATGTACTGCTTTGAAGGCCTCTGGGTGGCAACCACTACTGACAATTCTGTATACATTTGGGAATCGTGCAGCTGCATGTAGATTGGTTGTTGGCTAGTGATGGATGGCATTTTTTGCCAGGTCCAATGGATTGTTAAAAAAGTTGCGCAGCTTGGAAAAAGTTGCAGAGAAAACACCCATTGATTTCAATGCGGATTTTCACAGTTTTGCACATTTTTCAGCAATGCAAAAAACGAATAGATTCATCCCCCTGGTAGAAAGCTCAGGTGACTGTAGTCAGGGCAACACCAAGGGAGGGGTACGGGGGATACAGCAGTCAGGAACTCTTTGGTAGAGTGTTGCCCTGACAAGGAAAAAAGGGAGTGGAACTTGCTGGTTAGTGGGTGAGGTTTACGTGGGTCATGAGCAGAGTTTTGGCCTAATCAGGGCTCATTAGGGGCATGACCATAACTGCCAGGGGCATTTTTTTCATTGGTGACCCATTATATTTGTTGGCAGAGCTAACAACCACGGTGCCAAGTGAGCTTATAATTGGAGCTTCCTGGGTGGAAGGCCTTGCTAACTTAATAGTATCCCCCGGTTTAAAATGGGAGCACTGGCAGAACCAGTCACATCTAAAATAGCTACGATTAAACATACAAAATCCACACCTAGTTACACCACCTGGCCTCGCCCACATTACACCTCTGACCACACCCTTGTTACACCACCCGACCACTCTCCCAGTTGTGCACCCTGCTCTGAATGAACTCCAAGCATCACTTATGAACCTATACTTACACCCACATATATAGACACACAAAGAACCCCTCCACAAATGTCATTAATCATGGTTCTAATAGCAGTGTCTTGACGAGGAGATTGGATTTCCTCTTGTTTCATTTTCCAAGAAATGGGAGAACTGGTTCCACACCGATGTCTGGCAGATGTTCAGCAGTAAAACAGGAACTGCCGGTGTTTCTGCTCGACACAACAAAACAAGTCTAACGAATATTAGGCGAAACTAGTAGTAAAATGAAAAAGGCGCGTCCGGCCCCTCCTTGCAGCCAATTCATGGTTGTAAACTTAATACTACACAGAAGAGAGACTGTTTGCTTAGCCTGAGAATAGTACCCAGACAATAACATGCAGGATGGTATCACATATGTGGCTCTGCATACGTTTAGCTATTTGGAGAGAGAAACTGGGAGTGTCAAGCCCAAAGTGCAGGTAACTTGGCATCCTCCTCATGTTGCAGAATACAAGCTACTTTTAGCTCTTTGTAGGATGGTGGGAGCTGTAGTCCAACACCAGTAATAAATAAATGCACCAGCCCCGATTAATACCTGGCTCTGCCCTAGGGACGCCCCACTCTCCTTCTGGAATGGTGCATATACAATACTGTCTATGCTCATGCACCGATCGGGTGAGAGAGGAGAGCTCTGAGGGTCTGAGAACTTGGAAAAAAATGTTCTGGTTGTATATATAAGAAGTATAGCTCAGCTGAACACAAATATGTTTTGGCTCATTCTGGAAAAACCTACAGAACAGAGTCCTCATTTATAAAGTGCAAGGCAGGGTACAAAATGCAAAAAAGGGGTGCAAATTGCACGTTTCCATCCTGCTCCTCACTTTGCAGGTCTTTGCACTCAAAAACACAGCACTGCCAGTAGCATTTTAATCATTAGGGTGTAGTGCTACAAGGGGTAAGCTGAGTGAGGCAACAAGGTATCCACCATTGTATCTCCTAGCCACGCCATAATATGAGTAATATTCAGATGCACAAGTTAGGGAGCACCAGTGGGCACATAGTGCTAAATACTGGTAAGGATAGGGCTGCCTTGCACCCAACAGCACTACTTCGCATCACATTTTTAATCTGGCATAAATTGCAGAGTGCAGCAAGGCCCTGCACAAATCCATAATAGGTGAATGAGCTCTTATGGGTGTAATTTTGTGCCCTTAATTCTCTAGGTGTGCAAGGTATTGGCTCACTGAATATCTTCATCAAACCTAGCTCCCATGGTGCCAGACTAGTGAGCACTGCATAGCCTTGTGAATTGCACCTATGCGCTCTTCTACATTATGGAATCCCCCCAGAAGGCTGGGTAAACCACCTCCAAAACAAAAAAGGTAATTTACCAATCCTCCAACTGTGACCCTGTGCACCTCTGTTCTTGGCTGCTCACTAACTTATGCGTCATTTAGGGGTACCTTTGTACCCTTCCTGTCTTTTATGAATATATCACAATAGTGGAAATTCTGCAAATGCAAAATTGCCATCATAGGGCAAGGTACAAATTGCAAAAACCTGCACATTGAGTCTGTTTTTTGCACATTGCCTCCAAAGTCGTGACCGACCCTTATATGTCGATAACGCCAGGAATATAATGGGAGCATTCAGGGCAGCCATCAGGAGGGGACAGGGGGGAGAGTTGTAGGGGGCCCCGTGGGTAAGGGGGGCCCGGCCACGCCACACTTACTTGATTAGCTGGGCCCCCCATCTTTCTGAGAGCTGCTGACTTTGGGAAGGCATGGACGTTTAAGGGGCCCTGGCCCCTTATAACGTGGGGGGGGCATGGCCATCATTTTTTTTTCTCATGTGGGGTCCTAGCCACCAATATTTTTTAATGGGGGGGCCACAAATTTTTTTTATGGCGGGCCCTGACCACCAATATCTTTTTATTAACATGTGGGAACCCTAGCCACCAATATTTTTTTTGTTTTTTTACTGTGTGTTGGGGAGGGCGGACCTGTAGGTGGGGCTTGCGGTGGGCGCAGCCCAGGGGGCCCAGGAAATGTTGTCGTATGGGGCCCTGCGATTTCTGATGGCGGTCCTGGGAGCATTATTCAGAAATGAGACCCAGAAGCACAGATCGATACTGAATCTGCACAGCAGCAAGAGGAGTTACTTAACAGCAGATTCTTGCCTCGGTGCCAGTTCCAAGGAAAAGTAGAATCTGTCAAGTAGGAACAACACTTACAGGTCTTCTGAGTGACTCACTTGAACTCTCCTTCAAGTGATTCACTGAGAAGGCCTGCAATTGCTGTTCCTACTTGACTGATGTTTATTTGGACAAACTGTTTTGAAACTCCACTGGGTGGTGGCCTTGAAAATTATAGCCTTTGTAATCGATGGCATGAAGCAAGCAGAAACCTAAAGGCTGGGGTAAATCAGGCATCTTTCCCACTAGACAGGTCACATGCAGAAAACAGGCACAAGAACTGCACAACGTGAGTGAAACTGGCTGGTATCACCTGCAGTCGGTGCTGTTGGGTGTAGGATAGGGCAGAAACCACCCTTTCGCCAAAGGTGCCCGTTTGGATCAAAGGACAAATATACATAAAGACATATGGGAGCATTTACTTGCCTTTGCTGTCACACAAACTTGCTGCAGACAATGGAGTCAAAAAAGTGTTTCTTGCTCAGTCCATCCCACCCCCATCCTGCAACCGGTCTGATTCATGTTGAAGTGCAAGCACAATTGCTCAGATTTTAATACATTGATGGCACTTGCATTGAGTACAATTCTACCTAGCTGAAATTATGGGAATAAACACAGCATTGTGGGTAAAAAAAAAAGATGAAGAAATTGCAAATTGCTCAATGCACAATGAGCTCATGTTGCCAGCATAAATTAGCCCTATAGTACATTGTGTCACACCTGTTTATATTTTCTAAACAGAGAATTCACAACCGGGATGTGCAACCTGCAGCCCTTGAGCATGTAGCAGTTGGGGGGATGCTGGGACATGTAGTTCAATAGCAGCTGGAGGTGTTGCAGGTTCGATTGAAGGTGGTGGTCGGGCCTTTCTACATTGCCAGGGCCCTGCTCTTAACTAACTTTGGCTCTTGTGTCAGCATAATGTAGTGTAGATACTGCAGTTTAGGGCAACTGTCTGCAGATCTGATTTTGTTCATGCTCTTGTAACCCTATTCTATGCAGAGCAATGGGACGTAACTTTGGGGAGTCTGGACCCCCCTGCAAAATTGTCTTTCCAGGCCCCCACTGCACATAATAGCAGGCCATCCCCAATTCTCCACTGCACATAATACCAAGAAAGCAGACCCACACCTGGCACCCCCACTACTTCCATAGTAGTTCTGCCTAACTGCAGCCCTCCAGCTGTTTTTGACTTACAACTCCCACTACTGCCAAACAACCTTCTTTGAGTGGTTGGACATTCCTGCCCTTATATGTCATCGGATACAATTGGTATTGCTGTGTTGCATAACTCACTAAATCTTGCGTATTACAAGAAATAATATACATGATACCTTTAATTACAAGAATATCAGAAATGTACTTTTATTTCCCTGACCAGAATAAGCCTTGTGCCTTTATATGGTCACAGAACCCCTCAGTGACTTCTAATATCCTTATCATTTACAGTAGGGGGTACATTATCCCTTATAATACATGAGTGATACTCAGAGTTCCCTGTATAACTCAGCCTGCAGCCTTGTGCCTTTATATGGTCACAGAACAACCCCTCAGTGACTTCTAATATCCTTATCATTTACAGTAGGGGGTATGTGCTGGTAATTTATTAGATACCAACTAATTTATAAGATATTAATCTTATTATGACTCTGATTTAACAGGAAGCAAACATGCAAGAAAATGTAAGTAAAGTGAAAGAGTCACACACAAAAGTTTCCAATTGCTGATAGCATATAAGATAAGTTAGAGCAATTTTCCCTGTTACTCTAAATTATCTTATCAGAAGGATCTCATCTACTTCTTTAATATGTAAACAATATGTATTTGTAATTCCCTTCCCTCTGGCTGAGGGTTCTGACAGGTGCAACATTAAGCTCAGTACAGGTGATGAGCAGGTTACCAAGCGGAAATGCTCATAATTGCAGGTGTTGGAAGACCTTAAGGATCTTTTGCAGTGAGCAAAGTGAGTGTCGCAAATCTGGCTCAGTTGCGCCAAATATTTTCGAAGAGTCTGTCATGGGCTCATACAAGTGACATGTGCAGCCTATTGTTTTTGGTGCATGTGCTGCAGCGATTAACACAGGGTGATGTGGGAGCCCAGGAGTTAGAGCAGGTTATGAGCAGGTTAACAAGCAGAAATACTCATAATTGCAGGTGCTAGAAGGGTCTTTTGCAGTGAGCAAAGTGCAGTTTTTTTGTCCAGCAATGCAGCGTCTTTTCCCCAAAATTCCAGCATCAATGTGGGGCATTGAATCTGTTCAAATTGCTATTGCGCCTGTTTTCCCAAAATTAACACAAACATGCATTTTATTGCGAATCTGGCTCAGTTGCGACAAATATTTTCAAAGAGTCTGTTATGGGTTCGTAGAAGTGACATGTGCAGCCTATTGTTTTTGGTGCAATTGTGCTGCAGCGATTAACACAGGGTGATGTGGGAGCCCAAGCGTTAGCGCCTGGTCAGAAAGTGGTGGTAGCCCAGGTTCCCCTGCATCAATAGGTATTGATATAACAAATCACAATGAGTGGTACAATGAAACAAGACAGGAGGTGGCATTTTACCTGAAGAGACTAAAAACCAATGGCCTCTCTACATCAAAGAAACAGAACACACCAGCACAACATGGGTACTGCTAGCAGGTATAACCTTGCTCGTTTATTGCGGATGCAACGTTTCGGGGCGTGACCCCTTTCTCAAGCATGCTTGAGTTTGCCAAGTTCCTCTATCGCCGAGCACCTGGGATTCGTGTTTGTCTGGACGGCCAAGGTGTGCGAGTGTAAGTTCTTTCTTTCTACTCTCTACATCAAAGACCTCAACCTACCCAGTACCCTGCTCTAAAAAAAAAACATGACATGAGGGAATGGTTCTGCCACCTCAGTCTGCAAAATAGTCCAAGGCACCACTGACAACAGGGAGCTTCATGCACAATAGTAGTCCATCACTGTCCCATGTTTTGAAGTTAAAGGAGAAGAAAAGTCATATCCCACTGGGGGGTGCGAAATGTTAGGCACTCCCAAGTGAATGTATTTTCTTACCTAAAACGCCAGGCCAGTGCTCCTATCAGCAGAAAACTGCTCCAGGGCTTTTTCCACGAGCACCACAGAGCGATCCTCTTCCTGCTTCATTTTACTTCAAATTTCCTGGGGCAGATGCATGCACAGTAGAATGAAATAGCGGTTTTTTAGCTCAAGTTTGGATTTTCGCTCTAATACGCAGCCGCAAGAAGAAAGAAGAAGCCGGAAGAGGATTGCTCCATGGTGCTCGCTGGAATAAACCCGGTCAGGTAAGTAAATACATTCACTTTGGGGTGCATAACATTTGGCACCCCCAAGTGGGATATGACTTTCCATCTCCTTTAAGGAGACACATAGCTTCCTTTATGCTAGGTGCCCTGTTGGCATGGAGAAGGTCTAGTAACCCAAAGCAATCAGTTACCTTCATACATGTGACCAGTCAATGCCACCTTTTCATTGGGGTCTGTAGATCACCCTGTTTTTAAGGCTATGAGTCGTTTTAATTCACTGCCCTTTAAAAAAAAAAAAAATCCTCCGTAGTAGAAAACGACTTTTCAGCAGCCAGTTAAGAACTGCAGCCAGAGAGGAATTCCTTTTGGAGAGAGTTCATTCCACTTGGCTGGAATGGTGGCAGTAAGCGCCACATATACAGTACCTGCCAAACCACACTTTCCAATACATGTAGTAGTCCGCCTGCCTGTCCTTTGGCTCCTCCTGAGATTATTTTACTGTAGTAGTTGCTCTACAGAAGGCTTTTCTATGACCTTATCTGCTGTTGTGTGTTGTCGTGTTCTGGTTGGCCATTGGTCATTTCACTGCAAAAGGGAACATTCAGCTTCTCCTTAGAAAATGATACCATACATGTCTGCATGGGGGGAGTAATTTAGCAGAGAGAGTGCCAGAAATCCTTCAGTTTGTTGGCTGAACAATACAGAACAGACTTTTCCTTAGCACTTCTCCTATGAAACACCCACATTTCTTTCTCTTCAATGAACTCTTCAAAGAGACGTTTTTTAAAAATGTTTTATTTCTTCTTTTTTAACTTTAACAGAAAGAAATCACAGCAGATGTCCATGCGTCATCACTTCCCAAGGTTGGCAGCAGCAACAACTAAGAATCAAAAAGGATAGAAAAGAGATGAAGAAGAAAAGAAAGGAGAGAAGGCAGGATGTGGGGTGAACACTATCATAGCACATATCTAGCAAAATAGCAATTTACAAGAGTGTTGTACCATGTTAGTGAAAGTCCTGTGTTAAGCTAGCTATACTGTGCAATTCAAATGAAACAAGATCCGCTCGTTTGGCGACATCGCCTGACCGATCGACCAAACGACCGATCTCCGCCGGACGAAAGATGTCGGAACTCTCCACACATGGTCCGAAAATCGTACGAATCTTCGATAGGATCTGTGCGTCTATGGCCAGCTTTACTCTTCAGTTCAACTCTCAAACCGGGTGCACGTCATGAAGCTTGTTCACAAGGGCTTCTCTCCAACAAACGTAAATCTTCCAACTGACAGCACCTCTTTGTTCCATAAAAATGCTTCTATTTTATCTTATCTGATGGCAGCAAAAAAGATTGCAATGTTTCGAGTGGCACCCCAGCTTGACAAAGAGTGAGGTGCCACTCAAAACGTTGCAATCTTTTTTGCTGCCATGAGATAAGATAAAACAAAGGCATTTTCATGGAACAACAGAGCGCTGTCAGTTTAAGCTAGCCATACATACAGAGATCCACTCGTTTATCGAGGTCACCAAATGAGCGGATCTCTCCACGATATGCCCAACTTGAGTTGGGCCCAACAATCAGATCGCAATGAGGAGAATATGGGCGGTTGGATTGAGGACCTCATTAACGAACCAATTTGGCCCTTGATCCAACAGGGTTTTTTGACCAGATATTGATCACTGCCCAATAAACTGCCAACTTAATCTGTAGGCAGCTTGTGTCGGCCCGTGTAGGGGGAGCTTTAGAGATGTGGGCAATTCATCCGCCCATGGGCCTGGATTTTCTCAAACTTTTTCAGACCAGTACTGTGAAATATCAGTACAAAGGACAAATTCTATTTTTAGCTAAAGGAGCCGTGCACTTAACAGCAAAACAGATTATGATCCTCAGTTGACTGGATTTGCAGGGAAATTATTGACAGGTCCATTTACATTTCACACTCTTCATTAAAAAATTGTGCTGCTAAACAAGATCAATCATTATTCTACTTGCGTAAATAGTTTTTTCATTCTAAGCCAGGTTCGGATGTAGGTGATCAGACAGTTATCTTCACTTTTACTCTATTTTCTGTTCAAAAACTATGGTTAGGTGATACATTTAAAAGACCTAAATTACAATGACGGGTTTGACAAATTGGAATTATTTTTCTTAGAACAGGGATGTCTAACAGCGGATATAATCTACAAGTATAAATATATACAAGGTTTATGGTGTGGATAAGAAGAGAACATCAACTGAAACTGAAGGCAAGGAGATTAGAAGGGTTTCTGTAAGGACAGTCCATGACGGAATCCTGTCAATATAGATCAATGAGTGATTCAATCGTTGAGTTTATAAATGATTTGTAGGGGTAACAGTATCATAATAATAACCAGGGGTCAGGATGAAATGTGTCCCCTTTGAGACTGAATGTATCGCTTGTCAGGGGGTTGGTTTACCTGCATCTGAATCAATTTGTTGAGTGGAGAGTCACACAGAGCCAGAATACATTGGACTATCCGATCCATCCAATTAATAAAATAATTTGCAAAGTGACAACACGTGGATACACAAAATGCACTAGTCTGACCAATTGTATCATGGACTGATGGATACAATCAGTATTCTTGGTTGGCCTTGAACATCCATACACAGGTCAGTAAGGCTCATTTGCTAACCAGGAGTTTTCAGTCTTGGCAAAACATAAGGTAATCTTTGTATATGCAGGGCCGCTCCTGACATGAGGCACGGTGAATCTTGCTTCAGACGGCAGCGAGCAGCCAGTTACAAGGGGCAGCAAAAAGTCGCCTCTTGTAACGTTAAGAGCCAAATTTCCTGGTTTTAACCCAGGAATATGACTATTGCGCTCATTGCACAAGCGATGCTGCCCCCCCTTTGACCCACTGAAGTTTTAAAGGACAAGAAAAGTCTGAACACAATAAGGGGTCTATGGAAAGATATACCTTAATACCATATAGTAATGCTCCAGTTTTGTCAATTTCTAAGCCATTCATTAAATTCCAATCCATAGTTTTCAGAAAACCACTTAGTACAGAAAACAAACTGTCAATGCGCTGGTCTATTAGCAAGAGCAAGACCAAGCGCATGCATGCACAGTAAGCAGTCTTCCAAAGAGGCGCATGTGCAGTTAATCCTTCTCGTGTTCACAAGAAACAGGTGTGCGCAAGGAGAGTGGATGCACATGCGCAGTTCGTCTATCCCATCGCTCGGCATGACATAGGATCAGTAAAGATGTCGGCCGTGATAACTGCCCTCAACAGATTGGAGCAGCAAACCTAACAACTAGTATCTCTTTATTTAAACTTTGTGATCAGGGAGAGGAAGGGCTGCCTAATTAAATGATGCATTCTTTAAAGAAAGATTTTCCTTGTCCTTTAAGCGCGAAGCCTGAGAGGGGGGCGGCATTGGGACAGCCCAGGGATTGCCCCTGTCTATGTGTCCACTTAGGCAACAGTAGCCAAAGGTCATATAATATGATCACAAATACCTGAACTGTGTGACTAGGTCAATGCCTGTGAAACTAGGTCAATGCTTGTGAAGCTTTATAGCTTATAGCTGTCTACAAAACCAGGCACACACCAAACAGTAACCTCCTATCAACAACAGCCAATCACAAGTAACATGCTTGGTTTAACCCAAATTTTACTCAGTGAGCACAGTTACTGGGACTCACCAATGTGTAGAAACCCTTGGCTGCCTTTGTAGGCCAGAGGCACCCTTGGTTTGAGTTTGGCCCGTCTCTACAATATGCTCTACAGTACATCCAACTGTCAGTTTAGGAATGTTACTTAGTATGCTGATCCTTTAAATGTGATTTTCCATCTAATTCGCTTAAACTCAAATGCATTTCTTTGGTTTTCATGTTGATGATTCTCATTAGTACGGCAAAAGCAAAATCGTTGGTGCAAATTAGTTATGCAGATTAGTTCAGGTGATTATGCTCGTTTCTCTAAAGTTTCACATAAATGAATCTTTTCATTTCTTACAAATGGCCCTTTCTCCACTCCCCAGTCTGGAGTTATGATCTAGAGGTCTTGTATTTTATTCCCCAGGCATGAATGTTCACCAATCAGCAGTGGCTTGAATTCCCCCCTCTCTATTAATGCTCTTTTATAGGCAGTTCTGTTAAAAGCAATGGCATTTTGCAATTATGTTTTTACTCATCATTTACTCAAGGGAAACAAAATTCTCAGACCTTTTCCTTCAATAGACAGCGCATATTCTGGTACTTTGGGAACACCAATACATAGGTCGAGCTAATCATAGGAAAGAAGCTGTTTCCACCAGCAGGTTTGAAATAACTACATTAAAAACAGACCATTGAGGCACTTGAGGTTGTAAGTTCTTGGTACATCCCTTCGCCATCTTGCAAACCAGTTCAATCGAACAGTCAAATCACACTGTAAAGTAAACTGACTCCTTAAACTTCACCTTTAATAATTACTATTTAAGAAGAAGCCGTAGAGACGGCGAAACGCGTCGGGCAACATAGGTGGACGACGGTGGGGGAGCAGTTCCCATCCATTCCGAACTTAGGTAGGCAGAATTGACTATGTGGGGGATTGGGTAAAAGAAGGGAGGGGAAATGGTTTATTCGAATCAGGGCTAACAACCTCAAGTGCCTCAATGGTCTGTTTGTACTTTGGGAACACCAAAAGCTCATTTGTGCTCATAGCCCTAATAGGAAGCAATTGAAAATAATCCGTGCGTCAGGAGTGCTCCGTTGTGGAGCGTTCTGCTTTGTGGGTAAGACGGCAGCACCCTGACATCATCACACTGCATTGTGAAGGGGCATGTGATCTCATTTTGTTACTATTTGATTTGAAAATTCAAAATAAAAGGAAGCCAGAGACCCGGATTCATTGGCAGAATATAGGTCTTTCTTGCTAAAGTTCCTAAACTGCTATTTTTTCTTGATCCATCAATTCCTGACTTCCTGCCTTGACTTTGCTTCTTTATGACTGCCCTGATCTGATTGTCGGATACTGCGAACTGTACCTTTCTGTATACAGCTTACTCCTGGCCCCAACTTCAATCAACTAGATTAGGCCTTTAGACCCTGACACTGTGCTGGTTTCTAAACATAATTTAAAGTCCATAAAATTCTGCCATGGTTTAATGCCCTAACAGACCCAATTTGGATGCAGCTGTTTTTTTTCTAAAGATCACCCAGATTTTAGCAACTTTTGGCAAATTCCTGGATTCTAAAACTTTCAACTTGATGGAAGTATGTGTTTCTTCAAATTCAGCTACCATGTATGTGACTATGTTAAAAAAAAACACATTTACACCAAATGGCCAAAAGTATGTTGACATCTATATGTCCAACATACCATTCCTAAATCAAGGGTATTAATATGATGTTTTCCTCCGTTTGCTCCTTTATGTCACGATCGGCACCCTAAATCCAGAACCAATGCTAAGCACCCTGGTCTCGGCTTTTGCTTCTGCCTAAAACATCTGCCTTTCACCTCGGGAGGAGCCTCGGCTAGTCAGATGCCACCAGATCTTATTAAGAGAGGTGCCAAGCTAAGGGTTCTGGACGAGCAGAGGGGCACGATTGTAAAGCAAAAGTCTTTTTGGCAGAAGGTCACAGTACAAGGAGTAGACAGAAGGCGTAGTCAAATTAGGCCGGGTCAGGGCAGGCAGAGAACAAGCGAAGTCAGATAGGCATGGGTCAAACCAGGAGATCAATCAGAAGGGATACGGATACAGAAGATTGGTTACCAGGCAGGGGTCAGGATACAGAAGTCAGAATCGTCAAAACAGGCAGGGGTCACAACAGGTATCAGACAGGATTACAGCACAGAAGCACCAGGTATTCACTAGGAATGATCCTATAACGGGCAATCAAAAATTACAAACTGTCTCTTTAAATACTTTTGAATTTGGCGCCATTGCGCGCTGGCATTATGACGCCATTGCGCGCTGGCGTTATGACGCCATCGCGAATGCGCCTATAAATACAGAGAATGCGCGCCACGCACGCCCATAGTTTACCGGCACAAAGAAGAGGAGTGTTGTGGCGTGTGTCCCTGCCGCACCACTAGACCACCAGGGTGGTAAGTTGTTACACTTTAACAGCCTTTCCCCTTCTAGGGAGGCTCCACTAGATGTTGGAACATTGTTGCTGGGAGTTGCTTCAATTTTGCCACAAGAGTATTAGTAAGAGTTGGGCACTGATGTTGGAGATCAGGCCTGGCTCTCAGTTGGTGATCCGATTCATCCCACAGAGGTGGGTTGAGGTCAATGCTTTGAGGAGGTCTATTAAGTTCTTCTTCTCCCAGTTCTGAGAACTAGTTCTATATGGACTTTACTTTTTTCACAGGAGGCATTGTTAGGCAGAATAAGAAAAATATGGCCTTCTGCAAACTTTTGCCACAAAGTAGGAGGCATGTCATTGTCAAGAATGTCAATGTAATGTAGTTGCAGTCAGGCAAGGATTTGTGGTGAGGCCACAAAGCCCCGGGACTTGGACACAGGGGCGTAACTATAGAGGAAGCAGACCCTGCGGTTGCAGGGGGCCCCAAGAGTGTAGGGGGCCCAGTGAGACCCTAATTAATTAGCAATTTTAATATATCTTGGTAAAATAGGCCAACTTATAAATATTTTGGGGGCCTAAATTGAATTTGCTATGGGGCCCAGTAACAACTAGTTACGCCACTGCTTGGACAGCAAGTGTTAAGGGGCATGCAGCCCAGCCACAACCTAAGGAGCACCGGGGACACGTAATACTGTACTTCCCAGTGCTCCAGCGCATGCATGCACTTGTGTTCGTTTGCGAGGGCCCAGGCGATAGGACCCATCGGGCCTAGTGGTAGCCAAGCCTGAAATCCAGGCCTAGTGGCAGTGTGTGTCAGTATTGGTAGCTGTGGCCAGGGTCGAACTGGTGGGCCCCCGACCCTCATAGGACAGACCCACTCTCCTGATATTTGGATTATACCAAAAAAATTGGCGCCACGCAGTGGCGTTCTCGCATGCTTGTGGATACGTTTGCGCATTACAGTAGGGGGGTGGGAGGGGCGGAGGGGGGCCCTGGAAAGCAGTCCCAGTGGGCCCCCCAGTCCGACCCTGGCTGTGGCTTAAATATCCAGTTGGAAGGGGTGTTCACATAATTTTGGTCATATCTATTGTATGAAGTAATGCAATTGTGGCTCATCCATTACTGGAAAATATCTGTCAGGCAAACAAAAATTATTCTTTCCATTTTAAAGAATTCTATTGTTGTTTTTTCAGTCGCCCGCTACCTTGAGACTACTAGAAATAACAAGTCCCAACCTCACTCTATTATTTGTTTTGATGACTCCCTGTCTCAAGTATGGCTTCCTTGCAGAACTGATAGATGCTTACATGATTTATAATGTGTTTGTAGAGTTGCTTCTGGCGTTAAAGCTGGGAGACAGGTGAAACAGTAATATAAGCATGTCAACACCTTCATTTAATTTCCTTGACCATGATATGCCCCTGTCTTCCCACACATGAATCATCTACATCGCTGCCTGGAAACTTTTCCATATGTGAATGTATCTGTGACTTATTGGCCGTGCCTCCCCGTGGCAGTGATGTAATGAATCGGCTTAAGGTAAGGGAAAGGATTGGGTGCTGTTCTCTAAATCACCCCCTGCATATTCAGACTTGTTCTTCTTTGATCTCTACCTGGGAAAGAATTCTTCAGCTTTTCTGACATCACCCGGGGTGCATAATTAGGTTATATCAGACTGAAGCATTTTTTTCTCACATTGCATTATAAAATACAAAGAATGTTTCAGACATCCCTAGACCCAGTTCCAAGGAACTTAAAAACTATTCAATCTAGTCAAAAGGTGTTATTTACTTGGGACCCAGACACAAGTGCAAGAGGGCTAAGGGGCACAAAAGTGCCAGATAAAACTGTCAAAACCACAGAGCAGGCATACATGGGGAGAAAATCAGTGCAGAGACCTGCTGCAATTTTTCTACCATCAAGGCAGGGAGCAACGTGCAAGTAACATGGCGGACTGTATAGAGTTTTGCACATTGCACCCTGTGTATTAAAGGCAGACATCCCTTTATTTACAGTTAGTTTAGTATTTGTCTAATGAAATCCTTAAAGGGCATGTAAAGGCAAAAAAATAAAATCCCATTTATACTTTCTTTAATAAAAAAGAAACATTATCTCCAATATATTTTAATTAAAAAATGCGTACATTTTTTTAAGAAACCTGACTATATGCAGTGAAATTCTCCCTTCATTTACTGCTGTGGATAGGAATTGTCAGACAGTCCCTAACTGCTCTGCAGGGAAACAATCATACTTATGAACAGCAGGGGGAGCCCCCATCTTACTTCCCAGCCATGCAGAACTCAAGCGGCTTTGTTTGTTTCCCTGTAGAGCAATCAGCGACTGTGTACATTGAATTAAATTTTTGCCTTTACATCCCCTTTACTGTTTCCAACTCCAGCTGTAGGGACAAAGATCATGGAGCCAGATTTAAACAGATAAACTGGGATTCTATTTGGAGGATTATTTTGCTGCAGCCACTGGTTCTGCAGAGTTGGAGAAAGTTTATATTAAACAATACAAAAACTATAAAATCCACATTAGATTACATGACAACACAGGACCCAGAGCAGTTTGTATATTCTGATTATTAATCAGAATGTTGTATTGTTGTATCGGCTTCTGGCAGATATTATTTGACTTGTGCTGTTTTGATCATTTATGACGACGAACCCTAAGCAGCCCAGACCACATTGAGCATGTGCACAGTCTTGGTCTTGCAAAGATGTATAACAAAGTTACAAGGTGGTGACCCCCTGTAGCCAACTTTGAAAGCATAAATCATTTGTTTGATTAGGCTTGTGGTGCAGTAAGTTCATGTTTATGTTTAGTATACAAAATACAGCATTTCTAGCCTTATTCTATTTTAGACTTTACTTCCCCTTTAAAAAGGTTGTTGACCTTTAAAGGAGAACTAAACCCTCTAAACCCTCTTTCTAATAAAAACCCTACCACCTACCCTCCATAGTCCCCCCCTGCTCCCCCAGCACTGGAGTTAACACAAGTAAATACCCCTAAGCCGGTAATTACCTCTTGTTGCAGAGTCAGCGCAGCGGAGCTCACAGGGGCCATCTTCAGCTGCTTCGGTAATCTTCGGGTCTTCTTCCGGCGATACTGTAATTTTCGTCACTTTCAGTGCAAGCGCAGTTGTAGCGAACCAGCAAAATGCTCCAACTGCGCATACGACGATACAGAACTTCCTTACTGAGATTACCGAAGCTGCTAAATATGGCCCCCGTGAGCTCCGCTGCGCTGCCCCAGCAACCATGCTCTGATTTGAATAAGAGACTGGAACATAAATAGGAGAGACCTGAATAGAACAATGAGTAATAAAAAGTAGCAATAACAATACATGTGCCATACAAGGTCAAGGTCACCAAAGAGCGGATCTTAACCCGATATGCCCACTAACGGCCGAACGATCAGATAACAATACTACGAATGGGCTCCGACGGGTCGCAGGACCGCATGAACTAGTCGAACTAGCATGAACTAGCCGATGCGGTCCTGGATCGTACGAAAATTCAAAGTTGACTGATTGACATCTGGCCTATTTTTGGCCTGATATCGATTGGGAGGACCCGTCGGGAGCCACCAAACATGGGCAGATAAGCTGCCAAATTGATCTAAAGGACTGATATAGGCAGCTTTAATCTGACCGTGTATGGCCACCTTTACAGAGCATTTGTTTATGAATGATTTTCAGAGGGAGACTGTCACTAGCTTTAGTCGGACATACTGTAACTTTCGTACGATTGCTGTCAGGGTCAGAACATCTGTTCTTTTCTACTTTATTTGATCGGAATGGTTAGTTGTGTAGAAAATGTCTTTATTTAGCCTCCACAAATACAAAAATCCCCCTTCTTCTATTAAAATACATTAAAGGAACTTTGCACAGTGCCATGTCACAGTCTGGGGTTTGTTTTGACTGTCTTCTGTTCTTGCCACAGTTTAAAGTATAATTGTGGGTTACTTGGGTTCTGATGATGGAGCATTTGCCATTTGAGATCACAGGGAAGACCGTAACGGCTGCATCCTTTTAAGTAAAGGAAATGTTTGATGTTCTTGCACTTTTAAAATCCTGGGTCACTCCTCACAATGCAAAGTGATACCTTCTCACTAATCGCACTTTTCATTTAAACAAGTGAGGTGTTAACAAGCTGAAGGTAAATAGCATGTTAGGCACACGCTGCAAATTATTACCAACCAACTAATTGTAATGTTAAAAAGAGGGACATAGGGAAATGTGGAATCATGGATAAAAGAAATCTATAGGGAAACAAATACAGGGGGGATAATGGCAGGGATTCGTGTTCTTCCTTATTGTAGTCATCGTTATGAGATGTAAGTAAAAGTAGACATACATGCAGACTGCCGATATCAGTCCGATTTGACAGCTTATCTGCCTGTATGTGGGGGCTCCCAACGCGTGCTCCTGATCAATATCAGGCCAAAAATTCACCAGATATGGATCAGGCAAGTTTGATTTTTTTTCTGCGATCCAGGACCACATCAGCTAGTTGATGCGGTCCTGTGACCTGAATGTTTCCAAGGCCGAACGTTTAGATTCACCCGATATCACCCTGCCGTTAGTGGGTATATCAAGTTAAGATTCGTTCATTTGGCAACCTCGCCAAACGAGCAGATTTAATAGTGTATGACCACCTTAAGCCCTAGATGAAAAGATTGTTGATTATTGAGCCAAGTTCCAGCTGCTGTGCTAGTTGGCTTCTTGCACAAGTGGGTTATGCACATTTATCGTCATTAACTTGGCTATGTACTATGAGGCTGGTATATTTCCTTTGCGAGAAGAACTTATAACATGTAGGCCCCATAAAAGTTCCCCCTTGCAGCTAGCCCTTAGCCGATATATATTAATATATGTAGTTATGTAACAACATCATCCTCTTTGATTATCTATGTTTCCTTCCTTCTGTTACTTGGTCACTGCCCATCTGTTCCACTCTGTGCTTGGGCACCATTACTACTGAGTTTCCAATTCTGAACTGGCCTGGTTGCATATTTATGTAGTGTGTTTTTATTGGAGTGGTGCATTTGTTATCTTTCAGTGAACCCTCTCATTCAATTACTCAACTACTTTAAAGCTGCAACTACTTCAAAGTGCAATTGTACCAGGGCCTGCATCCCTGCTAGCTGACCGGCAGGTCACGTGAGCAACAAAAAGCTGAAAAAAACGCTTCCGGAGGGGTGGTCCCGGCTGTGTGGTCAGCACCCAGGCCCGCCTCACCCATAGTTATGTTACTGAAAATGACATCAGGCAATCATGCTACAGATATTATTAGCATCATTCTCAAGGGTTTAATTGTAACTGTTGTTACCAACCATACAAGATTTAGATCAAAGTAGGGTCCCACATTTTGTTATTCCTTTAGGGTAGGGGTCTCTAGCTGTTTTTACCCGTGAGCCACATTCAGTTGTAAAAAAAAGTTGGCGTGCAACATAAAAATGCGAAAAGTTTCTTGGAGTGCCAATTATGGGCTGTAATTGAATATTTGAAGGCCCTATGTGGACTGGCAGCCTAGAGATGGCTCTGTTTGGCAGTACACCTGCAACTATAGCGTTCCTTCAATCCAGGAATTGAAAAATAAGCACCTGCTCTGAGGCTCCTGGGAGCAACATACAAGGGGTCAGAGAGCAACATTTTACTCACAAGTCATTGGTTGGGGATCACTGCTCTCTCAGAATATCCTACTGGGGCCGATAAGATACTAAATCATTATTATACCCACAATGACAAAAAGGGCAGGTATACTGATGACTTAAAAAATATGTTCATATAATAGCAGAGAGGCCTCATTTTATAATCATTAAAAGTCATTGTGTTGGAGGAAGAACTACCACTGGCACAGAATTAGCCAGAACTATATTATGTTGCTGTTAAGGAAATAATGATTTCCTTGTGAATCAAGTGCCTTTTTTTAAATGGGATAAGATTTCATATTTGTACCTAATCTGAAAGCAGAGTATGTCAAGGAAGTTTAAAGCCATAGAATTGCACGGGACACATTGCTGGTGTAGGTGTGTCAATGATAATTTAACACATTCAGAGACGGATCAAATCAGAACCAGGGAGGTAACATTCTGGTATCTCCAGCCATAGAAAGCTATGGTCCCAAAATCCACTTCCTGGTAAATACAATTCCTAGAAAGGGGAGATCAGCTTCCCAGTGCCATAAGCTCTGCTGTCCTCTCTGGCGGATAATAAGTTAAGAACACCAATCCCTCCCTGCTTTACTGGAATCTGAACCTTTGATCTCCAATTAGATGTTTTCTTTCTTGTCTTCCTCCTTCTTTGATTGCTGCAGCATTGCTCATGCCCTCTGTGTGTCTTCTGGTGTTAATTGCATAGCATGTAGCTATTTTTATATTATCCTTTATTTAGATAGTAAGAAGTTATGACTATATATATATATATATATATATATATATATATATATATATATATATATATATATATATATATATATATATATATATATATATATATATAGTAGGCACAGCAGTTACAGCTGCAAATAACTGTAAGGGCTATGTGACACCAGGTGTTTTCTCTGCCGTAATGAATATGCCGGTGGAAAAAACACCTTGTATCAAATAGCCCTAAGATTCAGTTGTCCAGAAAGGTAGCAATAAATGTGAGTTCTGCGTGGAACCAATTTCTACCTGGACCCAACCTGAACCCGTGACCCGAACCGCAACCCACATATTTACCCACTTTGATCCGCTACCCGACCCAGACCAAACAACTGCCTTATCCACAACCAGACCCGCAACCCACTGACCACCATCAAAGTGATGGTGCTGCCAACTAGAAGTGATGTCATCACAATTTTTGTAAAACTTTAAAAGGAGTAAAACATAGACAATATTACTTGAGATAACAAATTTAGATGAGACCCGCAACCTGACCCACAGACCGTGACCCGCAGACTCGCATCTACACCGCACGTGAAAATCCTCCCCTCATTCCGTAGGGTGCCCGCATTTTTTGCGGGTAACCCGTGGGAACCCGCAGGTACCTGACCCGCTGCAGGACTCTACCATGTGGCACTGCCCATTCTAAACTCTGTAACTACATGGCCTGAAATATTTCTGACAGGCCAATCGGAACCACAGAACTCCACAGATGAGCATTACCTTTCTGCACAATTGTCTGTTAATCCATCCAGTGGAAACGATGTGTTCTAGGAAATTATTAAGGAACCGATAAAGGAATCGCTAGAGCAGTCCCTTATTGCAGATCTGGCAGTTGTGCAACCAGATTGTCTTCTTTCAAGACCTTTGGCTGACAGACATGAGTGCCCTGTGCAACATTCAAGGATCACAAACAGTATGACCATGACTAAGCAGAGCAGCCCAAGCTGAACCTTGGCAGAATAATGTGTCGCTGAATTAAATTCAAAACAATTACTTTATATGGAGCACTTTAATTAGCAGACAAGGAAAGAGGATACACCCACATTAATATCACCATTTGCACAATGCAAAAACGGACGCCATATTGAGTGCGCCATTCATAAAAGGGACTTGTGCCAACACATCCTTCTTGCACTTACCCAGCCTACATAGTGCAACAGACCATTCTGGCTGAAATTCCACCTGTCTGGACTTGGCAGTAGCTACAGAGTTCTACTAGAGATCCTACTAGTTCCAATACCCAAGTGGAAAGATGCAGATCAAACCTGAAATCTGAAATAAACCATAAAGTATGAAAAAGAAATGTCAGTTGCAGCCTGTCTTCAAATACCCTTGTCCACATGATAGTAAACATGTTTTTTACAGCAGGGGTCCACAACCATTTTTACTTGCGAGCCACATTTAAATGTAAACAGAGTTGGGGAGCAACACAAGCATGAAACATGTTCCTGGGGATGCCAAATAGGGTTGTAATTGGCTATTTGGTAGCCCCTATGTGGACGGGTGGCTGCCTTAATGTTTGCAGAGGTGGTAGTGACAGGCTTCACTGAGTTTGGGGGGGGCAATGGTTACCTTTTGGGGTTCAGCCCCTTATAGATTATTTTTGTGAACTTTTAAATGGAACATCCTTATTTTACATATAACACACAAGTAAATCGCAGCACTTCAGTCAATAATGTGCCTTTATTAGTGATCCCCAAGCCTTGCTTTACACCCATGCATATCAGGACTACTCAGGAGGTTGTTGTACTCCTTTTCCCCACCCTCCAAATACAAAGTTAACCCGGAAAGGTTAGCAATGCCGACAGTTCTCATGCAGAATCTGTTCAGATAATGGAGAAGCAGCAATTTAATAAAATCAATGAAAACGGTGGCTACAAAGTTAAACAAATAAATCACAGAAACATTATTATCTTACAGTTAAGATTCCTACCTCCTTTTTTTTTACCAGTAAGTGCAATAAACTGTGAGCACTGAATCAGGTGACAGCACTGAACCTTCTTCCCTGTACAGCTGATTTCTAACTCAGTAAGTCATAGGTTACCGTTTCAGTCGTGGACACCAGAGCCAGCCATTGCATAAGTATATTGGAGAGGTTGTTGCAATGTTTGTAGCATCCAGACGTCTGGACAAAGCACGTAATGTGGCTGCCATGTGCACATCACTAATGGTTACACTTCCACATGAAATATCTGCATGTCCAGATGAAGCAAAGCAGCGTAACAAATTGTGGGAGTCCAGTGTTTCAATAAATAAATCTTGCACCAGCTCCTCATGTCCTGGCTCTGTCTTGTTTAGAGATGGACAGCATCCATATTTTAAGATTTGTCTAAATACCAAACTCAATCCAACCCCTAATCTGAATATGTCAATTTAAGAAAAATAAAACATTGACAAAAAATTGTTGCATGCAGTTGCCAGAGTGTTATGACTTTATGGCAGTCAATCGTTTTCAGTTCAGGCCCCCCTTGAAGGCCCAGCGTTTGGTCAGGAACACCGTTGAAGGTCAAAACTTTGGTCATAGACCCCTTTAGATAGAAAATATTCATAGATAGGAAAATATTTGAGTATCAATCAATCAATCAATCAAAAATATCTATGACAGCAAATACACCTCCACCCCAAATCTCCCCCTAATTGGCCATCAAGCTGGGCTTTCAGTTGTATCTTATAGTTTGTGAAACTAAGTGTCCCAACTCAAGAATTCAGCCATGTTCAGAATTCAGTGACTTTTAAGCTTAATGGGACAGACACTTGCTATCGCTAAAAACTGTTTTGTAGAGCACCGTGTATGAGTGGTAGTGCTACGTAACAAAATAAGCGTAGAGAGGGAAGAGAGATCCATTTGAATCTTATTTATATACTAACCAATAGTTTGAATGTTCCAATAATATATGCAGTGGGACACCAGGGGCCCACCAAAAAACCTTAGACCAGGGGCCCACTCTCAGTACTATTATTCTTCCTCTCCTCACTCAACCTCTATTCCCCTGTCTCTTTTATTTACATACTATTTTTCCATCTATTTAGCCTCTTTGTTCTTATAGAAATAGGGAATGGCCATGAAATAGGCCAAATATTTAGCAGCATGAAGGCCCACTGACACTTGGGCCCACCGGGAGTTCTCCTGGTATCCCAGTGGGCCAGTCTGACACTGAATATATGGCCAAAAGCATGTCTAACTCATTACCAAACCAGAGTATTAATATGAAGTTGCTCCTCCCTTCCATAATAGCCTCTACTCTTCTGAGAAGGTTCCACTAGATGTTGGAACATTTCTGGTGGGATTTGCTTCCGTTCAGCCATAAGAGCATTAGTGAGGTTGGGCAGTGATCTTGGGGATCAGACCTGGATCACAGTCAGCACCAGTACATTCAATAGTTGGGTTAATGTCAGGACTGTGTGAAGACAACTCAAGTTCTTCCACTCCCATATGAGAAAACCTTTTCTGTTTGGACCTACCTTTGTGCATGGAGGTATTGTTGTTCTAAAAAGACAAGAGCCTTCCCTAAACTGTTGCAACAATGTAGGAACCAAAGAATTGTCAAGACCAATCAGTGTATGACGTGGTGGCACCTGCGTTTGCAATTATGGCTGTGACTTCATTAGCCAATTCTACAGTAAAGAGTGCCCACATACTCTGTGTATAGTATATCCTTCATGGATTGCAATGGAGATGGAGTGTGCTGAACATTGCTCATCCTGTGTGTGGCATCACCAGTCTCAGACAGAGACGCCGTTCTGAGTTTATTTAATTTCATTATTCCTGAATAATTCTAGTTGATTTGGTTGGTTGGTTGTTTGGTTAGTAATTGTTGGTGGTTGCAAGCTCTAGACAGCTACTACAATTATTCAGTAACTTCACTAAAAGCAGACACATTGTTACAGTCTGGAACCTGCCGTTTGTAGCTCCTAAATACCATCCTTCCCCCTTTCTAATTAAAGGGAATAATCACATAATAATGACCCCACAGTATGATGTAGAAAGCAGTATTTTAAAACAATCTGGAATATGCCTTAACGTGTTATTTTTTAATGTTTTTTTTTTAAACATTTACATATTTTTGTTCTTGCAGCTGTCAGGCTTAGAATTTCAGCTGTTACATGAGTACAAGAGCTTAATTTCCCTAGGAACCTGGCAGCCGTTTAGATGTCAGAATGGAAGATGAACAAGAAAAGGTCCAAAACGATAATTAAAAAAAAATATATCAATACCAATGAAGTTGTATTACACAGGTAGTTTGTGGTTGCCACCACCCAAATCTGACAGTTGGAAATAATAAAAACATAGAATATGAATAATAAAGACCAACTGAGAAATTGCTAAGGCTAGATTATTCAGTGATATATTTATCTGTCAAACTGTCAACAAACTAGCTAACGGAATGCAGGTTTGGGACCTATTATCCAGAATGCTCAGGACCTGAGTTTTTCCAAAGAATGGATGTTTCCATCATTTGGATCTTCATACCTTAAGTCTACTTGAAAATCATATAAACAGAGCCGGGCCCAGCCAGCCAGCCGCCCAAGGCAACCTGGCTGGCCGCAGCGCTGACATGGTTCGCGCATGCGCGAACTGACGTTTGCACGCGTGAATGGACGCAGGCGTGCATGTGCAAATGGACGCTAGCGTGTATGCCCTAACGGACGCTGGCGCGTATGCGCCAATGGATGCTGGCGCGCATGCGCAAATGGACGCGCAAGCCGACTCTGCTGAAGAGAGGGGACCGGATTAGGGGTAGGCAGGCAGCATGGAAGGTACGTGCCTGGCACCCCTCCAGCTTTGCGCCCTAGGCACGTGCCTACTCTGCCTACCCCTAGTTTCGGCCCTGCATATAAACATGAAATAAACCCAAAAGGCTGGTTTTGCTTCTAATAAGGATTCATTATATGTTAGTTTGGATCAAGTACATGGTACTGGTTTATTATTACAGAAAAAAGGAAATCACTTTTTAAAAAAATAGATTATTTGGAGAACATGGAGTCTACTTGAGATGGCCCAGGCCTAGGGCAGCATAATCATTGTTTGGAAGCATTGGGGATATGCAGGAGACTTGACAGCTCTTTAAATCTCCTACACACCTAATCCGCAGTGCAGAAACCTGCGCATGCATTTGCTTGGGTCGGGGGCTTTCATGAGGAGCAGTTGCAGGACCCTCTGGCCTAGGGGCTATGGTTGCCATCTTTCACATAGCATAACTCCGGGCAGGGGGAGGGGTGATGACATCGATAGCTGGGTCAGTGGCATGTTGGGGGCATATTGGTGATGTCTAGAGAGCGGGGTGGTGATATCAAGGGAGGAGTTATGATGTGGCGACCGGCGATTGGTCGATCGCTGCATCAATCTCAGGGAATCCTGCCTGGTTTTCCTAATTTGGAAAACCATGCAGGCAGTTTTGACCCGAACAACCTTTCCAAAAACTGGGGTGTCCAGGTGAAAACCAGACAGGTGGCAGCCCAACTAGGGATGCCCAATTAGAAATCTGGGCCTGCATCTAGGGTGTTAATTGTGGGGCAGGGTGCTAAGTGCAACGTAAACTCTGCCTGGGAAAGTAAGTATTATTGCCTTGTTGACTAGTAAACATTAACTTGTATGTCTTGTTTTGCAAAACCCTGAAAAATATGTTTGTTTATTTTAGCCCATACACTAGTTAATAAAGTTACCCATGCGGTGCTTGTTGGCTGGAGGTGAGAAAGCAGAAAGGCATCTGCCTAAGAGTTAAAGTGCAGGTGACCATTGTACGGAACTGTCTAAATGTTCTCAATCCCCTTGAAATATGGCAACAATTGACATTTTGCTCCATTTGTGCTGACAGCAGCTGTAGTGCAGACACTACTCCTCCATTAGATTCTCCAGGAGGCAAATGCTATAGATGACAGGGTGGTGACCCTTCCCAGGGGGGCGTTAAGTTACAGGAGAGGGATGAGTGAGATTCTGAAGAAATCAGCAGTTGCAAACTTGAGAAGTTGATATTTTGCTCTTCTCTGTGCACCTTTTCACTGGTTAAAGGGACAGCAGCGCTCTAGGGGAATGCACCGTCAACAACTGTCAAGTTAATTAACTGAAAAAAATGCATGACCTTTCAGGTTCTGAGGGTTTTTCCCCCCTGCAGAATAGCAATCTTCAACACTTTATTGGTTGGTTCCTTAAAGGGAATTCTTGTAATACCTATGGGAAAGGGTTGTGACTATTAAACAGGGTGTTATGATATAGAATAATGTATTTTTCTGCATAGAAACAGAATTTAATGGAATCCATCATGTAGCCTGATCAGGGGCGCTCGCCTCAGGCGGCAGCGCCAGAGAGGATTCCAGGGGCGCAAAAAGCCGCTCCTGCACCTTTAAGAGCCGAATTTCCAGTTTTTAAACCGGAAATTCGGCTGTACTATTGCGAGAGAGAGCGCAATTGCACTCTCCGCAATAGTGTTCTTGCCAGGGCCGGACTGGGAGTAAAAAGCAGCCCGGGCAAAAAAAATCAAAGCAGCCCACATGTAAACACACAATGGTTTTGTACTCATTCACACATATATTGGGGTAAACTGCAAAAATGATGTGCATAAAGAGCTGCCTTTCTCGCTTAACTGTACTTAATGTAAAATATTACAGTCATTAACTAACTATTATTATTACATTATAGTACAGTAACATATTTTTTACTGGCACCACACAAATCTAATGTGTCCTTATTAACCATTTTGTTGATTTGCCATTTATTGACAAGGATTCAATAGTTTACCTTCACAGTATGGGGTACATTGCTTCTTACAATATGCTAGTGAAAAAACAACTCACCCACTTTCTACTCTTCTACACTTTCCTATGGGATTTTCAGAAATGTATTTATCAATGAGTCAGTTGCACATTTTGCTCTAAAAGGTATTTAATTGTAAGCTATGATTATGAGTATCGTAGCACAGAACACATAAGGTTTGTTGTAGTAAAGTCTACTTTTTGTTTACTGGCCTGGTGTGGGTTTATTGTGAGTGCTACCCAATCCAGATTTAGGGTTGCCATCTGGCCGGTATTTTACCGGCCTAGCCGGTAAAACACCCGCCAAGGCCGGGGCCGGTATTACAAATTTACCGGTAATGTAGCTGCCGGTAAATTTGTAATATCCCTAACTAAAGCCCTTGGCCTGCCCCAATCTGCAGAATATCTACCTTTTCTTCCGCGCCTGGCCAGTTGCACGCCGCCCCCTTTGATGTCTTGCCCCACTCCTTTGATGTCAAAGGAGTGGCTGGGGCAGCTGGGAAACTGACAATATGTCTAGCCCCATGTCAGATTTCAAAATTAAATACAAAAAAATCTGTTTGCTCTTTTGAAAAATGGATTTTAGTGCAGAATTCAGGTTTTCCCATGAAAATATCCCTTTAATCAAGAAAGCAACTACTGTAGTGGTGGAGCAGGGGTACATTCTGGTGCCCACTAAGTATTAAACTGGAAACAAGAAATATTAAAGAGATTTTCTACCATTAAATAGATCAAAAATAGACGACATGTGGATTCCTACCAACACCCTACAACCACAGTCATATGCTGTTAAAGTTGCCCATACCTTGATCCTTCTTGTACTGGAGTAATTTGAGCCTATTTTTTAATTAAATGCTTAATTATGTTTTTTTATTTTAAAAGGGTAGTTCACCTTTGAAGACAATTTTTAGATGTAGACATTGATATTTTGAGAGAATTTGCACTTTGTCTTCGTCTATGGCTTTTCAGCTCTTTGTTCAGCTTTTTGTTGGTATTTTAGCAGCTATCTGGTTGCTAGGGCTTTATTTACCCTAGCAACCAGGCAGTGGTTTGACCAAGAGATGGAATAATAAACAGTAGAGGGCCTGCATAAAAAAATAAGTAATAAAAAGTAACAATAAAAAAAAATTGTAGCCTCATAGAGCAATCGTTTTTGGCTGCTGGGGTCAGTGACCCCCATTTGAAAACTGGAAAGAGAA